>NW_011888872.1:6709353-6777926 GCF_000151845.1 Pteropus vampyrus | reverse complement strand
GGAGAGGAAGCTTTCAAATGTCTGAGAGTAGGAAGTTGAATTGTCACTTTCTCTGAAATATGCAGTGTTGACAGCAAGTGTGGTAATTAGCAGAAAATAAGGAATGCAGACACAGCAGTGGGACTAGTGGTTAGAATACTTTTCTTTAACTCTGTCGGTGCTGGAGGTAGCTGTGATGAGCTGATGTGGTTGGTGGATGGAAGAACACTGGATTTGTGTTCAGAAGATTTGAGTCTCGGGACATGCTTTAACACTAACTGTAAAGGTTGACACTCCCTTCGTTCAACCTCAGTTTCCTTGTCTTTATTCCATATGATTACTCAGAATAAAATGAGATGATGTGTGAAAATGTTTTATAAACCAAAAGTTTTACACAAAATAAAAGGATATGTTAATCTTGTTATTCCTGATGTGTGAACAATGAGGAAAGGAGAGAATCTTATTTATAGACTTTTTCTGAGAAGGCTTGTGACATAAGACAATGAGGATAAAAGAAACAAGACCAGAATTGCGGATGGTCGGTCATCCCACAGCCTATATAAATCTTAAGGCACGTCCTTCAAAACCTGGTCACAACATTAAGAACTTTACTTTGCTTAAAGTAGGTCCCATGAGATGTTATTTTCTTACTGAGTTGGTAAGTCCTGAAATCCAAGTCTTTAGGAATAGGTTCCTATATCTATCCTACTTTCCATTCATCCATCTATCCACTTATTCATTTGTATGATTGATGTGCATTCTGTACTGATTCTGTGTAATGTACTCTGTGATTGCAAAGATGAAAAAGACAAGGTTTCTGCTGCTGAAGCAGCTCAAAGTCCTAAAGAGGACACACCTATAGCTATTACAGATGTAGGTATTCTTTTTTAAAAAACAAAATCACAAAAGAAGGCCAGATAAGTAAAATTAAAGATAGTCTACAGAACCATTCTAAGGCCCAAATTTAAAGGCAATTCCCTATCATTTTGAGGGGCCTCTGACCACTCTGTTGTTTCTTTCTATTTTCAGTCTATTTAATTTTACTTTAAAGTGGCTAGTATGTAATTTCTATTTTAAAGTCAGAAGCAAAACACTAGCAAAATAGTTGCGCTTAAGGATGTAGTGAGGCCGAGTTACCAGACTCAAAAATAAGATTATTGAAATAAGGCTAAAGCAGAACCTTCCAAAATAGATGGGCCCTAGGCAAACTAATGATTTAGTTTCCATTCAAGAGATTTCCTTTGAGAATATGTTCAACATTTATTTAATGGTATTAAAGGAAACTTGGGTAAAGCATGTTTTGCTGCTATTGTTTGTTATTTTCTATTCTAGGGAGAGGAGTTTATCATTTTATATTTCACTAGTTACAGAAAAATACATGTGTAGAGATCTGAGTTAACTGGCAACAAATTTTAGATTTACGGAAGTGATATTTTAATACTCTTTATAGGTTGGCTTATTCACAGCTGCCCAGCTGGCTTGCCCTTTATCTGGCTCAAATAGGAGCCATGTATATTCTTGTTTTCTTATGTTTTATTTCTGCTTAAAGAAAAAAATCACCACCCATCAGGACAGAATCAGATCTCAGTCTTACCAGTCTTCTTGTCTCTATTCCACTCACTCATCCTTGTGGAACTTTCGTTAAACAGCTGTAAAAGTACAGTGGGCTATACTTAAATTAGGCTTCTCTTCCTTTGTCACTTTCTTCCTTCCTTTCTTCCTTACCTTCCTTCTTTCCTTCCTTCCTTCTTTCCTTCCTTTCTTCCTTCCTTCCTTTATTCCTTCCTTCCTTCCTTCTTTCCTTCCTTAAAATAGAAATTTTATTAGAGAATATTTAGATATTACATAAGAAAGTAAAAATTACTCAAGAAAGTAAAGATGACTCATTTTGGTGCACTTCTTTCTATGTGCTCTATAAGTATATATTTGTGTATACATTTTAAAAATATAATTTACTAAATAGGTTAATAACTTTTTTATTTGGTTGAAATTAAGCATTAAAATATTTTTCCTACAGCATAATTTCTTATCTGTGTTCCAGTGCATGGCTTTACTGAGGTTGATTTACCAGTTCTTGGTTAATTCTAAGTTTACGTTATAAACTATTATGACATTTTGTGGTTTTAAACTATATGTATATAAATAATTTTATTTGGACCTGCGTTACTACAAATGGAATAACTAGAACAAATAATACTTTTTAGGTCAAATAATATTCATATATGAGACATATATTGGAAATACAGATTTTCAAATTCTCTTCTAGAAATATACACATTTACACTTCTCACATGTGTGCACCTGCAAACTCTGTCAAACTATTTATAAAAAGAGATTACTCCAGTATTTATTTTCTCTTTTTAAACAATATAATATTCATAACAGAAGAAAAAAATCAACTTGCTATAATTACAAAGAAATATAACTTCCCTTTAATAAATATTTTGATGAATTCTAATGGTATGGTCATGAAATGTCTAAAAAGGCAGACTAGTTGATAATTTAAGTATTAATTATAATTGCTTTCATTATATGAATTAATAAGAAGTAACAAATATGAACAAAATAAAAACAAAGCAATGAATTATTAGAATTAGTACGAATTAAAATTACGTAAGTTAGCATTCAAAATGGAGAAAGCTATATAATATGGCAGAAAGAGCACAAGGCTCCTGAGTTCTTGTATTGTTGGCTCCATTGCCAACAAGCTCCATATACAATGTTCTGCAAAACTTTTAGCTTCTTTGATAATCAGTCTTCCTATCAACGAAATTCTGACAATGATAGTTTTTCTTTTTTTTCCAAATTTATAGGGTATTTTTTTTTTGTAGGACTAATGAAAAACATACTGAAAAAAATAAAGCTTGTTGAAATGTGATGTATTATTTGTATGAATAAGCTTGGAACACAAAGTGAAACCAGCAGCATCAACTTCAGAATATAAGAGTGGATATCAAGCCCCACTCCAGAATTACAGAGTGGGTTTTAGTTATATTAAAGTTTAAGAAGCAATGTTTTAGAAGAAAACAAATAAAAAATTTTATCTCTTTTAAATGAGAGATATTTACCAAAATATGCTGTTAATCTCTTCTCTTCCCACAGGCTAATGATAGAATGAACATTAGAATATGATGAATAGAATAAAGTTGAGTGAGTTAAGAAAAGTCAGATAATGTTTTAGAATTGGCCTTTTCACTGAAAAGAAATATGTCTATTTGGAGTTATGACTTTTTGAGCAAAAAAAAAATTATTAACACAGGTGGTAGCAGTTGAATTGGTGTGTGTTGAGATCAAACCCACCCATCCTGGTGTGGGAGTGTAGATAAGGGGTAGCATTGCGTTATCCATTGGTTAAGTTCCCACAACCTCTTGCACTTAATTTTGTGAGCTTCTGCTTCCTTGTTGATATTTCCAATAGAATGCAAATTTCCCGAGGGCAGCGCTGTGCTTTATTTATTGTTGTACCCTCAGTAGTACCACAGTATCTTGCACATAGTAGGCCAAATGCAATATTTAGTACTAATACTGGACAGAACAAATTTACATGAAAAAATCACAAAATTTGCTGAATTATCTCCAATCAATCTAAAAACACATAACAACTGATTATTCGAAGTCTCTGTGCTTTTTTAGGCAGACAGCTTTTTGTGGTAATTTTTTACCAGTTATGTTTTTACTTGTTTGATACCTAACATTCTGTTTCTTTCTGACAATTATTTTTGAAGATAGTGACTTTGAGACCTTTTTCCTCTTTGGGGCCAGCTAGTATTAATTCCCACCTCCTTTTGTGGGGTAGATGATCTCTTCTCTATTCTTGGCCAAATAGTATATTTATGTCTCCACATTCACACTCAGAAGCCTAGGTCATTTATGAAGGCTTTCTGTGCCAGATCCCTATTCTCACAGCCTCCCATGGCCACATGGGTTTTATTCTGCTAATCAGACTTTTCTGAGACTGAATTCTGAGACTGATCAAGAACAGAAGAAATAGCTATAGTTTATCTCAGCAAAAGTGCCTTGATCAGTCCATTTCTGCTATGAGTTCATCCTTATAATTCCTTTATTCTAGCCCGCTGGAGTTTCCTGGGTACCTGCCATGACCATTCTGTTTTGTCTGTTCTTCCTATTGATTATCAAAACTCTCAGTAGCCACCACTGAACTAAAAAATATATATATGTATATTTTTTGCTTATAACTTAAAAATCCCTAATTATTATAGTGGTTAAGAACATGAGCTTCAGAAGCAGGTAACCTAGATTTATATCTTGGTCTTCCACTTCCTAGTAGTTGAGTAACATTTAGTTTATTTATTTTTGTATATTTGCTCAGCTATAAACAGTTATATCAATGTCTAGTACATGGGATGTTGTAAGAATTAAATTAGGCAACATAGGTAAAATGTATAGCATGATTTCTTGGCACCCAGTAGGCATTCAAAATTGATAATGGTAGCAAGTTAATCAAACCTCTATTTCTTCAGCTCTATAATAAGGAATGATAACACATTTTACATATGTTTTCTGGAATATTATAAAAAATGGCATGTGTATATTGTATGTAAAACATTATAACATGATTGATATTTATGTATTATCCTTGGTGGATAATTCTATAATGTTCTTTGGTTTGACATGGTGTCATATGATTACCATTTTCTAACACTCCTATATGAATTATTTTAAATATTACAGACATTATATTTGTAGCAATGAGTAGATATTATTATCCTTGTTTTGTAAGTAAGAGAACTCAGAGTCAGAGGTTTAAATGATTTGCTCAAGTTTTCTCAGCTACTCAGTAGTAGTCAGGGAATTAAAACCATTAATATCTGAATACAAAGCTTATGCTTTTTGTTACAGTGCTCTGAAGGTGAATGAAAAGTTCACAATTGTTGGTTCAATGGCCTTATTTTTCAACAGAAAACAAAACAAAACAAAACAAAAAAACAACTAATTTTGTGAAGTGTAATAACCAACCAGCAAAGGAATAACTTTTTGTCAAGATCTCTGGTCCATTTATGGTTCGGAATTCTTTATGAAGCAATTGACTTTTCCCACTTATTACTTGAAATACAGAGCATAGTATGTCACAGAAAATGAGAGAAGTTTGTAAGTCAAAATTGGACTAGTTACCAAGGTTTAGTTTTCTGGAGACTTGAAACTTATTGAATTCAAACTTGGAAACTTCAAAGAATTTCCTTCATGTTGATATTTATTTATTCTCTGTAAATTGAAATTACAAACATTCAAAACAAGCAGTATATGAGAATGAAAATTTAAATAGGCAATTTGGACAGTATTACTTGATCTGTTTGTTGGAATTTCTATGATACATATCCTCTAGGATATATCAATTCTATTTAAAATAGAGATTTTATTTTGGCATATATCTATATGTCTGTGAAATTAAATAAAGCATACATTTATGTATTCATTCAACAAATATATCTTGAGTGTCTCTTTTATGCCTTGTGCTGTGCTATGGACAGTGGATAGGATAAAAAGACAGAGGATCAATTTTCAAGAAACTTACAGTCTACAGAAGAGGACACCTATATAGGCAATTATAATAAACTAGGTTAAGTGCTATGATAGAAACACACACTTGGCTCTGGGGATACAGAGGAACATCTAACCTGCATCTCATATTTGACTAAAATATGAGAGCTGAATTTCAACCTTAGTTGAGTATTGATGGAAGCATGAACTAAGCTATGTTTCTAAGTTTTAGTGTTGTGGTGACCACACAATTCATTTAATTACATCGTGTTTTTCATATACTCTTATAAGATGGATATATAGTTCAGTAGTTAAGCATATGGATTCTGAATTCAGACATTTTCATGTCTAAAATCTGTTTTACCACTGGCTTGGGCGAATTTTTTTTATCATTTTAAAGCTCCGTATTCTTTAATTTTAAAATGTAAATGGTAGTTGTACCCATCTTATAGCATTGCTTGGGGGATTAAATGACACAATCTATATAATGTATATTTAACATATTTTCTGTCATCTCAATAAATGATAGCTAATAACATTGTTTTTATTATTTCCTCACATACTATAAGTTTATTGTGAACATGATAAAGTTTTGTTTTGTTTCGTAGTAGGAAAGTCACTGAGATTAAGGCTCAGAAGTGTCTCGATTCTAGTTCTGGTCCTTGACATGTTTACTTAGTCGTCTTGGACATACATTTCCTTCCTGAATATTGGAGATGGACCTGTATAGGGAGGTTGAGCTACATAAGTTCCTTTGGTATCTACTTAATTTGTCTTTACAACATGCCCTAGCATTTTCACTACTGGAACAATTGAAGAACATTCACAACTTGAAATTTCATAGAATTCAAAATGAAGTCTTTGATTCCAAGAAATTAGTCAAGCAAGTTTGCCAAGGCAAGGGAACTGATAGAGTGTTAGAAGCAGTTTAATCCCAGGAGGTGGAAGTCTTTACATTGACTCTAAATTCAGTGCGAGCCAAAAAGGGTGACAAGTCTGTTAAAGTGTTAATAGGATTTTAGACTATAACATAGACAGTGGTGTTTTCCTTCTGATCAAAGCCCATGTAGAGACTAAGTCCAGTTCTGGGTAAGGACATAGGCAAAGACAATGTTGGCAAGTATGAGACAACTAGAGGAGGAGGAGTGGATATTGGAATGGTGAAGGTTCTGAGAATCCTATTGTGTGTAAACTGTTTGAGGAAGCTGGAACTTGTCAATCTAGGAAAGGACAAATTGAAGAGTTTGGAGGAGGCAAGAACAGGGAGTTCTCTTCAACGTTTGAAGCACTTCTTCATGGCAGAGGGCTTAGATATACATAGAATAGCCCTAGGAGGCTGAAATAGGGTTAGTAGTGGAGGTTTCAGGGAGAAAAAATTTAATTCAATTCAACAGTGTAATTCTAAACAACTATAGCCTTCACAGACCTTTTGGGTAGAGTAATAAGGAGCTACTACCAGAAATGCTTAAGTAAAGTTTAAAATCAATCTCTCTCAAGCCTGCTCTATGCAAAGAATAAACTAGGCTTCCTGATAAAAATACAGACTTCTTGACTCTCCCCTGGAGTTCTGATTCAGTAGGTTAGGGGAAAGGCATAGATATATGTAATTTTGAGTCAGCACATCATGAAATTTTTATGAGCAAGAAAGTTTGGGAAAGCCTTCCCTGTTTACCTGCCAAGGATTTAGTAAAAAGGTTCATGATTTTTTTGATGGGAGGATTGTTTCTATGATGTTGAAAAGTAATTTTAAATTTTTGGTAAATTCGCAATGTACTTAGTGATTGACTTGTTTTTTGATCACTTTAGCAAGAATATTTTGGTAAACACGTTTATTTAATATGTAATACACCAATGTGGAAAAGGTATTTTATCTTAAGATGTGAAAATATTTTTAGATAGCTTAGGAATAATTTAGTCATCAGTATTCAGGTTTTCAAAGATGTACATATTTTTATACTCCAAGGTGAAATTTTCCTGTGTATCATTCTGTAAAAAATAAATATATGCCTTATTAATTAATATGATGGATATATTTTTAAATGATACCCCAAAGTTTGAAGAAAAAATACTGGTTTGCAGAATATTAACTAATAAAGTTTGAACAATTTGTTAATCCACAATTCAGGAGATATATATGTTATACACACACACACACACACACACACACACATATACATATATATACACATACACACATATATATGTATAATATGTATACATATATATACATATATTTATTATTATTTAGAAAAAAATAGCCTGTGACATTTAAGACTGTGGAATTGATAGCTGTTAGCAGAAATATCTACTTTTAAATTATTTTACTAGCTAAGTTACAGTAACCATCTATGGACCTGTGTGCTGCTGACTTTATGTCAACTTTATGTCTATAATAACTGAGCCAACTCTGAGGTAGTGTCAGAAATTTTATTTTAGAGAAAGAAGAAAAATATGTCAAACTAAAGTAAACTAAAGAATCATTCAGAAATTCCTTCTAGTTATCAATAGCAAAAAGCAATTTATCAGCATGCATTGTCACTTTCTTTTATTTTTAAAGCGGAGAAATGGAAATTTAGAAATAAGAAAACTTAACCAGCATTTGTTATGGAGGAAAAATAAGAATGAAGAGGATTCATATGCTGGCCATGAGGTGGAACAATGAAATTTAAGAGATAGAGGCATTCTGAGAAGAGTGGAAAAATGGCCTCGTGAGAGAAAGACTCAGGCCAAAGGATTCTCCACTTCCATGTAGAGCATGACGCATGGGCAAACATCTAATGCTATTTGTGTGGTTTTAAAATGTGTCCATAAATTATGTGATACTTCTCATTTAGGAGGAAAAGCTTAATTCTCTTCCCCTTGAGTACTGTCTGATCTTAGTCACTCACTTCTAATAGAATGTGTAGAAAGTGACTCGTGCTTCAAAGACTGTGTAGATTTTGTCATGGTGGTTCTAACTTGCTCTCTCTTGGATCATTCATGTCATGAGGAAACTCAGATACCTTACGGAGGGGCCCGTGTGGCAAAGAAGTGAGGTGAGGAGCAGAGGCCTCCCAAAACTGGGGACTGCATCCTTCTGTAGTTGACCCTTTGGACTGCAACCTCATGAAAGACCTTGAGCCAGAATCAGTGGGCTGCGTCCTTTGAAGATTCCAAAACTGTCGAAACTCTGAGATAATAAATCTTTGTTGTTTTAGATATTAGCTCTTGTGGTAATTGGTTGCAGAGCAAAAGGTAACTAGTAAAGTCATTTGCCTCCATGTTTACTTTTTCTACACATGAGTTAGGAGTCTTTCGGGCCCAACTTTTCTGCCCTACTTTATTATTGTTTCTTTTAAAATTAAATGTTTGGGTTTTGATATATAGTTTAAAAAATATTTGAGAAGAGCCTTTATATTCTTTCTAGCTAAATCTCTCTGTTATGAAAATGAAGTGAATGGTATATAGGGGAGAATCAATAAATACTTTATATTTTGTTTTCTAATATAATTAATTCTATATGTAGGGTTAATAATAAATGCCTTTATTATTTAAGCCACTTTAAGTGAAAGCACTCCAACTGATATATTGTAACTTGATTCCAATTTATCTTATCTTTACATAATCTCAAACACATATATTATCCACTTTGAGACTGTTAGAAAGAAGTCGTGAGAGGTTCTTGTGAAACTGACTTGCCTTTCCTTAATGTTGGGAGAATCCTTTTGCTCTATTTAAATATCTTATTCTTGGAAAGAGCACAACAGAAATGATGTGTTCTCAGTGTATCATATCAAGGATCACATGATACTTGTCTCATTGGTAATACTAATTTTGATCGCTTAGTTGAGGCAGTGTATTCCAGGTTTTGCTAATATAAAGATATTATTTTTCACTTTTTAACTAATAAGTATTTTGAAACTATGCAAATATCCTGTTTCTGATCATACATTTTCCTGTTAATTTTAGCTTAGCATAATTATTACTATGTTTGCCAAATGGTGATTTCCTGTTTCTATCATTACTTCTACATCTAATAATTAGAATTCTACTATAAGGGAGAGTGTTCCCTTCTCATTATCTTAGTTATTCAATTATTAGAGTCATTACTCTTCATATTCTAGATTTATATACTAGCAAGCAAACTAAAATATTTTGAGCTTATGCCATATATCTGACTCTATTGTAGGAATTTGTACATATATTAGACAATATTTATTGACAGTGATAGTATTTCCACCTATATTAGATTAATGGATTTTCAAAACAGCTGTTATGGGGGTATTATCTCTATTTTATAGATGAAAACTTGTAATCAAAGAAGTTAGTTTTCTGTCTCTTTTAGCTAAAACTATGAGGATCATGATTTGGAAACCCCATGGTTTTTCTTTTATATAACAATACCTGTGGTCTATATTGCTACACACACACACACACACACACACACACACACACACACACACACACACACATTTAAGTTATTCCATATTTATTACGATAGTAATAATTCTTACCTGTATTTGGTCTCTTTTTTACAAAGTTCTTTGGTCCTTTTTCAAATTCATATTATTATTGCAGTTACTTGGGGTTACTTGCTCAGAGTGAAAGTTGAAACAATTCCCTGTTCTTGAAATGCAGTTTTGAAGGGGCTGTTTCACAGGGATAGAAATAGGAAATGAAGAACTCCATTACTGTGTTTATGGTACTTGATGTTGTTAGAAACTGACTATACTTGGTAATTATGGTTTCTGTTCTTTTTTACAATGTATTATTAAAAGCGTTTCCTTTTTTTGGCCAAGAAACATGTAAGAGGAAAAATAAGCTGAAAGTGCTCTTCTGAAGTTGCAGTATTAGTAGCTCTCGATATTTTCAACTGATCATCATTAGTTGGCAAAGAGGTGCACTGTGATGGCCCTTGGCTTCGTCTTGAGGAGGAGGTCTCAGGAAGCTTTTCCAATCAATTTGTATGCTGTAAATAGTAGTGAAGTAGTATAGCTGGCTGGTTAGGGAAAACAAAATAGGAATACATATTAAAGAGAATTCATTGTACACTATACTTTCAAAAGAAAAATGCTTATTAAAAGATGAAAAGTACACTCTAAACCCCAAGTAAATTTTGTGCAGCTGGAAATGAGTATCCTATTAAAGATGATGCTTCCCTTTCCAAAGGATGTGTGATTGTCTACAGTCATAAAATCTGCATTATTGATGAGTTGAAAATGTTATAAGGACAATGTGATGGTGAATTTTACATATCATTTGGGTTGACCACAAGGTCCCTGCATTAAATATTATTTCTGCATGTATTTGTAAGAGTGTTTCTGAATGCAGTTAGCATTTGAATATGTAGACTAAGTAATTTAGATTGCCCTCCCCAGTGTGGGTGGGAATCTTCCAGTTTGTCAGGAGCCTGGACAGAACAAAAGGCTGAGGGAAGGAGGAATTCAGCCTTCATTCCTGCCTTACTGATTGAGTTGGGACATTGTATATCATCTTCTCTGGCCTTCAGACTGGGATTCATAGCATCGGCTCTCCTGGTTTTCAGGTCTTTGGACTTGTGCTGAATTATACCACTGGCTTCCTGGGTCTCCAGCTTGGAAATGGCAGATTGTGGGACTTCTCAACCAGCATAATTGTATGAGCCAATTGCTTATAATAAATCTCTATATTATAAATATATTTATATTTATATAGCTCCTATTATATATCATATACATATGGACAGATAAACAGATAGACATTTTACTGGTTTTATGTTCTCTAGAAAACCTTGCCTAGTACAGGCAGGGACAAAATATTTAAAAACAAATGATGTACTAAATTGCTATCTAGTAAATATTTTTAGATACTGATTAATGCCTTTGCTGGAGTCAGTGAATTGACTTAGATCTGCAGGATTATTCATAGCATCCTGGCAAATGGCCTCATGCCCCACTCTTTGTTCTGCTTCTATCTCCATCACTTTGTATTCTTTTTCTTAAAACCGTAGGACTCTTAATTGCAGTTTCATTTCCATGTATAGCCCAGCAAACCTTTTAGAGCTAAATGAGCAAAGACATGAAACAGATCATTAAGCAGATGCTGGGCTCTAGGTCTAAAAGAAATGGACGTCCTAGGTTATAAATATTAATTGGACAAAATAGCATTCAAGCAAAATTCCTAATTTTTAACAATGTGCGATAACAGAGGGTGTTATAAGCACATGATAAATAAGCCACTTGTGAAGACATCTTCTGAAAAAAAAAAATACCACTTGAAAATGCACAGAGTTGTAACTTGTTAGAGTAATTACAAATATTCTGATTTTCCAAATTATTTTTAGGATAGACACCTTATTTTTCTTTGCAATTCGATTGATTTAGAATGTTCATTCAGGAGTAATATCAGCAAGAAATCAAAATAGAAAGCCCCGGCCCTGGTTCCCCATAGAAACACTGATTTAACAACAGTATATGGACCAAAATACTTTTATGAGAAGTCCTGAATCCAGTTAAGAAGTTGCAGTACCCCTAGACAAGGGCAAAGCCAAAACACCATGTTGAAACAAGTACAAGGAGCAATTTCACTCTACCCACATCAGCCCCTCCTCCAAGCCAGCACAGCTCAGTAACTTGGCCTATGACTCCTCTCTCCAAGAAAAGAAGTAAAAGGAGTGTGCATCCAGCATCTCTGGACTCTCAGTGCACTGTCTGAAAGACTGGTTTATATTTCACTTCACCTGGAGCATTGAGAAAACTGATATAGTTTCCACAGCCAAGAGCAAAGTGGCTTGCTGCTGCCAACACAGCTCTGGAAAATTGGGAGATTGATGCAGAATCTGAGAGAGAGGAGGGGGCCGTGTCTCTAATGTCCTGGATTTTAGATGTGCTTTCAAAGGACTGGTTTCTCTTTCCTCACATGGAAGGCTATTGGAACCAGCATACCTTAGATACCTTGGGAAAGCTAAAAACAAAGAAAAAGGGATGGGAGGCCTGCTATGCCCAGCATAGCTCTGCAAGATTATGAGAAGGTGCAGAACCTGAGCCTTCTTTCCAAGGCGGGTTGAAGAGGAGTGGAAAATGATTTTAACTTCATGTGTTGCATGCAGTAAAGCTGTCAGAAACCATAGGGAACAAAAAATTACGAGCTTCTGACAAAAAGTGAAACAGGTAAATTCTTCTAATTTGATATCTACACACAAATGTCCAGAAAAGAAGAATCCATAGAAAAGGTCTGAGAGGCTCCCAGAACGTCTAACTGGGATGATTTGTGAATATTTCCCCTATTGAAACCAGCCTGTAAAGACTGGGAGAGGTAGCTGTTTCTACAAATACATAGATACCAACATAAAACTACAAAGAACAAAAAATAATTGGGAAAACATGATCCATTCAAAGAAACAAATAAATCTTCAGTAACAAACCTTAAAGAAGTATGTGTATGTATATGTGTGTGTGTGCATGTGTGTGTGTGTGTATATATATATATATAAAATATGTATTATATATGTGTGTATATATATATTATATATTATGTATATAATTCGACAATTTAAAATAATCAAATTAAAGATGCTTGGTGAATTATGAGAGAACACAGACAAATGAACAAAATCAAAAAATACATAAATAAAGTGAGAATATTAAAGAGATAGAAACTATAAAAAAACTGAAATTCTAGAGCTGAAGAATACAGTAACTGAACTGAAAAATTTAGTATAGTTACTCAACAACTGACTTTATCAAGAAGAATCAGCAAGCTTGAAAATAAGTCATTTAAAATTATCCATTAAGAGGAGCAAAAATGGAAAAGAGTGAAAAAAGCCCATGGGACTTGTGAGACACCAGCAAGCAATGCAGTATATACATTATGGATGAAAATTTCCAAATCTGGGGAAGGAACTCTACATACAGATTCATGAAGCCCAACAGATTCCAAAAATGGTAAATCCTAATAACTCTATCCCAAGACACATTTTAATCAAACTGTTAAAAGTCAAAGACAAAGAGAATTTTGAAATCCAAAAGAGGAAAGTAACTCATCATGTACACTGGAGCCCCCATAAGACCATCAGTGGATTTTTCTGTAGAAATCTTGTAAGTCAGAAGGAATAGGGACGATAGATACATCCAAATTGCTGAAGGAAAAACCTGCCAACCAAGAATCTCATTTGAAATAAAACTGTCCATGAGTGAAGAAGAATAGAAGACTTTCCCAGACAAACAAAAGCTGAAGGGATTCATCACCAGTCGATTTGCTTTGCAAAAATGCCAACGGGAGTCCTTCAAGTTGAAATGAAAGGTCACTACATAGCAACACGAAAGCATATGAAAGTGTAAGACATACTGGTCAAAGTAAATATGTAAACAAACACAATTTCATAATACTGTAACAAAGGTTTATAAACCAATATTAATTCTTACATTAAAGTTAAAATTAAAAAGTGTTAAAAATAGCTTACTACAATAATATGTTAATGGATGCACAATATAAAAAGATATAAAGTGTGGTATCAATAACAAATGTGTGAGGTTATAATTAAAAGTATAGAGTTTTGTATGCAGTTGAAGTTTTTATTATCAGATTAAAAAATCAGTTCTGAGCAGCTATTTGCCACCTCCTTGAGGATGGATGGAGTTATTTGTAATTTTTCTGAATGGGAAATTCATCCGTTATTCCTAATTTATTTACATGGCCAATCATTTATTTATATCAGTGTCATTAATATTTATTTATATCATAAATACTACTGTATTTGTTTTATACATTAGGTTATAATCCAATGCTATATTCTTTATGTTGTTGCTAAAATTGTTCCAGCTTTATCCATTGGGAGCTCTTTCAGTTGGCTCCTTTGTCCTTTTGTCATACAACATCACCATGAATTTTTAAAATCCTGCCTTACTTTTTTGGCACTAAACGATGCTCATCTTCTATATTCTGTTCCACAGTCGGCATCAGTCATTTCTCCAAGGAGATCTAGTTTCTTGTATTGATTGAAGAGTAATATTAGAAACCAATATCTTGGTGCTAGATGTGCTCATTTCTACTGGATGTCATTACTTCTGGGCCCTCTTAGTTGACAGAAAAAGGAAATTAAGTGCATACTTAATTATGTCTATATCTATCTATCTATCATCTATATTTCTATATGCATCCATCTGTATCTGTATTAAGCTAAACATGAGTTCAACTAAGTTTTCCAACTCAAATATATTACCGCAAAGATTATTAGAGTCTTCTTCTCTTTCTTGTCTGGGACCCATCACTGTATCACTGAGAAACCTGCTTTCTATCCTCTGCGATCCATTTACTTAATTGTTCAATTCCAGTATTTATGTATAGAAGTTTCAAAACTATTAATCCATACCACTATTGGAAACAACTTTATCAACTAGAGTACAATGCTATGTACAGTTACTTTTGGCTTTACTGTTACAGACATCTTTCATTTCTACAGTACTTAGATCAGCATCTCATTTCCTCACCCCTTTCTGTGAGATTATTTTATATATCTGTGATGTGGTTATATTTTTGTCATAATCTGCACTTCTTCCTGGGATTCCCTGTTCTCATAATTTACTATTTAAAAAAAAATCTGCATTTATTAAGGTTCCTTCTTTATACTTAAATTTTTACTGCATTTTGAAAATGTAATGTCATACATCAACCATCACAGTATCATACAACTAGTTTTACTGTCCTAAAAAATCTCCTATACTTTATTTTTTCAAACCTCCCAACCTCCCAAATCTTTTGTCACCACTGTTTACCATCTCTATGTTTTTAACTTTTTTCAGAATGTCATATACATGGAATCATATAGTATGTAGCCATTTCAAAAAGAGTGAAAAAAACCTGGCTTTTTCACTTAACAGTATGCATTTACGATTCATTCATGTTTTTGCATTGCTTGATGGCTCATTTTTTATTATTGCTTAATAGTATTCCACCTTATAAATGTACCATAGTTTGTATATCCAGTCACCTACTAAAGGTCGAAGAAGCCAAGTGTTTTAACCCAACTACACCCTTCTTTGATTCAGAATTAGCCTGAAATTACTTAAATTTTTCAACCAATAATTTTATTTCCTTCTTGAACTTATAGTAACTTAAATTTTTATGTGAGTGTATTGTGATATAACAACAAAAAATTAATTGTTATATTAACTTTCCTCTGATCATTCCTGTGGATTTTGTTAAAGACAACTAGTATTGTTCTTAACTAAAAGTGTAAAACCAGTGTTCTACTTGCATGAAAATACCTTTAGGAATAATGCAAAGAAATGACAAGATAAGCTATGAATCTCAACTATCACTTTTGATATTATTTGTTTTATTTACAGGTATTTTTTGCTTCAAGGTAGTAATCCCCCCAACTCCTGGTACTTTTCTTATTTGACAAACTATGGGTTTAAAAACCTGTTTCTGTCACTTGTTTCCATGACTAAAATTTTACTTAATCTCAAACTCTCAAATGTTGATTTTACGTTAGAGATTTGATTTTAAAATGTGTTTACTTAGTATCAATATTGTTCTTTATACTATTTACTTTACAGGTAAGCTATGTCAGGAAAACAGTTGATGGTGAAGAAAATGATCAAAAAAATTATTTCTTTGAAGTCGATAATAGTAAAATCTAAAATGATAAAATGAACATATGGAATAATTCTGAAAAAAATAGTAAGATAATTTTATAATCATAATAGCCAGCATTTATGGGGAACTTATTATATGCCAGATACAGTGGAAGTAAATTTGCATTCAGTAAATTACTCCAACAATCAGAAATGTATTATTATTCCTATACATATTATTTAAGTTACAGAAGGAAATGGGGGTTTATGTGTAGTATTATGTTTCCTAAATTCATAGTGTAAGAATATGGTAGAATTATATTCAAAATTAGGTATGTATGTCTTCAAATATCATGTTTTTAGCCATATTTATCTATTTTAGTGCTTCTTTAATTTACGATAATGTAGTATCTAAAGAATATCATAACAGAATATATACCTCATCCTCAGTGGTCATGGGGAATGTATTTTAGATTTTCTAATATGACTGAGAATCCAGACATATCCATAAAATTATGGTGTGTCTTGGCTGACCTTGGCAGGCTAGACTTAAAGAAACTATGCTTGGCTATTCGAAGATAACTGATTTGAAGTTTATGGCTTTTAAAGTTAGCTCTGCCATCCTACCTCCAACTGGCAACAGATGCCCACAGGTATAATTTCCAATAAGACACAGATTTTCTTGTGATCTTTCTCGAGAGTCAGACTATTGTTGAGAGGCTGAGGAGTGCATTGAATATTTAAAACCCTAATGACAAATGGAGAAATAAATTCCTGTATTATTTGGAAGGGACACTGTACGAGAGTTGATGAGGTGAGACTTCTTCAAATAGGTAAATATTGAGTCAGCTCTTCTCAGCTTCCGAATAACTAAGGAGAGTAGACTAGAAGAGTATTTTAGATTCCAGAGCCATTAAATCACATGGCAATCTAACAGCAGACTTATCTCGCTCTTAATTTTCACCAAAAGAAAATATGGAGGCATAAATAAAAATTCAATTATTTGTGCATTTACCATCTACATGAGTTCCTCAATTTCGTGGCAATTAAAAACTCAAGATTGAATTTTCTCAAAATGAGTGGTATTTGATCATAATTATAAAGCATTTATTCTCAAGAAATTAGAAAATTCTAGTATGAGGAGTTTTAATTAAGAAGTGGAATTATCATGGGTTTCAGGAGAACATTATATAGAGTAGAAATCAGATTTTATGACTTTTAGAAATAGCTCCAGTTTCTCAGAAGATACGAATATTTCAAATCCAGAAAGTGTCTGCCACTCACATATTACTCTTAAGTACAAACACTAACCATGTATTACTCCTGTTGTGAGACAAATGATGTGACTGTAGGTATGAAAGTTTAATTTTAAAAAATACTGTCTCATTTTAGAATTCCAGAAGGCTTTTAAATGATGATGAAGATAATAAGTGACATTATTATTAATATAGTAACCATTTTTAACTATAATTGACAGAGCTCAGTCAGTTTATGATTATATCATTTCAATATTTACCACAAGAAATATGCAATACATACTATTAACTATATTTAAACAAAGAGGAGCTAAAATTTAGAGACATCAATATGGTGAGGCCACAGAACTTGTAAGGATGGAATTCTAACTCAAGTCTGACTCAGTTTAAAGCCCTATTTCTTAATGACTATATTATACCGATAAGCAATAATATTCACACTGATCCCCTTTCAAAAATTTATTGAGGTATAATTTACATAAAATATAATATACCCATTTGAAATGTTCATTTAGATAAGTTTTCACAAATTTATACACAGTTGAAATATGGAACACACCCATCACCCTAGAGTTACCTTGTGCTCCTTCTGATTTAACCCTGCTAGGCCTACAGTATTTCTTTTGATCATATTTGTTTTTTCTAGAGATTCATATAAATGGGATTGTATAATTATATAGTCTTTTGTATCCGGCTTCTTTCACTTAGCGTAATATTTTAGGTTTATTTGTGTTATGGTTTGTTTGACTAGTTACTTCATTTAAGTTTCTGAGTCATATTCTATTGTATGGCTGTAAAACAATATGTTCATTCACCCGTTGTTAGGCATTTGAGATGTTTCCAGTTTGGGGCCATTACAAATAAAGCTGCTATGAAAATTTACATGCAAGTCTTTGAACATAGGTTTCATTCATTTGGTAAATGCCTAGGAAAGGGATTGCTGAGTCTTATATGATGAGTGTATATTTAAATATGTAAGGAACTGCCAAATTGTTCTTCAGAGTGGTGGTGCTGTTTTGCATTCCCACCAGCAATGTATGAGAGCTCCAGCTGTTTTGCATCCTCATCAATCCTTAGTATTGTCAGACAGCTTAATTTTAGTCATTCCAATGGGTGTGTAGTGATATCTCATTGTGGTTTTAAATTCTATTTACCCGATCACTAATGATGTTGAGCATCTTTCTGTATATAGTCTTTCAATAAGTGTTTATTCAAATTTTGCCCATTTTTCTTGGCTTAGTTATATTTTTATTAAATTATAAGAGGTTTTCATGTAGTCTGGATATAAGTATCTCTCATATACATGTAATGTGATTATTTTCGTATTCTGTAGCTTTTCATTTTCTTTTTCTTTTTTTGGATCAGGTCTAATTTATGAATTTTTCTTTTATGATTTGGTCTTTTCTAAGCCTAGTTAGGTAATCTTAGCCTATCCCAGCATGATAAAGATTTTTTCTGTGTTTTCTTCTAGACATGTTATATTTTTAGCCTATAGTCTTAGGACTATGGAGTTAATTTTTGTGTATGGTATGATGATCAAGATTCTTTTTTTTTCAAAATAGATATACAAGTATTTCGTCACCAGATGTTGAGAATATTATCCTTTTCTCATTTAATACTTTAGTGCTTTTGTTGAAAATCAATTATATGTGTGAGTTTATTTCTAAATTCTTTTATCCTATTGCTCATTATGTAGCCTTATGCCAATACCACATTGTTGACTATTATAGCTTTATAGTATGTCCTGAAATCAAGTAATATAAGTTCTCCAATTTTGTTCTTTTTTATAATTATTTGTGCTATTCCAAATTCTTTGCATTTCCTTACAGATATTAGAATCAGCTTATAAGTATCTTTTGAAAGCGTCTTCAGGGATTTGGGGCGGGGGAGTCGTGAGTGAAATCGCATTGAATCTATAAGTTGGTTTAGAGAAAACATCAATTTTAACAACATTGAGTCTTCTAATAGTTAAACATTATATATCTCTTTATTTATGGTTTCTTAAATGTATTTCAGCCTAACTTTATCTTTTCAACACATACGTATTCTTTTTAATCAGCTAGTTACTAATGAGTGTCTAAGATAAATCCATCAACTTTTTTTAATAACCAAACAAAATAATTATATTTTCCTGTCTTTTAATAAGCAAAACCACTACGAAGTCCTGAATCTTAGGGACTGAATATGCTAAACACATTTCTAAATATCAGTAGTGATGAAATTCTACTTGGAGGAAGACATAGTATTTTAATTTATTTAAGTTAGAGGGTCAATTTTTATTTAATGCACATTTACTGAGTGCCTATTGTATGTAAGGCATTATTTTAGATGGTAGGCATATAGCAGTAAACTAAGACAAAATTCTTGTACTTCTGGAGCTTTAGGTCTGAACTTTTATGATGATAGAGCATCACTGATATGTCAAGTTCATTACGTGGTCAGGTGGTAACAATTTCAAGCAAATGGGATAAGCAAGATTAAATTAGTAATATGTGGAACAAAAGGATACTCTGAAGATGATACTTATTAATTGAGAAGGGACTTTAAAATTATAGTCATATAAATATTATCAGCTTTATATACTGTTATATATTAACATTTTCAAAACCTGAAATTGAGAGGATGAATGGTTCTAAAACATCAATTATATCTCAATGGTAGAAATGAAGGAAAACATTGATAGTAAACTAGTTTAAAACCTATGTGACAGTATTACTTATTAAAATGATATTAATTATACAACCCTAAAGTTTGAAACTGAAAACTATGAAGTGATTCACCCTGGGTTAAGCTTTAGATTCTAAAAGTATGTCATGGTAATTCAACTAAGATTATTTTGTTAGAGCTATTTCTAATTTATGCTGAACTGTTAAATATGTGATTTGTGAGAGAGGAAGGTTTATTCTGTTTCTGGCTATGATGGTTTGCAGTGATATTTGCTGAAAAATATAAAATTGTATAGCATATTTGACATTAGAACTAGGAAAAAGCAAAATAATACTTTTACTTAATTCTGTGGATTTTAAAGAAAAACCCTAATGTTGCTAAAATTGTCCCCCTAAAAATTAGCTCTCTATTACTAATTTTCAATATGGATTTAAGAACACTTGGGGGGGCATGCTTTGAAATTCATTTAGGAATATAAATTATTTTTAATTAGTATTTATTAGTATACATAATATTTTAGTATATAAATTATTTTATGTAATCCTTTCAGCAATCTTATAAGGTAGATACTACCATCTCCCCATTGCATTGATCTGAAACTGAGATTTTGGGGGGTTAATTTATACTCACACTTTCACAGCTAGTAAGAGGGCGAGCTGGCACTTGGATTCGGGCATATCTAGTTTCAAAGGTCATGTTCTTCCACAACTCTGAACAACGATTAATATATAGTGAATAAAAAACAGTAGAGCTGATGGAATTTTGTTTCTATAAAAATGAATGTTTAAGAAATGAACCTTAAAAGTATCAGTAGTTTTGAATAAGGATTTGAAAGAATAAAGGATGTCATGGAATGTACTCAATTGGTTACCTTAGTTTCTTCTTTTAAAGAACTAAGAATTATTTAAATGCTATTATCCATTTAAAAGGAATTACTTCTAAGTATCTCTTACACTATTAAAGATTAAATATTTTTGTTAATTTTTAAAACATAGAATTATAAGCACAGGGATAAAATAAAACTAACAAGAAAGCTCTGAATCATTATTACTGCTACACTGGCACAAAAATAATGCGGTTGAGTACTTTAAATGAGAAAAATAAAATTAAGAATATATTTAACATACTGCTGTGAGAAAATTGAATGAAAAACACAATATCAATACACAGAAAATTAGTAAAGACATGTAATAGAAATGTTGAGGTCCAAAATAATAGGAATTTAAAATAAATTTTATTTAGCCTTAAAATAATAACTTGGAAGGGCTTATTAATGAAAAAAACATAAACATTAAATTGAAACTTATTACATCTGGGGATAATGAAATAGTTCTTGTTGCCATTTTATAGAGGTAGTTAAATAGAAATATTTTTAAATTTGAGGAAAAAGATTGATGAAAATGGAGAAATGAGTTAAATTTTAGATTAAATGTAATATATTCAGAGAAGCATCTTATGAATACTTTTATTGCTCCAAATAAGATTTATAAGAGGCTGTGAAAATACCAGTGCAGATTCATCAGTAGCACATTATCAGTAGAGGAAACTTTTCTACATAGCATAGAAGAGTAGGAAAGGACACACAAACATTAAATAGATATACAGAAAAATTACAAGAGAGTAAATTTATATGGTAACTTCCATGAAGTAATGACTTTGAGGAGTCTTTAAAAGAGAGATAACAAGTCAGCTGTTTTTCTTAAACAGTTAAAGTAACAACCAATGGCCCAGGAACAGGAAGTAGCAGAAGAGAGAGCAGCCTCTCCACAGTGCACATGGAGGACACCTGCAAAGGGAGGTATGCCCAAATTTATGAACAATTCAGTATCGATGTTCCACACTAGACTACAGAACTAGACTTGCTAGATAACTGGAATGAAGTTTTAGAGGCGGTTCAAGGTAAACATGCATATCTTTCTCCTTGGTCATAGGAAATGAACACAGTGTCAGCATGTGTTCATTTGTTGGAAACAAAAGTAATGTTTCCTGGAGCTCATGGAAGAAATTAGCACTAACATTTTTTTCCAGTTGTGGTGGGGCCAAGATTTTGTTTGTAAACACACTTAAGCTGTGTCCTTTACTTCTGCCACTAAGCTCTCAGTCAGTCCAAATAGCCTGGTCTCTCTGGAAGGCAGCAGCGTGGCTGGCAGAAACTTGGATCCCTCAGTGGCAGTGACTGGACTCGTTTGTAGGACACAGGATATAGTGATTGTATGATAATGTAGTCTAATAAGAACAGTTGAAAAAATCATTACAGTACTAAAGGATAGCAGGTAAGGATTTAAATGTACAAACCCAAGAAATAGCTTTTTTTTTTCTTTTTTTTTTTTAATTTTATTGTGGTAAGAACACTTGAGATGCACTCTCTAAACAAATTTTTAAGTGTATAATACAGTATGTTGAGTGTAGGTACAATGTTGTACAGCAGATCTCTAGAATGTAGTCATTTTGCTTAACTGAAACTTTATGCCCTTGATTAAAAACTCCTCATTCTCCCTCACCCCACCCCAGACCCTGGCAACTGCCATTGCACTCTTGAATTATATGCATTTGACTATTTCAGTTATATTTTAGTGGAATCATGCAGTATTTGTTTTATTGTGACTGCTCATTTTACCTGGCATAATACCCTTAAGGTTCATGCACATTGTCATATATTGCAGAATTTCCTTCTTGCTATGGCTGAAAATACTCCA
This sequence comes from Pteropus vampyrus, assembly GCF_000151845.1. Classification (NCBI taxonomy): domain Eukaryota; kingdom Metazoa; phylum Chordata; class Mammalia; order Chiroptera; family Pteropodidae; genus Pteropus; species Pteropus vampyrus. The sequence continues at coordinate 6,755,294 of NW_011888872.1, read as the reverse complement.
TTATGTATGTGTACCATATATATTTTTTTTTATCCGTTCATCTGTCCAAAGACTTTTAGGTTGTTTCTGTATCTTGGCCATTGTGAATGTGCTGCAGTGAACATGGGAGTGCTAGTAATCTCTTCGAAATCCGGATTTTAATTATTTTGGATACATATTCAGAAGTGAGATTGCTGAAAGCTTTTTTTCTAGAATTGAAATGACCCTTTATTTTGAGTACCCTTTCATGGAGTTTGTTGCCAGCTCCTGTGCAGTGCACAACTCCAGGCAAGCCCTATGCATTGACTAGGCGGAGCAAAGTGTCTCCCAGAACTGTTCAGTGCAGTACCCACCATCTTGTCATGATGAAAAGAATAATAATCTCAGACAGATAGAGGCTTCCAGTCCTGCACACCTTTCGTCCTGAGATTTTCTCTACATAACGGAACATGGTCACTCATCTGGTTTTCTATGTCATTTACTCAGGCTCACATCTTTAAAAAGCAGTTGACCCCTGAACAACATGGGGGTTAGGAACACCTACTCCCCCCACCCCATATAACTTTTGACTTCCCAAAAACTTAACTACAAGGTCCACCCTACACATTCGCAGATTCAACCAGCTGCAGATCAAAAACAGTTTTGATTGGCGGTTGGGAATTCGAAAATGTTTTCCATTTGCTGTTGGTTGAATCTGTATTTATTTTAAAAATCCACATATAATTGGAGCTTCACAGTTCATACACATGTTCAAGGGTAAACTGTACTGTCTCCTGCGTCTTTCCTCAGTGATTCTCGCAAGTCTTTAGTACGTGAGAAATTCTATGAGGAAGGGCATGTAAGGCCTTCTGCTGGAGGTGGGGCTGAGATTACAGTTCATAGTTGATTGACAAGTTTTTCTTACATTAGGACTCTCAAGGTTTTCCATTCAAAGATTTTAACATTACATAGCAAGTCTTATTTCTTTGGGCTCTACCAATAGCATTTGCGAGCAACTGCTAGGGATTAACTAGAAGTTGATCGATCCTTGGATACTTGAAGTACTAAATGAATCTGTTCTGCTAATCCTACTTCGACAGGGTTGTAATTTTGTAAAATTTCACTATAATCTAGTGTTAATTCTAAACTGAAACTTAACACAGTAAGCTTATTTATTGTTTAAAGCCATAATTAGAATTATTATTTAGCAGTATTGCATTCCTGTCTCTATTAGCAAAGTATGTTCTTATCTATCTCTCTGTCATCTATCTTATCTTTATTTTTATGTCATAAAAATTGCACTTGAACTGATTTATTTTTTTCTTTATTGTAACCTAGGACCAGTATTTAAGAGTGACAATCTTCACTCCTTTACACTTCACTGTAAGTAATTGTCAGTTTGGGCAAGTCATTTAATGTTTCTTAATCTGTTTCCTCATCTGCAAAATGATTTTGGAACAAATAATTCCTAAAATTCCTCTGAAATCTATAATTCTATGAATTTATGATTATCAGGTATCAAAAGTCATCATCTATTGACCTATTGATATTTGAATATATACAGTTAACTACTAAGAGGTTGCTCAGTTGCTGTCTTCAGAGAGTATGTACTCCAGTAGGAAAAGAATAATCATCGCACCCTAAAGTATCATAGTACCTACAGTATCATGTAGGGCTAGGAAAAGTGATCGAATCAAAGTACCTCTTGATCAGCAGACCTGAACAGTGCTATAATAAATGATAGCAAGTTTTAAATAGAAAGCCTGGTTTGGAGATAGGATGTGTTCCATAGCTAAATAAACAGCAACAACAAATAGTGAAATTCACAAAATGAGGAGTCTTAGGGAATGATTTTGTAGAAATAAGAGAGGAACTAAGTCTTCTAATATCTTATCTCAGTACTAAGGAGTTAGTAATAAAAGAACTAAAAAGTTAGAGACATTGAAATGTTTAGGCAAAGGGATGACATAGGTTTGAGTTTTAGGTTAACTATTCTAGTGGCATAAGAATAGATCTGTAAAGGCTTCGCTGGTGGAACAGAAAAGGAAAGAGACAGGTATTAACTGAGGCAGTAGTTGGGAAAAAGGGATCACAAGTATATCTAGCTATTCGCAGCTGGCAAAGAGTTTTTCAGGGGATATTATGCGGACAAAGACAAATACTACATTCTGAAATTTGTCATGCACAAGTTTCCTGTCTCCCCAACCAGATCATACCCAGCTTGAGATTAGGGCTATGTTATCTGTTTCTTTTCTATCCCCTATGACTTCTAGTAGAGATTGGACTCATAGTTTTTGCTCAGTAAAGATTTTTCATTTGTTTTGAACAATTACACCAAAATAAGGTCTCTGTGAGCCAGTGTTTTGATCTGCTAGTTATTTGTGTACTTGTGTGCTTTCAACCCGTTCCAGTAACTTCCTGACATGTTACTGGCAATTACTGGGAGCTTTGTGAATTTCAGCACTTTGAATTATAATGTCAGTAAACCTGGCTTAATAATAGCTATTGATATCAATAAAGTTTAAGTTTTCTACCATGGTCCTTTTGTCATTAGGACGCTAATTGACATTAATAGTAAACTCAATTTACGACTTTTTTATTGCTGTTTTATGAACTCCTGTTCTCCACGAAGGGAAGGAAAACATGTAACTTCCATGTTCCCTGTATGTAACTATTTAAAAAGTAATAATTGAGTCTATTCAGAGTTTCAGACTTGATATTTTACTGTACATGTATTAAACTATACAATCTATCAATCTACTTAGCTTATCTATGTATCTATATATGTATCTATCTTTCTACCTCTCTATAGCTTCATATACATAACAGTTCTGATCCACTGACATGCATCAGTGATTCCCAAACCCAGAGCCATTTAAGTAGCAAAGTCCATGAAATAGTATCATTAGTTTAGAAAGTCTAATTAGTAGAAATCATATATTTACTTATAACCAGGTAATAGGGGATATTGAAACACGTTTCTTGTTTTTGACTAGAATTATGTATCAATTCAGTGTAGTGACATTCTTGATCTGATGCTCATTTTTGATTAATAGTTTAAAACACATGCATATTACACATATGGAGAACTGTTACTTATATATGCCAATTGGTAGATATAAAGAGCCTTGGAATTAAAAAAAAAAAAAAATAGAATCCCAGACACAGATAGCATAATGCAGACTCATTGAATTCATACCTAATCAGATAACAAGTATATGGAGGGTATTCCTCAACAAATAATCATTAAGTAACGTTATTCAACAAGCATTGTTTCTGGTGCCCATGGTACGTTGATGTGCAGAACAGAAGCGTGTCCCTTCTTACTGGAGCTTATGTTCTGGTGATTTTATACTGTACTGTTAAAAGGTAATTTACTGAATTGTGTAGTTAAGAAATATTGATGATCTGAAGAGGAGAGGAAGTGTCTCAATGATAATATTAAAAATGGTTATAGAAGTCAGAACACAATAGAGATGGCTGGAAAGCTGTCATAGATGCCCCACTTCTTTCAGTAATTTTCTGCAAAGCTTGTCTACTTTTCTTTCTAACAATTTCTGTTTTTTGATGTGAAGACTCTTAGCAAGGCAGGATAGTTCTCATTTGAAGAGAATTATATCATTCCTCTGGTGACTGAGGTTATTTTGTGGGTGGCCTATTTTATGCCTCTTCTGTCCCCCCAAGTGCAATTGTACTACATGCTGTATGCTATTTATTGATCAGTTGTACTGTGAAAGGGACAGTAAATGTTACATATTGATGACCTGCACAAGAGTTTACTCCTCTTAAGCTATAAGCTCTTGGGGTTTTTTTTAGGACAAAATATCAACTGAAAGTTCTGTTTGTAAATTTTATCTCGGGAATCTACTCCTTTTAAAGAAATCAAAGCCATAATCTTTAGACAATTTATAGCTCTTTCATAAAAGCACTATAACAACTAAACTGCCATAGTATTTGGCAGCTGGCTCTGTTTTATTTTATTTGGATGAAAAACATTTTAAAATAAAATTTCATTCACTGAAATGCTTATAGAGATACTGGAGTGTTTGTTAGACAGTGGTCACAAGAGTTATATACTGAAAAAGGGGGGAGGTGGTATATTGAAGGATGACAATTATAACTAAAAGAACATGCATTTCGTATAGATATTTGACAAACATGATTCAGATCTCATATTTACATGAAACGAACTTAGGCTATCATTGAATTATACTCATTTGTTACCACCACAACCATAACATTAAAGCAAATAGAGTTAGTTCCATGTATATGGTATTAATGTTTAATCATCCTGGTATTTCATTATTAATGAATGTTTTATGTTATGTTTTGTTTTTAGAATTTTCCCTCTGAAAACCATAAAATAATGAAGAAAATGCTTTACAAAATATTATATATCATTCATATTTATCTTGTGTTTGGACATGGTCAAAAATGGATTCAAATTATTTAGAAGGATTTCTCATTGTGTTTAAGTGTATATGTAGTTAATTTTAATATTTTTATATGCAAACATTCTGCTCATCTGTTTCAGTACTTTTATAACAGACTGTGAAAGCATGAAGTATGAAATGAATTAATTCAAAAACAACTGAAATGCATGAAAGAGCTAGGAATTGTTTTATTTAGCTTATATAGTCTAGTTTACATAATAGGTAGAGAAAAATGTATTTATGTGTCCCAGAGGGCTGGGGTCAGGAAACAGTCTGGCTAGATTTCTCCCCAACTAGTGATTTCAGGGACACATACACTTCCCAGGATTCTGTGTAGGAAGTTTGAGAGATAACAAATGCAAAGATGGAACACCATGTGAAGCAGGACCTAATACCTCTCCTGTAACCTCCAAATCTTTAGTAAATTTAATTAAAGCCACAAGATGCTTAACTTGTTTTTTTTTAGAAAACGTATTGAAACAAATGACAAGATCAGAGGCATGGAAACAATGGTGAAATAAGGATGCATGAATAGAAAGTGGGACATTTATACTGTCTCAGGTTGTGATAGTAGAGTTTAGATTAAGTTCACAAGAGAGAAGTTGGCTCCATATGACAGGGCTTTAATTATATTAAGCAGCATCTACCTTTATTCTCTCTTCCCATGGCTTTATTTCTCACCTCTGTGACTTACCTTTTATTCTCAGTAAATTGTCAGATGCTCTGCTTTCATAAAACTGAGACTTCCAGAAGATATCCAAATAGTTAAAATTTCTTGTTGCTATTCTGTCAAGCTTCTGTGCTAATTTCCTTATTTATTTTAGCAACTCTGGGTCTGTATCATTGTTCTGGGCATTCTATAGCATACTTGTTTAATGCTTTCTGTAATAACAAAGTACATTTAGCACCGTTCAACCTTGACTTAGTGAAGCATTCTGACTCTTCACCATATTTGCACCAGCAATGCACCCATAAAAAATAGAATCAGCATAAGATAACAGATGCCTTTTAGCTACAATTCAACTGATTTTTTAAAAATCCACTAAGGTATGCAAATTAAGGGAATAGTGTTGTTATATTTATGAGTTTATATACTAGGGTTTTGGGTTCAGGAAACAGTGGCATAATCAGAAACTTGCCAATGTAGTATTTCACGTCATAGTCAGTCTTAGAGTCTATAAATACAGGTAGGCAGATTTGGTCAAATTTCTAAGCAGCTGTAGACAGGTACAAAATACTAGATGTATTGGGGCAGGAATGATTCTGTTGATGCATGTACATTCCCAGAAAATCCCTCCCCTTCTCTTTCTTTTTCTTGAAGGATAATTTCTGTCTCTTTTTAGAGATTCTTCTCTCAGCATGTACTCTTGCAAGAAAGGCTACCTTCCATGATGAATTCCTGTTGCTGCCTATTCTACGAGGTGAGAAGCAATTTATCTCACTAACCAAGTAAAATGCAGTAATGAAACAAGTCTAATCTTTATGGGGCACCCTGCTACATTACTGCCATTTATTTTACAATGGAGATGTCTAATTAAATAGATGTAAAGAGATAAGAGACAGATTGAATTAAGGAAATCAGCACTCTCAGATTTGTGCTACTTGGCTATAATTAAATTCTGTTTCATCTTTGGCTATGTAGCCTTTCCTAGATTTGACTAGGCTGTTCATCTTTCATTATGTGATGTATTATCATGATGAAGACACTATAGAGGTCCCCAGTCTTCAATGAAGAAGGGATACTTTTTAATGCCAAGGAGTCTTGAGAACAAAGAAGTTTGTTTTTGTGGGAGCCATATCTGAGAAGACTTGGGAGGAATGTGGCAGTGAAGGGCAAATACTGGTTCGAAAAATACACAGTCCAAGATAAGGGAAAGAGCAGAGATGAGGAAGTCTTAGAGCATGGGGTAAAGCTGGAGGACGTCTACCCCTTCCAGAACTGGGAGTCAGAAAGAACTAAAGAAAGAAAAGAGGAATGGTAACAGCTGAGTTGGCAATAAACCATATTACTCTAAGGCTCTTGATTTCCCTGGTATCTTTCTTCCTTCCTTCTTTCCTTTCTCCATATCTTCCAGCCATCCTTCTTAGAACTTCTTTCTAGTATTTATTGAGCAAATGCCTTATGGTCATACCTTGGGCTAAGTGTTGGGGCTATAAGGTGAAAATGACCTTTATGAGCTAACTGCTAGTATCTATGATAAAAATATGAGAGGATAAGTACAGGGTGCTTGAAGGGTATGTAGAAGGAGACTGTCTCAGGATTAGGGTTCATTAACGCTTTCTAAATAGAAGAGGAGAACATGGTGGTTTTAGGGGTTTTTAAGAGAGTCATGTGACCAGAACCCAAAGTGCCTGGTTGTGTGTGCTGGGTAGGAGTACTATGAAACAGAAGTGTTTATTACTAGGCATGGTGTAGAGAAACAAAGTTCAAAAGATAATCAGAAACTGATCATAAAACTCTTTTAAAATGGATAGTAATTTGGACATTATCCTGATGACAATGGGGACCTGTTGAAGGACTATAATCAAGAAGCGACATGATTAGATTTGGCTTTTCAAACACGTTGGCTGTCACAAAGAAAAGAGGATCAGGAGGGAATGAAATGTATCTATTCATTAAGGTATTGAAGTTGGTCAGGGAGCATTTTCACAGATAAGGCATCCCTTCGTTTACTCAAAAACATTGAAAGAGAGAGTTAAGCCCTTGTGACTTAGAAAAACCATTGTTAAGACAAATAAAAATGGGAGAAAGAACCACCATGTTTATGCACGCATAGTGCTTTCTTCTCAGATTGGAGAATTATTGTTATAACAGTTTATTTTTTCTGTAAATCTCTAGGCATGCACACATTCTGTCACTAACACAATTATCATTCCATTGGACTCGTTCTGAAAAAAAAAAAATCAAGGGAAATAACACTGTCCTTTTCTCAGTGTCTTATCTGAAATGAAAATGGACCCATGTAAGGGCTTGCTTTGGTAACTTACCAAGGCTGGAACAGTATCTCTCATTCGTAGGGTCATCTTTGGTTGGTGAAGGCCACACATTTCAGCCTGTCTGACACTAAGTTTAGGGGCCCCCAACTGGTAATAGTGATCATTCACCATATTTGGTTGTGAAAAACTCCGGTTTCCATTATAGGACCATCATTTCCTCCTTCAAGGTCTTTACAAATAGTATAGTGATAAGAGCAACTTCAAGGGACTGATATTATGAGTTTGCAGATTGGAGCTTTTCTCTTCCAAGACCAGTCACAGAGTCGGCATTTGACTCTGCTTCCTCAGGAGAATTGTTCATAGCACAGAATTATCACACAATTTAACACAGCTGGCACTCTGGCCTCAAGAGAAACCAGAAAAAAGATTGGGGAAGATAAATGGCAGGTAGGTTGAGCATAGGCTAAGAAAGGGATGTGGAAATAGAGAATCTCATTATAAGTTCAGGGATCTTTTAAATCTCTGAAGGTTTCTTTTTATACTCAGCAAATTCTGATAAAATTGCAAAGTAGTAGTATTTGATTATTAGTCTTTCTATGACCACATTTAATATAGTTTTCTAAATGCTCTTCTAATTTATTACCTCTTTTTATCTTTGCATTTTCTTGGGAAATACATAGTATAATATATTATTGACATTTGTCAGTGAGGAAAATGAGGTGCAAAAAAATTAAATAACTTATTCAAGGTCTTATAATTAATTAATAACAGAAGAAAGATGAGACTCCAATTCAGCTTCCTAAGGCTAACCTCTTTCCAATCAGTGGTGATCAAAACAGATTTGGATATAATCATTAAATTCTTCAAGGCATTAAAATAAAGAGTCACTTGGCCCATAATCTGAGGTTTGATTACTTGAGCGTAACTCTCCACCCCCACCACCTTTTTGAAGATTGAGCAAATACTAATAAAGATGAACAAAATATTAGAATATGAAAAGACTTGATTTTGTGAGGAAATCTCTTATCAGCATCCTCTCTTGAAGGTTTTGCTTTTTCTCTTTCTCTGCCTAAACAAGGTCCCTGTTGTTTTCCTATTTATTTCTCTGTTTTAAGAAGTGAAGGCAAAAGATCGAAAGGAATGGACCTGGGAATCTCAAAAACTCATTCATTTAATTCAAGTAGGAGAGTGTCAGATACGTTCACAGCATTGTGGTAGACTGTGAAGAGGAGGAGCAGCTGAGCTTAACAGTGTTTGCCTTGGTGTGTTTCATTGAGTTCCCACAGTGCTTCCTATAAAGGGCACTACTGGGAAGATTCAAAGGGGAAAAAAAACAGACAAATTTTCCACATTAGAGAAACTTTACCACATAATGAAGGAAACAAACTATACTGAAATAACTAAGTAACAGCATAAGGTAATAAGTGATTAAGTGTACAAATGGGTGATTCTTGGCTATGTTTTTTATTTTGCTGACAGAATCAGAAAATCACTTCAAACTATAAAGCAAAAAAGGAGTTAAAACAATGCCAGAATATTCTTACCTAAGGCAGAATATATAGCCAAACATCACAAGAGACTAGAAAACTGTTAGAAACCCGGTCAGCAACTGCCTTCAAATCTCATCTCTGCACCCCTCTCTATACCTACCATATTCTTTCTTTATTTTTCTGTAGATTAAGATTTTGCTGCCTCATTGTGCACATAGCTAAAAATGTCTTTTTTGTTGTTTTGAATTTTATATGTTTTTATTTTAAGTAATCAGGTCAGAGTCACGAGCTATGTATGAGTCCCAATTCTAGTTATTAGGACAGAGATTCTGACTGATTCATCTTGGGACAAGTCACTACTCCCTGATTCAGTCAATTGTAGATGAGTTGGAGACCCATACATACAAAATAAATGCTGGATTCAAACATCTTGGAGAAGGGGAACGTTCTAAGAAAAATGTTATATGCTAGCAGGATATCTTAAACTATGTTTTTTAGAGCAATTAATTTAGAAAAATTATGGGAAGAAGTGAGTTGCTAGAAGCCTTGGGAACCAGTGGAACATAAAGAATAATATTTGGATTGGTGAAAGAGGTTAGAGGCAAAAAATAATTACAAATAGAGCAATAGAAATGACGCAGAGGTGGACATGAGTCAGGTATGTTTGAGGAGCATTGGGTCAATGGGTCTTCAGGGAGTCAGTGGTTTTACAGTTTGGGGAAAATTTAATACTGTGTATGCGGAGAAACACATTAGAAGTGGGTTTCTGGTTTCCTTATTAGATTATAGATGTAGCTTTAGAACTTGTCAGCATTAGAGTGCTAACTTCTCTCAACTCGTGAGAATAGATTATCTTCTCCAGGGATATATTTTTTAAATAAGTAGAAAGAGGATTAAGAATGGAATCTTGAGAATTGTTAACACTTAGGGATAATAGAGAGAATCCTGAGAAAAAAGCCTGAGAAGGCATAAGTATAGAGAGGGAAGGAAATAGTGTCATAGAGGGCAAAAGAGAAGAGAATTTCCAAGAGAAGTTAGTCAACAGGTCAATTGCAGAAAATGCAAATAAGATAAGGCCTTCACTGGATTTGACAGTTTGGAAGTAATGGAGACCTTAAGGAGAAATATGTGGATAAAAATATGGGTAAAAAAGACAAAATAGGGGTCAGTGTCTAAATGGATAAAAAAGACAAAATAGGGGTCAGTGTCTAAATGGGAGGTCATAAACACTGGAGACATAGACTACACGATCAGGATTATCTAGGAGGAGATGAGTGAAGGCAAGTCACTGGAGAAGAGAGAGGGAGGTGAAGAACCAGGGAGAGGTTGAAATAGGGGAGCAAATTGTCTATGTTTATAAACCGAGGAGAAAAATATGAGGGAAAATTTACAAAAGGATTTGTGAGAATGTGGAACTTGATTTCAGAGAGTGATAATATGTAGAAAGAGTCAAGTACTGAGAAGAGGTCATTAGATTTGAAAATAAAACTATGAAAGGATATTCTGAATTACTTCTTGGGTTCTCAAGCTCTTCTATTTATAGTCAGTAGACCAAGTGTTATTGGACCACTATTCAGAAATAAGGAATTGGAGCCCAATAAATTAGTTCACTAGAGGTTCTACAGCTGTTAAATCACAAGGATTCAAATTCAGCTTCTAAAACTTCACTTCTGGTGCTCATACAGCTTCGCCATGACTTGTAATACTTGTATATCTACAGTTACAGTGGATAACTATGGTAATTACAAGGTTACAAGATTCTAGGTGAGTGGTAAATAAATAGAAATAAGACATATAGACCGTGTTTTGAGAAGTTTAAAAGTAAAGGAAAAGGAAATTTCAGAACAGAGTAGGAATGTGGGAAATTTATATGGTTTTAAATGGATGTAGAAGCCATGAAGTAATTGTGCCCTAAGGGGAAGTACCAGTGGGAAAGGAGAGCCTGAGGATGAGGGTGACAGAAATGGCCAAATGAAAAGTTGTGAAAAAGATAGCATAGGTAGAGGGGTCAGCTTTGGAAAGAATAGCCACAGCTCTTCTTCCTTGGTGAGCCGTGATGATAAAGTGATAGTGAAATGTAGAGACATTTTGAAACAAGTCAATTTCAAAATGTCTGGTTAGTGGGCTCTGAGCAGAAGTGATGCAGATTCCTTCTGGGACATAATTGTGAACAGCCAGTGTGTGCTTCTCCAGTTGTCTCTTCCCCTGACCAGCAAATGGAGTGACCCATATGGTGGAGGCACTCATCCTGGGGGAAGCCGTTTCCCTCCCACCCCTTCTTAACTGAGGAAATTGCTACTGGCATACGGTGGGTAGAGGCCAGAGATGCTGCTGAATTCCTCCCATGCACAGGAAATCACAACAAAGGCCAATTCCGATAAAGGATGACAGGAATTTCTGTTTATCAGCCAACTTGATGCAACATCGTGCAGGTCACTTGGTCCCAGAAGCTTTAAATACATGATGTTTACACTTTTAAAAAAAAATTGTGGGGAGTTTTCACTATTTCAATTATTAGCATAAATTGAGACTTTACTACTATTTTTATATCACATTATTTCAATTTGGACAATTCAAAAGTACATAAAATGTGACTGGATTTTAGCATTTTTCCAGGCTGTCTACTTTAGGGAAAAACAAAGTAGCATTCTCTGTCCATTGCTCAATCCTTTTGGGAGAAGGTCTAAGGACATATTGAGAATGGCTCTACTTATTTTGTTAGTAATCAGCTACTCCCTACAATTCTACATTTCTCTGACTACTGTTGCTATAGAATCTGATGTGACATCAGTTTCCAATGGTTAATTGTTCATGTTCAGCCTACTGCTCAATTCCTTTCTTCCCTATACTCCTTGTAGTACTTGCTAATATGAACTTAGACTCTAGTATCATCCTTGATCCTGAAATGTGTTTATCACCAGACTCTGAGCAATATAGAAACACACACTTCTGGCAACCCTTAGGTATAGATTAAGTTAAAAAATAGATCATGAATCAAGTTCATCAATAATAGTCATCATAAAACAATAGAACTACATTTAAAACCTACATCTGAAACCCACCTGATTTTAACCTCATGAACACCAGTGATGGATAGCAATGCTGATTTGGATAAATCTGCATTTAAAAAAATAATAATTATATATATAATATGTGTGTGTGTGTGTGTGTGTAGTTATTCCTGCAAACAGATTTGTGAACATTTCCTTTCCTGTCCACCACTGCCCCCACTACTTACCCTGTTGAAAGTCTCTGCAAAGGAAGGTAACCGGCCAGGAGTTTTTCCCAGGATAACACTTCTGGCCCAGCCAGGAGAGGAAAACAAGCACACACACATAAGTATGTGCACATGTGCATACACCATTTGGCACCATGACTTGATTTGTATTTAAGTCATTGGAAAAAAACACAGGTTAGCAAGTGACATCTATTTAATCATTTACCAACTCTACCTTTAATTTTTTAATTCTGGTATTAACAAATGCTATTTGAGCTCAGATTCCTTGAGAGTGTGATTGAGGTATCACTGGAAACTCTGAAATCCTAAGATTCAAGTGGAGTAGCCAAGACAGACAATAGCTGTTTCTTTTTGCCAAGAAGAATTTCACTCTTAAAGAATATTTTCAAGGACTATAACCTATAGAAAGCTATAGACACTTTGAGCTGTACTCAAGATAGCTAAATGTAGAATAAAAAATTATTTTAAGCATCTGTGTAATACTTTGAAATATACGTGGGATTTTTTTCTTGCTTACTTTTACATAATTTCTGCACTTAACTATATTATCAAAGAAAAAACTCGCTCTTTTCTTATAGCTGTTATATGCCTAATTTGTTTAATAAGAGCCCTCAGTCTTCTTGGACCTAGGAAGAAGACTATGATATCTTATGGAGTCTGGTGAAGCAGTAATTCTTATTGCAGTAAGAATTATGTAGCCAGAAGTACATAGGAATATGTAAATATATATAAAAGCTTCCCTGATTCTGTGATCACAACAGCTAGAAGTGGTTTCTTCTTCTTTTGACTTCCAGCTCATGTATGTTCTGGTTATAGTTCTTTAAGTACTGCTATGATTGTTTTATTTGTGCAGAATGTTTATTTAATACACTATATGTCAGGCAGGTGTTTATTATGTGACTAAGATTACACTTTAAAATAAAACACAGTTCCTTACAGCTGACTAAGAAATTGCCAAAAAAGTAAAAATATAACTATAATCATTGTTAAAATAGTGTTAACAGAGATTTGTACATAATGTTTTGGAAGCTGAGGTGTATTGATATATAACATATTCCTAACTAATTTGTAAAATTTTAAAATTTAGTCACTAAAAGATTATTTTCCTGTATCCATTCCCATAATAATTTAAATTTATTTGGAAAGTCTTCAGTATTGATTGATTTTGTTTCATTTTTAAATACTTTCTTATTGGGGGAGCCCAATACTCTAGAGTTTCTTAAAATACTATTTTTATTGAAGTATAAAATATGTACAGAAGGTCCACCAATCCTAAGTTTATATTTTAATAAAATATCTCATATTAAACATGTTCACATAACCACACTCCAGAATGGTGTGCAAGAAGTGCCCTGTATCAGCTTGAGGGAGCCAGTTGTTAAATAGTCAGGAAATTTGTTGCCGGTTGGTAGTTTGATATTGGTAGTTTGAAATAGGGCATCATGGGAATGTTTAAGTATCATGTACTTCGTTTCTAGAAAGCAAGTTGCTAACCATTTACCATTACAGATTAGTCAGTGTAGATTAATAAAAAGAACATTACTGGCATCGCCAACCACCCCCCCACCCCCCATGCCTACTTCCAATTGCTAGTCACTTCATCATAAAGGTAACCACTAACTTCTAATAATGTAGATTAATTTTACTATTTTGGAATTGTACAACATGAGGAAAGAAGAAGTTCATGGAAGTCTGAACTTTTAACCATTTGGGGGACTCTCTTTAAATAAACAAATACAAAACTAGAAATAGAAAATTAGAGGGCCTTAGATGGAATCTGAGCTAGTCAGGAACCTTTATTATCTTCATAGTAAATCCAACTGTGTTAGAATGTATATTCCTTCCTTCCTTCCTTCCTTCCTTCCTTCCTTCCTTCCTTCCTTCCTTTTTTCCCTTCTTTCCAGTATTGCTTCTGTCACTTAACATTATGTTTGAAATTGATCTGTGTTGTTGCATGTAGCAGACAGCACTTGTCTATGCATTTTATTTATTACAATATACTTATCCATTCTACTGTTGAGAGATATTTAAGTCGTTTCCAATTTCAGGCTCCTACCAACATTCCTACTTCAAAAGCATATATGTTTTGGTGTCCACGTGTTGTGTTGTAAGTATATCTATGAATGAAATTGTGGTATCATAGGGTAATCATTTGTTCAGCTTTAGTAGAGAGTACCAGATAGTTTTCCCAAGTGGTAGTAAAAGTGTGCAGTCTTAATAGCAGTGTATGAGAGCTCCAGTTCTACATTCTTGCCAAAGCAGGATATTAAGAGACTTAATTTTAGTTATTCTGGTGGATGTGCATTGCCCTGATGTCCTGATGAGCTTTAAAATATTTTCAAATGAATTTTGGTCCTTTGGATACTTTCTTTTGTGCAGTGTTTTATGCATTTTTTTAAACTTGGGTTATCTATTTGTAGTGATTTATAAAAGTTATTTTTAGTGATTTATAAAAGTTCTTTTTATATTATGGATATAAGTTCTTTGAGGGGTATATGCAATGCAAATATTTTCTGTCATTCGCTAGTCTAGGTTTTCACTCTTTTAAAGAGATCTTCAAATGAGGGTAAGTTCTTGATTTTTCAAAAACTTAATCGTTTTAATAGCTAATATATTATGCATTTTATTTATGAAGTCTTTGCCTTTCCAAGAACATCAAAGATATTCTCCTGTTATTTTTTTAAAAGATTTATTGTTTTACCTTTTATTTACTGAAAAATATCTATCACTATAATGGAAAATATTTTTGTATCTCCTTTCGTTCTGTCCAGTTTTCTTTATATAATTTGAATCCATCATTCACTTCAGAGAGATTTAGGACTGTAATACATTCATGATATTCCTTCAACTTCAATAATCCTTCTCCCCTCAAAATCTATTCTTTTTGATATTTATATGTCTACAGTAGTTTCCTTTTATTTAGTATTTACATTGTAAGCTTTTCCCTTCCTTTTATTTTCAATCTATTTGCATTCTTACATTTGAGGATGTATCTGTTGTATCTACAGTTGTTTATCTCTCAGTCTGACCAACTTTGTCATATAATAGGAATATTTAGTTCATTTACATTTAATAAAGTTACTGATGTATTTAGGCTTAAATCTATTCTCTTATGACTTGATTTACATTTCTGTAATGTGTTCTGGATTTTCTACCCCTCCCCATGGTCGTTTTCTTATTTTATAGTTTATTGTAAAAATTTTAGGTTTTCCCCTATTGGTTTGTTAGTTATACATTTGTTTGTTATTTGTAATGGTTGCCTTAATTATTATAACATGCATTTCTAACTCATTCAAAAAATTAGTACTTGTACCACTTCTCTTTCTACTCTTAATTAGGCTTCTTGTCTTATATTTTTATTATATATATATCTAAATTTCACATTATTATTTTATACAGTTAATGACCATTTAGATTCAGCCACATATTTATCCTTTCCATAATTATAATTCTTTCCTGACCCTCTATGATTCTATCTAGATTTATTATTTCTCTGCCTAAAGAACATCCTTTTAATATTCATTCGAGTATGTATCTTCTGTCTTAATTACTGTAGCCTTAGAGTAACTCTTGAAATCAGATTATGTCCCCCAACTTTGTTATCTTCTTCAAAATGGTTTTGACTCTTCTACATCTTTTTTATTTCAATATAAAATTTAAGCTCACCTTGTTAATTTCTAGAAACATGTTACAATTCTTCATTTTATTCTTTGACTTTGCTATTATTTCTAGTATCTTTTATAAATATTTCCTAGTATTTTTTGCATACATAGTAATGTTGTCTGTGAATAAAAGGGGTTTAATTTCCTTATCTTCAATCTATATGTCTTTTCATTTCTTCCTCAGTTGCACAGGCTTGTACTTCTAAAACTATGTTAAATAGAAGTACTGAGAATGAGCAGAATAGTTTTGTTCCCAGACATGAGGAGAATGCATTGTCTTTTATCTTTAATAATAAAATGTCTGTTAGCTGTAAGTATTTTATAGATGCACTTTATTGGGTTTGAGGGAGTTATTTTCTATTTCTATTCTGCCAAGAATTTTTATCACGAATGGATGTTGACTTTTTCAAATGTTTTTTTTTTTTAATGTATTGAAAGAGCCATTTGAGTTTTCTCTTTATTCTGTTAATATAGAGAATTATATTATTTGATTTTCATATACTAAACCAAACCTGTACTCCTGGAATAACCTGACTTGTTCATGATGTATTAGCCTTTTTGTATATTGCTAGATTTGATTTGCTAATATTTTGTTAAAGATTTTGGCATCTGTGTTCATGAAATATATTGATCTGTAGTTTTCTTTTCTTGTAATATCTTTTTCTGGTTTTTTTTTTTTTGTATCAGAGTAATACTGGCCTCATGGAGTAATGTAGGAAGTGTTTATTTTTCTGTCATATTCTGAAAGAGCTGGCATAGAGTTGGCATTATTTATTTCTAAGTATGTGATAGAATTCACCAATGAAGCTATCTCTGAGGGTTTTGTGCAGGGGGAGGTGTGGTTATTTATGAATTTGGTTTCTTTTGCTATTTAGTTACACTATATCTCTTTGAATTAATATTGGTCATTTGTGCCTTTCAAAAGTTATGCACTTCATTTACATTTTTTACTTTATCAGCATAACATTTTCATAATATTATCTCATCATTTTAATGCATGTAGGATTGGTGATGATTTTCTCTCATTTATTCTTGATATAAGAATTTATCATTTTTCTTGAGATTTCTTTATTTACACACGTGTTTTTAGAAGGTTGTTGATTAATATCCATATACTTAGGGATAGTTCAGATATACTTTATTAGTGATTACTAATTTAATTTATTTCTAGTCAAAGAATATACTCTCTATAATTACAATCCTTTTAAATTTATTGAGAATTGTTTTATGGACCAGCACAGGTCTATCTTGAAGAGTCCTTCATGTGCATTTGGAAAGAATGTATATTCTCTAATTGTTGAGTGGAATGTACTAAAATGTCAATTAGATTCATACTTATTTTGTGCCTAACTTGTTCTATGAATTACTGAGGAATGAGTTTTGAAATTTCTAGCCCTTACTGTGGATTTATTTATATCTTCTAACATGTCTTCAGTTTTTGTTCCTTGTATTTTGAAGCTCTAATTTTAGGTACATAGACATTTAGGATTTATATTTCTTCTCGAAGAGTTGACTCTTTTAAATGTACAGTTAATTCTTATTATTCATGGTAGTTTTGTTTACTGATGTCACTGCCAATACTGAATTAGTGAATATTGAACCATTTCTCCTGGAGAAAATATGTACATATACATATGTACATCATTTATAATCTTAATTTCTACAAACAACAACCCCTGGCAGAGTCTACTTTCTTTATGTTATAAAAGAAAATGAAGTTTAAAGTGTTAAGTGACTTGCCTGGGACCACCTCACTAACAGGTGCCAGCATTGGAATTTAAACCCTCTCCATCTGGTCTCAGAGACAAAACTTCTTTCACTACACATCATTGCCCTCTACCACCTTTTTCCTCTGGTCATCTCAGTATTAGAGCCAAAAAAAGAAGGCAGAGCATGGCTCTGTTCAGCCTCAATTGGGAACATGTATATTGGAATATCAAAAATTTTCCCTGTTCTGCACATGTCCACAGATGACCATAAAAGTACAGAGAGTATTGATTTGAGGATTACAAATAAATTTTGGCCAAGAGGTGAATTCACAAATATGGAATTCACAATTAATGAGGATCAACTGCACCTCAGTTAAGTAACAAGTTGATAAGTAATAAGCAATATTTCTTGCCACTTTAGTTTCCTTATGATTAGTGTGTTTGCATGGTTTATCATTTTCCAATTGTAACTTACATATGTGTATATTTAGAGTGAGTGCTTTTAGTAACATATAGCTGGGTCTTGAATTTGTATAGTATGATAACTCTATTGTATTAATGTTTTATCCATTTATATTTAATGTAATTACCATTACAATTACCATGTTGCTATTTGTTTTCTATTTGTCTCATCTGTACTCTATTTCTTTTGTCCTCTTATTTTTTTGCATTGATTTTTAAGATTACATTTTGTCTTCACTTGTTTGTAATTTGCTTTAACTCTTTTTTATTCTTAGGCCTTTTTTTCCCCTCTTATACAGAGGCTCTTGTGTGTCCTTGAGTCTCATAAAAAATCTATGAGGTCAAAACTGTTTTGAAGCTATCACTAAGTGTTATTTGCATTTTTCTCTCTCTTTTTTGCAAATATACCATGGAGGTTTTACGGGAGCAGTATGTTACAACAGATTAAAAGTGAAGCAGATATGAGAATTTAGCTTCTGTTTCTTAGGGCAACATTAAGGAAATTGGAAAAATGTGAAATAATCGCACTTTCACTATTTTGCGTTTTGTTAGATATAGTAAATATTCATTAAAATGTTACATATATGTTAACATATGAGTTTATATCACTATTTAAAACAAACATTTAAAAATTAATCTATAATGTGATATGCAGATAGATAAAATCCATATAAATAATCTTTTTAGGGTCCTCAATAATTTTAAGACTATGAGTCTTTCTAAGATCAAAAAGTTGGAGAAACTGATCTAAGTTTTATTGTATGCATCTCTAACTTATCACAGTTTACCTGCAAATAATATACCACATTGCATATAGTATAAGAACCTTGCAACACTATACTTTAATTTTTTTACCTTTTTTTGTGCTATCGTTATTATATATTTTATTTCTACATATGTTATAAACTCCAGAAAACATTGTTAATGTTTTCTCTCCAACAGTTTTTAATATTTATTCTCATTTCCATTGATCTTCATTTCTCTGCAGAGATACAAATTTCCTTTAGGTGTAATTTTTCTTCTGCCTAAAGAATTTTCTATAATATTTCCTGGAGTGTGGCCTGCTGTCAGTGAATTCTTCCTAGACAGGAAAATCCTTAGTAGTCATAAAGATCAGTTAGTTACAATGAGTGACTGATTTAGAGTAGACATAGCATATAAAAGAGAGAGATTTTAGAGAATTGGCAAGATTTAGCAATTGATTAGATGAATGGGGGTGGGGAGAGTAAAGTGTTACCTACTAAAATGCCCCTTATACATCATAGACAACACAATAAGAATAAAAAAGTGAATATTGGGAAGGTGTATCCAAAAGTATTATTATTTGTGAATGATAAGATTGTCCATCTGGAAAATTCAGAATCCATGGAAAAATCACTACACTTGATAAATGGATCAATGTGTGCATAAAATCAGTAGCTTTCTTATGTATGAGAAATAATCTATTACAAAATATAATGGTAAACATCAGCGACAGCAACAACAATAAAAATGCTTGATCAAAATAGAAGAAACATTTGAAGTAGCTGGGCTAAGAAGCTACTAATAAGAAATATAAAGAGCCGATAAAAAGAAAATTAAAGGAATTGAAGGAAAGAATTAATAATTAGAAAGATATATCTTGAAACTTGAGGCTTAATATTTTAAATTTGTCCATTCTATCCAAATAAATCTGTAGATTTAATTAATTCACAATAAAATTTCAAGTGGATTAATTTGATTGTAAATGTTTATTTTGAATGAATGAGAGTATAATGTAAGCAAACATTTTTTAAAATGCTAAAGAAACATGCTATCAAATATTAACGTATATAATAAAGTTATTAAAATATTACTACATGAATAAATAGATTAGTGAAATAAAAAATCATGACTATATTTAAGTATATATCGGAATTTATCGTATGATAAATATGGGCCAAATTGGTGGGAAACAAGAGATTGGCAGTATTGGCGAAGAGCTGCTATTTGGAAAAAAATTAAAATTAGATCTCTATAATACATGTTAAAATAAATTCCAGATAAATTAAATATTTGCATGTAAAAGTAAAACCACAAAATTAGAAGAAAAACACAAGTAGATATCTGTGTAATTTTGAGTATGAAGATTTTCTAACATCATAACAAAGCTAAAAGATATTTTTAAATGATTTTATGGCTCATTTTAAATATGACTAACTAAAAATATTTAAAATCAGATAGCTTAAAATTTCATTTATGAATTTAAAATGAAACCAACTATTCATAAGGAATGTGTGGACAAAGGCTAAATATAATCAATATATGATCTCAATTTACAAATCAATAAGGGAAACACGTTTATACACTAATTAAAGAATTGGACAAACTGTATGACTCAGTAATTTATAAAATAGCAAATAAAATTCACAAAGAGTCATACAATACAATTTTTTAGCTTCAGTAGTAAGGGAGGAATAATTGAGATAAGGATTAGGCCACTTGAAAGAGCAAGTAGGATATGTTAGACAAGAGAAAACAAAACACTAAAAGAAGAGCAAGGAAAATGTCAAAGATAAGATGTATGATAAGTTGAACTACTCTTTATTATAAACATTTCACTCCCTTGGGTGAAATATACTTTTCTGTTACAATGCAGTCAGTTTGGGCCATGTAATTTTCTTTGACTAAAGAAATGTCTCTTTCAGGCAAAAGTTTTAAAAACCACTCTGTATTTTGCAAGATTTTCTTTTTATTGGCTACCATGATAGAGAACGCACCAAACAGAGACTGTTCTCCTGGATCCAGACTGAAAAGTGCACGCAGCACTCACAGCCAGGCTGCGATGGGCATGTAGTCTGGGTGAGAAACACACCTTTGTTGTGTAAGCCGCTGCAGTGTGGGGTGATTTGCTATGTTAGCAAACCTAGTATATCCTGCCTGATACACATGGCTTCCTTTATGTTTTTGACTTCCTATTGGAAAACTGATTAACCAATAGGGTAGAGATTTCAAGCAGAAGAGATAATCTACCCAAAGAATGTGTACAAAGAAGAGAGATTTGGTGGGAGAAAAATGTTAACTGATTGGCTTGTCAAGATTGGAAAGATTTAGGTAGAGGGTGATGAGAAATAACTATAGAGAAGAGGAGAAGGGTAATCAAAGTTAGAGTGTCAAATGCCTGAAAAAGAGGTTTGCATTTAATTGATTTGAATGACGTATTGCTTCAGTTTAGAAACTACTGCTTTTTTCATTTTTCTCTTACTACTATTTTTATTAATTATTAGTATTATCTAAGGTATTTCTATATGAAAGTAGTTAGGATGGAGAAGTGGTATGTCAAATTATCAGTGGATAAACATGTCCCATAATATCTAGGTTGCAAGTAAGTCATAAAATTCATAAAGTCCTTAAACTAGAGTTTTTACCAGCAGAATTCTAATAACCCTTCTTAATATGTCAACAGTCCATTTTCCGGGGTGTCTAAAGCAGGAGTCTTCAGCCCCCAGGCCACAGACCGGTACCAGTCGGTGGTCTGTTAGAAACCAGAACGCACAGCAGGAGGTGAGCGATGGGTAGGCGAACAAAGCTTCATCTGTATTTGCAGCTGCTCCCCAACGCTAGCATCACTGAGTCAGCTTCACCTTAGATCATCAGGCATTAGGTTCTCATAGGAGCCCCAGTCCCCGGTGCCAAAAAGGTTAAGGACTGCTGGTATAAGGAATGGAAAGATAGCCACAGAGAGTGCAGTTTTGTGTTAATATAAAGCTTTTTGTTTCATAAATAAGACTGGAATGCAGGTGCCCACAGTTCTAGCCTATTGCTGGATCTAATAAATTACACTGGGTCAGCAGCCGTAAAGCTCAGTGTTGTTATTTCTGCGCAGAGATTTCAGATCCATAGTGCATGACTGAGACATAAACTGTGTTTGCCTCTTTAGATGGTAAATGGCATGCTATTTTGCAATGTGTTTAGAGTGGGAACACTGTGAGGACTTGTGCAGGTCACAGTTACCAATAGTGACATAGCAGCTTTGAGAATATCCCAAATATGAGTACCAACTGCTTCCATAGCTTGCTTTCTCACTGTTTAACCTTACTTTTTCCTCTTAAACTGCCTTTTCTAACCTTTGCTGTATCCTCTTTCTTTTCTAACTTCCTTAATGTCCGTGGACCCCATGTTTCTGTCTTTAGCCTTTGACAATTTCTCTGCATAATCTTTCTGGTGGTTCTCCCTGGAGTTTGATATCAGTTACATGTGATAGCACCTACATCTTTGTCTCTGGATCAAACTTTTCTACTGAGATCCAGGATGAATTATATCTTTATTTCCCTTATAGCTCAAGTTCAGGTTATCATAAATGAGTCCATAATTGTACCTCTAATGTACAACTAATGGTAACATCATTCACCAAAATGCTAAAATTTAACACCCAAAGTGTCGTCCTTAAGCTTCATTTTATTTTGCTCTCTCTATCTTATTAGTCTTTAAGTTCTACTCATCACATTTCTTGAATATTTCTTGTATTTTTCTCCTCCTCTCCATCTTCATCTGAATTAGTTCTTATCACCTCTCACATAGACTATTGTAATAACACCTCCAGAGATCTCCTTGGTGCTAGCCTTCTCTTTCTCCAACTTATCCACCATGATGTCTTAGCCCTATACCAAGAATTATGATTCTGTAGCACAAATTAGATCCTTACTCCTCTACTTCTTAAAAACCTCCCAATGTTTCTCCATTGCATAGCCACAGTATTCACATCTGTGAAGGCCTTTTGTGACCTGGCATCTTGTCCACTTTTCTAGCTGTGTTTCCACTTCTATCACTCGGTGCTCCTAGAAGTGAGCACTTCATGCTGCCTCACACTTCTTGGCTATGCACATGCTTCTTATTCCGAAATAGCCCTATATTGTGTATCTACTGGCCAAACTCCTGCTCTCCATTCAGGAATCACCTAAATGCCCCCTGGGAAAAGCCATGGGTAGAAAGTGCTTTTATGTCGGGCTGTCACTGTATCTTCCTTCCTCAAACCTCACTTAGGCACTGCCTTATACGATTCTTTGTTACTGGTCAATTTTTGTAGACCGTATACTCCTTTAGGAAAAGAGCCATACTTATATATAACCAGGACTCAACTTAGTGTCTGGCATATAGTAAGTGATCAATAAAATAGTGTTAAATATGTGAATGAAAAATAAATGCATAGATATTTGGCTTTAAAGTAATTCAGTATATCCCCTCTTCTTGTGTACTAGGAACAATAGTTTGAAAATATCTTAATGACTTATTAATTTTATTTTCCCTTAAGATTAACAAAGTTATGACACTTTAAGCTGGTGGGACAGCATTGATACTGGGTAAGGACTGAGGGCTAGCAATGCTGGATTTCTTATGCTTTTACTTTTGTGGATAATTAAAAATTATTTTTCTATTTTGAATAGTGTCTTTCATGTCCAGAATAGAGGCAGAAGTGATTGATATATTTTTAAATCTTTGATTAGATTTCAAAACAATCATTAGGTCTTCTGAGAGAAAAATTTAGTTATCATTTTTCAATTTAAATACAAAAGCATAAACTGTATTTTTTTTTTTTTAGTTATCTGTATAAAATGTGTACTTTTGATACAGTAACCTACATCTAGATTGGTCTGAAAATTGTTGTAGATTTTAAGCAATTCAGACTTTACAGGTCATACAACGATGTATTTCCTCAGTTTCTAGGACCCAGCACTATAATAAACTCTTGCAGGTGAAGCAGTGTGTGTGGTGGGGGGAGGAAGTTGTTTTTGTTTAATAAAAAATGATGTTATACAAAGAGCAAAACTATTGTTTCAGACAAGGCATGTAAGAATTTGGTTAGATAAAACTCACATGAAAATGAAATAAGCTGATTTTGATTCAAAAGCTGCAGATTCTGCCTGGTTGTGAAATGAAGTGTTCTTGAAGTTGTAGTCATGGCAACCACCACTGAGGGAGCTAAGCTTTGAGTGCCCTTAGCCTCTATCACTGTCAGGTTATGGATCCCCTATCAGGAGGAACAATGCTGGCAAGTTGGTAGTAAGAAATCACCAGTTGAACCTTTTACCACCATTAAATGTCTTTTGTATAATTAACTCATGGTTATGATTCTTAGGTAACCTCCTAGCAGTAGTTAACCCAAAGCCTTTGTTTTCCTTTTTTCTGCTTCTTTTTTTTTTATTTCATTTTTAAAATTTTTACTTAAGGATTTTCTCAATTAATTGCATTTCTACATAGGCTTATTTTCATGTGAGAGCCATTAGTTCTGGTCTTATCATAAAGAGTGTCCTTTTATTTACTTCTCTCTATCCCTGCCTTGGTTACTCCCTTAACAGCCCCATACAATAAGCTGTCAACATGTTAAGAGAAAATTTATAGCACAACGATTTTCTCAATGTAGAAAAGACATTGAAGACACATAGTCTCTTTCAGGAAGCCTGCTTTTAAGTCAAGATTAGATCCACAGCTCTCGAAAGACACCTTAAAGCTAGCAGTGGTTTCTGAAACAGAGTTTTGGTTTAGACTTTTCTAAAACTTTCTTCTTACGTCACTTCTGCCATTCACCCCCTTTTCACCATCATTCCAACAATAAGTATACAATGAACTCATGGATTGGTTGTTAACATTGCTTAATGATAGTTAAAGTAGGAAACAATGTTGGAAACATTAGAAAGTGGAATAATAATAATATAATAATAATTTCCAAGCTCTTGATATGACACTTTGTGCTAAAAACTTTATAGAGTACTAGTTATTTTAACTATCAGTGATGCAATGAAATGTTATCGCCTCCATATTATAAATGAGGAATTTGAGTCTTAGGAAGGTTCAACAACTTTATACAAGGTCAATAACTAGCATGTGTCAGAAGGAGAAATTAAACCCAGATTTTTCTGGCTCCAGTGACCGGGCTTCTTAACCTCACTGTTGCCTCCCAACACCAGATCTTTAGCGAGTTAGGCTGTCAGGTTGACCTTAACACAACACTTCTCTTCTGAGTAATTCCTTTTGACTTCCAATTTCTTATCAGGCCAAGTTTATTAATTTAGTCAGTAAATATTTATTGAATGCCTACTATGTGCCAGGTGGTATTTTAGGCATTTGGGATATTTGCGAACAAGTCAAATTAGTACCTTGATCTTATGGATCCTGCAGTTTAATAGAGGGCAAAGTCAAACAAGAATGCAAGTGAATAAACAAGATTATTAGAGGTTTTAACTTATGGTCTGATGGAAAAAAACAATGATGGCTTGAACTGTGTATATGTAATGCTGGAGGTGAATTATTTTAAGAAGACGGGGTCATTAGAGTATAACTATTTATGAAGGAAAGATTTGCTCTAAGACTTGAATTATGGGAAAGGGATGTATGGTAGTGAATTAGGCTAGAAGATTACTCAGACAGAAGTTCTTGGGAGGAATTTACTTAGCATGTTTCAGAAATTGAAAGAAGGTCAGTACGAATCAGGCAAAGTGAGAAATGAAAAAAGAATGGTACAGTATAAGATTAGGGAAGCTGGAAGGGGTCAGATTATATGGGATAATGCAGACCCTGAGAAAAAGACTAGATTTTATTCTAAATGCAAAGGGGAAATTTTAGAAGGTATTATTCAGGTTAATGACATAATCTGATTCACGTCTGTAAAATAATCACTGTTAGGTAGATTATAAGGGAATGGATAAGAATAGAAACAGGGAGATGTGTAAAGAAATTCTTAGTGTATTCTGAATTGGAAATGATGGTGGTTTGGATTAAGTTGTTGACAGTGGTATTGGAGATAACTAGATAGATTCAGGATACATTTTGAGGGCACTGTCAATGGCACTGTGTCCCATTCTTTCTGAGTTGCCTGAATTTGCCTGCCATGTGTGTTCTGTTCTTCTTCTCTCTGTAAATCTCTCATTCTCAGTTCTAAAACCTAAGACCTCATTCCCCCACTTTTCTCCTATGTCCAAAATGTCATATATATCACTGTATTTGGAATTTTCATGCTTATGTGAATTTCCCATGTGCGTGTATTAAAATTTTGATTTTCTCCTATTAATCTGTCTCTTCTAATATGATTATTAGCCCGGCTAGAAGATCTTAGAAGGTAGGAGGGAAAGTATTAATTTTCTGTTTAGCCTCACATAAGTTTTAGATTCGAGTATAATCAAGAGCTTCATTTTAGGATTAAATCCACATTTTTTAGTCTGATACCCACCTGTGTGTAGTCATGTCTTGTTAGGTGCTATCTACATAGTAATATTTAATAAGTTTTTATTAGACTGACAGGTGGAAAAGTCAGTGTGCTTAATTTCTGTCAAACTCAGGTGAAATCATTTACTGAGAAAGCTTATTGATTCAAGAATCCTATTGCCTGGTTTTTGGAAAAGGTCAATTCTGTCCCATTAATCACTAAATAGGCGTGTACTCTAAATTGTAGAATTGCCTCCTCATAATTCACCAGACTTCTGCAAAACTCCTGTTAACCCACTGTATGAAATATTCACTTTTTAAGTGAATACAGTATATGTATATTACTAAAGCTGGAGAGTCCCATTGTCATTTTATGAAAAAGAGCTTTCTTTTCCCCTTGAGGTAATTTGCAGACTTTTGCAAATAATATAAAATGTGATCAGTGTTACATATAAGGGAAATATCTCTAATCACCCAGATTGTTCAACCAGACAGACTTATTTTTCACTTATATTTTAATTGTAATATCAGCCTCAGAGCTCATTAAGTTTTTTAAGGCACCACCATATCTTGGGTATAAAATATTTTTATTGAGAAAATGAATTTTATCCTGCCTTGAGAATAGTTCCCTAATTAGAAAGCAGATATCATTAGTGCAAGTATAGCACATTAAATATACACTCTGATGAATTGATAATCCATCTCAATCTCAAATTATAATCATTTTATTACATTTTGGCAAGAAACCTCCAGTGAATGGAGAAAAGCACCAAGATATTTTGAAAAATTGGATTATTCTTAGCTCACTGAGGTCTCCCTGACAGTCAAGATTGCCTAGATGGTTTAGAATAACTTGATAATTTTCTCTTATTTCTTTAGCAGCCAGTTGGCATTAGAACCTGCTACCTCCAACCTGCCACCCTACCGAGACCGTTACATAACTGTTTAAATATTATTTTGCAATAATCTTAAAAATTATTATATTCTTTGAAAGAGCTGCAAGAAAAGGTTCATTTGTTATCATTAAAATATCCTCCATTTATTCTAGACATTACAGTGATTATATGAAGAGCATGGTCTATATCTTACTGCAGACACTGGATAGTACCAACAGAGAATGATTGTCTGCTGTTGTCACATAATCAGCAGTTTTAGACAGTATATAATACATTAGCTTTCAAATTTTCTTCATTAGAAACTCTCCAAGTTTAATTTACTCAACTGTATGGAGGTTAAAGATCTGCTGGTAAAGCACTCATCATTAACAGTGATTATTCATTGTCACTGTTGAGTAGGCAAATTCCACGTTTTTTGAGATTTTTTGCTAAGGAGAATTAATGGGAGCTGGAAAATCACAGTGGAAGCTCCAGGCCATAACTCTAAAGTTTGAGACTTTAAAAAAGAGAGGAACCTAAGAATTCCATTCAGGTGGGCAGACTTGGGTCCTTGTCAAGAGTAGAAGGCAAAGGGGCAGAGGCAAGAAGGGAGGCAGAAGTGACCAAGATGGCTAGCCTAACTTTTCCCCTCAACTTGACCAAACTTTAGACAGGTTCTTGCTGACCTTAGGCCCTTGAAGTCCCTTTTCTTATGATACTAACTTTGAAAAATGTGCAATTATAAATTCTGCCCCATTGATAGATAAATCTTCTAAGACCCAGGAATGTCTTTCTCAAGGATCTGGGAGCGATCTTTTTGAACTGTAATCATCAAGAAAACTAGCTCCCCTATCGCCAGTTTACTATGGGAGGGCGGAAGCCCAACTTTAATGATTTTAATGATCCACAGTTAACAAACATAGATGGCCTAATTACATTGACCAACCCTTACCTCTACTTTTTGAAAATTTTTGCTTGGAAGGTTTTGCATATTTGCCTCTTAAAAGGTCCAGTTTTAATTAGGATATGGCCCTGGGATATTCCTCTCTACTCTTCTAAACAGTTGAGAATGAGTGAAGCTGGGACCAGTCTTTCACAGTGGATCCTATTGACCACTTGCATAAGAATCACTTGGATAACTAATGAAATGAAAATTTCTGGACCATTCCTGTAAGTCTTAAAATTAAACTATCTGCACATGGGGCATCAGAATCTGTCAAATAAGCTCCTCAGTTTGTTCTTTTACACACTAAAATCTTAGTATAACTACTGTACAGTAAGTAAGTACTCTATGGTATACCTCATTTAAAAAGTGGGCTATAAGGAAAGTCATGAAAGTGATAGAATTTAAAACAATGGAAAGGAGAATTTTAATTCCTTTCTTACATAATGATAAAAGCAGAGAGGTAGATTTCAAGATACATTGTACTGAGATAGAAAAGAAATCTTAAATCAATTGATTTCTCTTCCTGTTTATGTTATGTTTTCCCATAAAGGACTTCATCAACTGAGAATGTTCTGTCCTCTTGACGTTTTCTATTGAAGAAAATTCCAGAATTTTTCTCATTTGTTCATCAGAATGTACAATGATTCTTTGACAATGCTTCTTTTTAAATTATTTCTGAAGTTCTTACTGCAACTGAAATTTCTTTTTGCTCTAACCTTGGGATTGTAGGAAAGCAGTGCCAGTTATAGGAGAAAAAGAATTTTTCAGGTGAAAAATGACATTGAAAAAAAATTTGGGGGTGGGGGGGTGGCTCCATAGTGTAGTGGTTAGCACATCTGCTTTACATAAAGAAAGTCCTGGTTTCGCACTCCATACCCTGGGTGCGCCAAGGCCCCGGGTACACGCCCCCACAAGCGCATGGAGGGAGACGCCCCGCCTTCAGAGATCTAGTTCTTAAAAAAGGGAGACGGCAACATCCATAGGTCAGGGGTGGAAGGTGGGGGCTGGGGGGGAGGAATTAAAGAGGGGAGAAAAAAATAAAATTTTTTTAAAAATTTTATTTTGTGGTTTGTGGAACAAGAAAATGGTGTCCTTGAAAATTGCCACTGGTCAGTTGACATTCAGCACAGTGATTTGGTTGATTTTTGAAGGCCAAGACATTTCCTCTTGAGGAAAATGTTTCCTTCTCTTGATCTCCTAGTTCCTGTACTAATAACTTCTGTCTTTTTAAAATATATTCTGAAGGAAAGCCCTGTCTATTTACTTAGAGAGTATGAATTTATTATATCACTCTGCTTCTTTCTGATACTTCCACTGTAGGAAATTTTTCATCATGAAATCATTTTCTACCATTACTGAGGAGGAGAAAACCATCCTAGTAGCAAGTTTTTCTAGTACCTATAAAATTTATCTGTTTCTTCCTATTATACTGCCTTCTCTAAAACAAAACTTTCTCTGAGAAAAACTATACATCCCAGGCCTTATCCTTGGTAAAAAGAAACTGACTCCCTCCTAATAATCAATATAGAAAACCATGAAGGAAAGAGGCAAAAACCAAGTAAGGGAAATATAAATATTACAACAGCCTTCAGCTTGGGCACACTTTTCAGTCTTTGTTTACCTATTCTTTTTCACGTTTCCTAGCCACTGTCACAAGATGAAGTATTTATATTTGAATGCAGATTTTCCTTGCCACAGCTTCCTGCTTGTGTAGGCAAGAGAACCGTAGCATGGAATGTAGGACTCTTGGATTACCTCTAACCTGAATATGTGCCACATCTGAAATGCCACACACTGTACCTGACTTCAGAATGGAGAACCACGGAGCAGGGCTGCTTAAAAGATGGCTTTTTTACACATGTAAATCTTCTGATAATTAGCAATCACAGAGGGAAATACAGGAAATTTTAAGCAGGTTAAATTGCTTTTTTGTTTTAATGTTATGCTCTTTTGCATCTGCCCTGGTGTGGAAAGCTCTCCTCTGCATGCGAAGCTGCACTGCAGCCCCTGGTAAATTAAAGGCTCAGTGCGGGACTAAAGCTTAAAGAGCTTTCTCAAACAGAGCCTTTTATTTTTAGGAGTGGATAAGCACAGGCTCTGTGGCACTTAGGTTGGGAGAAGCACTGTGCCCTAAGACATTAAGGTGGTATGTGAGGCTTCTAACAACCAGAAGAGTATCTTATGCATGCTCAGAGAAATAAACTTCAGAAATTTACTCTTCTCTGCTTAGAAATTGTCTACATAGTTCTTATTTTTTATTTTTGTAAAGCTAAAGGTAATGGAGTTCTGCTGCTCAGTAAAGGAAGTAGCATGCCTGAAGGCATGATGAAACCATAAGCGACTGTAAAATGGAGGGCTAGGGTGCGAGACAAGTACTGATGGAGTGGAGAGCACGGGTTTGGGGAGGTAATCACAACAAAAGAGGAGACGTAGGCTCTGCAGGCATACAGGAATAAGAGCAGGAATAAAATTTTGCATCTGGGAAGGACCTGAGAAGTGTGGATACAAAGGTGGATCAGTAGTAGCCTTCATTCCTAGAAGTCATCCATTTTTTTCTTCAGCATTTATTGAACAAGTGCTATATGTCAGGTGTTGTGCTAGATCCACAGGTTGCTGTGGAAGATAAGATATGGCTTTTATCTGCAAGGCCATATAGATGTAGAAAGTAATAATTACATTCAACTAGAATATAAATTTAAAAATCTAGAGTATTATAGAGCCCAAAAGGAAACCTGAGAAACTGTGAAAGGAGAATCAGAAAGTGCTTCATGGAAAAGGAAACATTTTAGCTGAAATCGGAAGAGTATGATTAAGAATTTTCCAGGCAAAGAAATGGAGAAATAGTATGCCCAAACAGCATGTTGTAGAAGAGAATAGTTTGTTTAGATAACATTTAGTATTTCATTTATGGGGAAAAATAGAGATGAGTTGAGGGAAACATAACAGAGATGAGGCTGACCAGCAGATATCCAGGAAGGCAAGAGAATTCTGGAGTTCTTCACTACATGAGCATAGGCAGAAGTGGTGGATGGAGAATAGGGGCGTGCATAACAGATGGCCAAGAAGCAACACCAACCATGTGGAGTCCGTGAGGTGGACTTGATTCACAGCTCTGGACCATCAAATGCTTCTTACATTTTCACTATTAAGATAGAAACCAGTTCCAGGTTATTAAAAAGTGGTTTCCTTCATGTGCCTACTTGGGAAAGAAATTGCAAGTGTGGGAATTCACCAAAATTTATTGAGCTTTTAATATGTGGAAAGTATTATACTATGTGAAATTAATATGATGATGTGCTTGCTCTCAAGAAGCCTATAATTTAGCAGTGAAGAAATTCATGCACTTAATGGAAGAGGTTATAGAATGCTCATACTTCAGCAGGGAAGGATTATAAACCAACCTAGGGTGTAAAGGCAGTGGGCCAAATGTTTGCATGAAATTCCCACACTAAGTGAAGTACAGATTACTGTCCAATTTAGAAATGAAATTGTGCTCAAAACCGTTCCCAAGGATATCCAGTTAATAAGTGTCAGAGCCAAATGATCTCAAGTCTACCTGACACCGATACCTGCCTTTATCCCTTAATGTGGACTGCTCCAAATCAAAGAGAATGTAAATATTTGCAATAAAAAGAAGAAACCTATTTTTTCTTTTGCTCCTTCCTGTTTAACTTGAGTGCTGTGAGTGCTATGAAGACTTTTCTGGAGGGAAGGGGACTCCAGGTGCAGAAATTTATATAAAGAAAGGTTATCTGGCTGGCTGCCCAAATTCTCAGCAGGTGGCATTTATCTTGGTCTGTTTACTATAGTCCGGGATCTGGCTCTTAGGAATTGGATCAAGATAAGTAATTCACTATCACCGCACTCATAAGATATCAGTGTAAAAGCCAAAATGCCAAATTTTAAGTCTACAGTAGGTCACTAATCAGACTAGGCATGTGCTTCTGATGTGGGTATATTCTTTTCTCATCAAAAAAATTACAGGGAAATCAAGCAGAACATTGCTTGTTGACAAAAGCTGTGAGATGGATGAATTAAATGGCTTGTAATATCAAAATAAGTTGCATTCACTCATTAAACATGAACTATCATGTTTAAACACTGTGCTAGGTCTTGAAGAACAGCGTAAAATCAAAAGATCAAATGTCAAAGTTGCTGTCCTCAGAAGCTCTCAGTCTGCTGGGAGAGGCAGCCAAGAGATAGCTATAAAACAGATGATGAAAGCTCTCAGAGAAGAACAATCTCGACTCATTCAATTATAGGTACACCTGGAGAGAACTTTACTCAAGATAGGGGTCAGGTGGGACAAGTTACAAAGGGCCTCCTGGAATAGGCAACACCTGAGTGACAATGTGAGCCATGAGCATAAGTTCCCTGAAGGCAGAAAGACGGGGTTTTATAAAGGGGAAAAAGCAGGTTTCAGACAGAGGCGACAATTCAGGCGAAGACCACTAGCAGAAGGTGGCTTGGAACATGCAAACCGTAAGTTCAAGTTGACTGGAGCACAGTCTAGTACTGGGACGGAGTACAGAGATGAGGCTGGGCAAGGTAACAAAGAACACATTGCACTCATCTCCAAATTGTGGCATGTTTGTGGAAGAAAAGCAGAATTGAATCTGCCACTAAGTTTTTCTTCTCCTTTAGAGACAATTTTTGCCTCAGTTTCTTTGTCATGGTATTTATATGTACATAAGTTTTGGTCATTCAAGTTCTATATTTCTTTAGTTGTTATTTTTCCTTACAATGTTTCTATTTCAACTAAGTTTTTATATTTGTTGATGTAAAGTTGTTAATAGCCTTTTTATTCACTGTTTATAAACCCTTTTTCATAATATTCATATTTGTGATAAAAACTCTTTGATTTTTTTTTGGTTGTTTTGAGATTTCATTACGTTATATCTAGATGTGGGTGTTTTTAAAATGTATTTCTATTATATTGAGTATAAATTTTTGCTTTTAAAATAAGTTCCAGAAACGTAGCCATATTTCATTTTATTCTAAAACTTTGATTCGATGTTTCATGTATCCTTTCGGTCTCTTTTATATTTTTTGTATTGTTTTTCTATGCTGAAAAACTTCTGGATAATTTCTCCAGATCAGTCTTCCAGTTTTCCACCAATTTCTTTGTTTTTCTTCAATCTCCTTTCTAATATAACATATTCAGAGTTTTAATGTCAATTACTATAATTTTTATTTTTAGATGTTCTTTTGGTTCTTTTTCAAAACTGTTTTGGCAATCATATGCTATTACTGCTCATTTGTATTTTCAGGCTCCTATTTTATTTCTTGGAACATATTAAATATACTAATTTTTAATTTTGTGATAAATCTGATATCTGAGTTTTTAGAGTTTTGATTCTAGTCAGTGTGGTTTTCACTGTTTTTTGCTCATGACATCCTATTTATTTCCTTACAAGTTTTGTGATTATTGATTGTGTTTATATTCCTGAAAAACTTGGTTGGGATCTTTAGACACCAAATCAAAAGTTGATGCTCCATAAGTCATTTTCTGCTGATGCTGACAAACACCTCAGAGCATTATGCTACAGGGTTCATCTTGAACTAAATTCGGGGATTAAAAGTTTTTGCTACCTACCATCATAAGAGCCAGCTGTGGTCATGCATTTTCAGAGGAGGTTTTTATTTTTCCCCAACCCAGTGTCAAGATTTGAGAAAAGCAGTTTTCCATCCTTTCCCCTTGAGGAGAGACATAGATTTCTTTCTGATCATTAGTATACTAGTGGGTGTTTTGAGTTACTGGTTAAATGTGGAGGTCATCTGTTAGAATTTCCATTTCAAGTGGTTCCCCAAGCTATGTCCCTTTCTACTTCCACCACCTTTCCACCTTCACCCGTAGAACTTAAAAGCAAAATATCAGGAACTGGCAAAGACTCTAAAGCAAAATTCAACTTCTGTGCTCCGTTTACCTTGCTGGCTTTTATCTTCACTAAGATTTTGGTCTCAAGAGCTGTCTTCTTGTAGACCAATAAATGCACTTCAAAGATGCTTTAAAAACTGTGTCCAACTGTCTTGTATCCAAGACAGTTTAAGTTCTCAGTGGAATTGTCAGGTTGCCTAGCTCAGTATTATTGCCATCGGTGGAACCCCATGCCTTTTAATTGTGCCTAGTTGATGGAATTTTTTGGTTTCATAGAGTTGCCATTGTCAGAGATTCCATTTTCTTTAAAGCATCAACATGATTAAAATGTTATTCATCAAAAAGAATATAATATCTACCTCTTTCTCCTTCCCTATAGTTGATGAATATTGTGATATCAAGCTAAGGTGAGAAATAAGAGATTGCAGCACAATGATAACAGGCAGAAAAGTAGGCTTATATTGTAAGTGGGGAGGAAATAAACTGGCACAGAGCTATTGCTCAAGTAGTCATAGAACAAAACATCTAATTAACCTGAATTTATTGTTCTTTAGATATTCTAATATTACTTTTCTGCTAGTTAAAGAAGTTCTTGGTGGTCAGCTTTAAGAAATGATGAAAAAACCTAAGATAAATGAGAATTGGTCAGGTTTTATTCCAGGGACCTGTCATCTATGATGTAGACGTTGCATGCGTAGTGTGATTTAGCAAAGAGGATGCAGTGGGCAAAAAGGCAAAAGCATTTTATTATATGGATGAGCCAAAATGCCATAATCTCTACTGGAAAATTAAAGCCATTCACTTTGGCCATTTGACCCTGTGGGATTCCACAGAAACAATTTAAAGCACAGTTATGCCAGTATTGCTGACATTGTAGAGGCCCAGCAGAGCTAGCAGAAGGGGATGGAGGAGGGACTGGGAGATGGGGAGAGGAGAAAGAGGAGAGAGTGGGAGGGAAGGCCAAGAACAGAATGGTACTTCTTTAGAGTTACAAATTAAATATGTATGAAATATCCTCCACCCTAGCTTCATCTCTGCAAATCTTGCTCAGGGGGTATTTGGAAAATATAGATTTGACAAGTGAAACATAAATAACCTACTTAGTTTCTTGGTAGCTGAATATATTTTTGTCATTAACCTAGAAAAATGGCAAAAGAGAAAGTCAACTATTTAAGTATCCTAGTAGCCTGCTCAGGAAAATGACAAAACAAAACAAATGGTCATTTTCTTATTGCTCTCTAGTGCAACTAAAAGGGAATGGTGTTCTTTATTGAGTCTGATGTAAATGCTGGATTCAGAAACAGATTGCTTAGATTGTGTCTGTGCATTTCAGGAGAATATGGTTTATTGGCAGTGTTCTTAGGAAAATTAACAAAAGAAAATGACTTCAGGATGTAGAAAATCTATGTTTCAAATAAGTGACCTGGGGAGCGGGACGTGGAATAGAGATACAATATATTTGGGGAGTTAAAATTGTAATCATCACACATTTTTCAAATAATATTACATGAAACTTTAAACTTTACAATGTAGTGTTTTTTTCTTCTCAAAACAGCAAATATTTGGCCCAGTTATATAGTTTATGACTAATAAAAAGTTTCATTAAATTACAATTCCCTATAGAACAGAATATGTAGTATTTGCAGTCAGCAATCATAGAAAATAGTAGATCAAAATTATAAGATGATCTCATCTCTAAGGAAATCCAATGGCATGAATGTCAGTGTCATCTATGCTTTCTTTGGTTGGAGGATTTTGAACTTGGTTGTTACTGAAATATTAAAGACTAATAATTATAGGAGTTTTTAAGCTCAAATGTAACACTAAATGTATTTTCAAAGGAAATCTTTTGTTATCTGGTTTCTTTGATTAACTAGATTTTACTAATCTATGTGTAAATTAATCAGTGCATAGCTTTTATGGTTCACACAGAATATACCTTGAAGGCAAATTGCCAGAGGTAGAGTTGTGAAACCTGATTTTCAGTTGTAGCTCTGTAACAGACTAGCTGCACAATCTCTCAATTTTCAGAACTTCTCTGGACCTTAGTTTCTTGATCTGTGAGCTGAGGAGATTGCACCAAAGACCTATTCTAGTCTAAACTTTATAAAGATTCAGAAATGCATTATTAGCCAGGATGATCCATTGCAAAAAACAGAAACCACACTCAACATGGTTTTTACTGTAAAGGGAATTCATTTACTGGTTAATTTGGCTTTTGGCCTCAACAAACTGGATAATTTGGCTGTTGACCTCAACAATCACCTTTTTTTTTTTTTTCTCATCTTTTGCCTTGCAAATGCTTTCCTTTGTTGCTTTTTCAGGCCAACTATTTTCATGCAGTAATTATGGATTTCCAGACTTAATTATCCTACATGAAACAGTGCCAGAGAAAGAGAACATTTTCTTTCTAATAGTTTTAACAAAATCTTAGAATTGATACTGAATTGTGTCTATCCCTGTTCTGTGGTCAAGAGAATAGAATTCTCTAATTCTTCAAGCTTGGCTTATGTTTCTCTCTTTAAATTGAGGGAAATGCCCCTTCTTCCCAAATAACATGAACAGGATTGTGTGGCTCCCATAAAAGAAAATTGAGATTCTGCTACCTGAAATGGAAAGGGAAAAATGAAATACTGAGAAAGCGAAACTATCAGATGCTCGGCACAGATCGTCCTTGTTTATAGAAAAATCAATCATATTAATTTTTTTAGATGTTATTGACAGTGAAAGTATATTTTGCTGTGTTTCTGTAGCTTAAATATAAAGACAATTATTTTTTAAAAAACAGCAAATAAATAGAGAAGGAATAATAATTTAAAAATTTTGCAATCTTTAATGTAATAATTTATTCAAGATAATCATCACTATAAACTAAAAGAAATTTAACCACTAAATGCCATGTGAAAATTTAACTGGATCTTGGATTTTTTAAAAAAAAAAAGTTATAAAATCACTTTGGAGAAAATAGGGGAAATTTTAATATGAGTTATAAATTAGTGATATAAGTGATGTTTTAATAATGGTATTGTTATGTGGGAGCATGGTCCTATTATGATATCCATGTTGAAGCATTTTGTGGGTGGGTGGATAGGTGGGATCTGAAACTTACTTGAAATGGTTCAGCAAAATAAACACACAACACATATACATGTATATAAATGTATGCATGTATGTAACTATGTGTATATGTGTATTTATATATCAACTGAAGAGATATAAAAATATAGAGATAAAAAAAATTCCTAACTTCTATTTTACTTTTCTAAACAACTTGGAATTGATTGTGTAATTTTTTCAATGTCCACAGTAAATGTATTAATACATTTTTAGAATGCCATTATGAATCACATTACCCATCATAGCCACGCCAGTTGCTGTTCATAAGTGGCCAGTTATTTTCAGTTTCTATTCCCCTCATCTGGAACCAATGAATGGTGCTATTTTCTCACCTCTACAATCAGTGAAATTTGGAATGATCTGTAATACTAACATTTATAATTTTGGGTCATTTGCTTTATGGCAACATGTTAGATGATATAATGCCAAACTCATAATTTAGGTGAAAATGATTGCCCCAATCCCTACCCTAGTCAAACCACCAGCATCTATCTCTTCCCTGAATTACTACTCTAGGCTCCCAATAGCTTCCAGTGTTGTCCCCGTATAAAGGATCCTCTCCACAGCAACTAGTGGGATATTTCATAGGTCAGGGCCAGAGATTTTTGTCTGTAGATCCTCAATCTAGTTCAAAGCCTGCCATATCAATGGTGCTAAATAAATATTGAGTGAATAAATGGATGGATGCCACTTATCTCCTTAAAACATTTTAATGACTTACCTTTGCATTATTATGAAAAGCCCTTACTTTGGTTGATAAGGCCTTCCATGGGTTTTCTCCTGCCTACCTTTCTTATCTCCAGTAGCTTTCATTCCTTGGTTCAACCTCATTTCCAATAAATATTTAGAACTTCCCTATACTGTCCCAAAGTAAATTTTATTTATTATATAATCTATTACAAAAAAGTAAAAATACATCCCAAACTAACACAGTAAAGATAAGTAAAAGTAACTTAAACTAAAAATAATAATGTCTAAATACCCAGGTATGGCCACATGAGAAGACGTCTTAAAGTAGTCAGCTGCTTGTATCTATCATTAACTGTAGAATCACTGAATACCACAGGTACGCATGCCCATTGACCCAGATAAGTTGTGTAGGCAAATTGTGTACATGAGTAGCATTGCAGTCAAGGATGCAGTTTTTTCAAAGGTGAAACTTGATACATTTTGAACAGAAGTTTTCTCGATTTACAATGTAGTTGCAATCCTATATTAAAACTCTGTCTATGTATCCAGTGTGTGTTTAAACTTTGCAGATGTTTTGTGTCTATATAAAATGGAAATAGATTCTGGACTCTGATAATTGTAAACAGATTTTTATGTGGCTGTTTGGGACATTCAAAAGCTATTCTTTATAATGGGACTCTCTAGTGAATTTCAGAAAGATAAGAAACTCTAGCACTTGCTGGCTAAATGCCAGTAGAATCCCCATCCACTTCCCCCCCAAACCTTGTGATAACTAAAAACTCTCCTAAGGAATTTACCAAATGCACTGTGGAGGGCAGTAGGGCCATTGTTGAGACATGCTCCA
Source organism: Pteropus vampyrus (assembly GCF_000151845.1). Lineage (NCBI taxonomy): Eukaryota > Metazoa > Chordata > Mammalia > Chiroptera > Pteropodidae > Pteropus > Pteropus vampyrus. The sequence goes on along the minus strand of NW_011888872.1, from coordinate 6,716,898 downwards.
ATATCCAAAATTGCCTAAAGATCTCACCTGAGGCTAATCTTGTATATCTGTGAATCTTGCTGGGTTTTATCTTTTGAACATCTGATATAGTGGCTAATTAGGTAGCTAGAAATCCAGATCTATTATGTGCTTAGTTGAGGAGCATCTTCTCGGGAGTTTTCTGTATTTAAAGTAGCATCTCTTAAAGAAATCAATTACACAGAGGCAAAGGTGAAGCGATGAAAAGAAATGTAATGCTTATTTCATTCCATTACTTTCAAGATTGGGTCACAGTGACACATACATGCTTTAAAAGAGAATAAAAATTTGTTTTAGTAGGATGTTCTTGTGACTCTTAAATTCACAACAGGGCTCTCTCATTAACTCCCACAATGAAGCTAAAAATAATTTTTCCTCCAAGCATTCTTTTTCTTTAAGCCAAAATGCAAAGAGATAGAATGAGAGGTGTTTCCCTTCAGTTATTTAGATTTTGCCCCACCCTTTTGTTTCTGTCCTAAATTGACTACCAAATAGGTCCAGTTTAAATTAAAACTCTGAAAATTGAACAAGCTGGGTATTTATCCTTGTCATGTTTTTACATCATGATGCGCCATTCACTTTTTATTATAACTAGATTTATTTAATATTAAGATATTTACCCATTCTCAAAATTTCTAGCATATTTATACTTTGGGATTTGTTAAGGAAAAATTCTTTTACACTGTTCGTGGCCGTGTGCTGTTTTGACCTTTCTTTGAGAATTTCAACTGCCCATTGGTAGTGAGGAAAGATGCTATAAACATTGTTACACTTTTAAGAGAAAGTTAATTTTAACAACTAGAAAGAGTTTGCATATCTTAAAACAAGTCTACAGACTAGAGATTATTTCCTATCTGCTTAAAATTCTTGATGCGGATTAAGTGTTTAAAGGATGGGATGGAAGAAAATTTTCTACACCTGGGAAACTGTTGAAATAAACGTTTCTGTTCAAACATCATATCTCTTCATACCAATGACAGGTAATTTTCACAGGTGGAAAATAGCTGTTCTTCTCTCTTTCCAATCTAATATCCCTTTGAAATACAGTTTTGGGTTTGGAAAATGGATATTTTTCTCAAGTAAAAATACTTGCCAGTTGATACAAGGAATATATCTAAAGCTGGATTGAATTTGGGGAAGGTTCACATTTTCAGTGGTTAATAGAGTAGATATATTTTAAATGGTAATTTGAGAAAAATGTAAAATTGGACTAAGAAGGAAATAAGTAATTTATACCCTGATCCTTTATTTAAACAATCAACTACATTATCTGTCTCAAACATATCCAAGTTTCCTTTCACTCATAATTCTCTAATACCAAATAGCAAATAAAAAATGAGAACCAAAGTGATGTTACACATTTAACAACTGACTCACCTGTGAGTGATCAAGAGACAGATTTCTCAATGACAATAATGGGAATGAGTTGAGAGGGCAAAAAAGGGGGGGTGGGGAGTTACCTTTGAATTAAGAAGCATTTACCCTGGCCTTTTGAGCCACGTTTCTCTTGCTCAGGCCCACCTCCACATCTGGAAGTGTACTTTCTCTTCTGATAAAACTTTTCTTTTCTACTGTAAAAAAAAAAAAAAAAGAAGCAGCAGCAGCATTTACCAACTGAGTTTTAAAAAATATATCAAATCCTTTGGTACTCCTTCCTTCAAGAGATGGAGTCTCCCTTGAATGTAGGTTGGAGTGAGTGATTCTTCTAATGACTAGAATAAAGCAGAAATTATGGCATTTGGAGATTGAGGCAGAAATATATCACAGTAGCTTCTATCTTGGTTGCCTTCTATCTTGGATCACTTTCTCTGGGGAAAGCCAGCCAACTTGTTATGTAGTCAGAAACTCAAGCTTCCTGTCAACAGCCATGCAAGTGAGCCATCTTGAGTAGATCCTCTGGTCCCACTGAAGACTTCAGATGGCTGAAACCTCATGGAGGATCCTAACCCAGAACTTCTGGACTAGGCCCCTCCCAGATTTCTGACCTATAGAAGCTGTTAGACAATAAATGTTGGCTGTTTTAAGCCACTACTTTTAGACTAATTTTTACTCAGTAGTAATCAACACGCCAATAACATATCTTTGATATTTATATTCAGAGCATTTTCCATTCTGACATATTGCAAGTTCGAAGAATTCACTAGATTCTTCATATCTCAACCAAGGTATCTAGGGAGGTAAGGCTATAACTTTAGCAGATCTTGCACAACTTTTCCAATTTATATAGTATTCTACTGTGTGCTCAGGTTTATAGAGTCCTTTCTGTAATCAGTTTATGCAGACATTACTCCATCTTTCTTTTTATGAACCAATAACAGTTGATGAGGTACCAGGGTTGTAAGTGGTAGTAAACTCCATGGGTAAGTACAGAACCTTCAAGCCAGGGAATTTGTGTTCAAATTCTGACGTCACTACTTATTAGCTGTGTGATCCTGGGCAAGTTAGTGGAGTCTCTGTGCCTCAGTCTTCTATGAATAGGCATAATTATAGTACATTCTTCATATGTTTTTCCAAATGTTTAAGCTAGTTGGTTTAACATCTTAAAGTCAATCAGTATAATTTACCACATGAACAGAATGAAGGAGAAAAACTTATACTTTATTTTAATTCTTACATAAAAAGTGCTTGATAAATGCCATATCATTTCACAATTTTAAAAACCCTCAAATTAGGAATGGAACAGAAGCAAACATCTTTAATTTGTAGAAAGGGCATCTACAAAACATAAAAAAAAAAATATTTAATCCTAAAATTTTAAAAGATTTTTCTTTGAATTTGGAAGCATTTTTAAAAATTAGTTGTCTCACTGTGTTAGAGATCTAGACATATCATTAAATTTCATATTGAATGGTTATTAAACAATTTAACATACTAATTTTGCTAAATTTCAGTAGAGTGTTTATTCTTTCACCTGAGTGATAGGGTGTTTTGGCCAAGAAAAAAAAAAAAGGTTGAACTCACAATAACTCTTAAACAATTGCTTAGAAGTGGCATACATCACTTCTGCTCACACTTTATTGGCCAGAGAAAGTTAAGAACCAAGTCTTGTATCAAGGGCACAGGGAAGTCCCAGAAGGAAGAACAGAGAATATTTGGAATAATTATAAAATCTGTTGCACAGATCTTTATATTATGTCATTTGTAAGTTAGGCAGAAAATCTTAACTAAAAGTGAATCATGCTAATATTACAGGGCGGGTAGGGGACCCGTTTATAAATGTGATGATTTATGTGAGATTCTATTTGGCCTGTCTTATCACTCTCATGCAGAAATTCATTTGTTAGAAACTTTGACATTTTAGGCCTTTGTATCCATGATTTCTGAATATAGAAAATTATGTGCCTGTAGAATAAACTAATAACATATATTTGTATAATCCATTACAGTTTACTGGGATACTTTTATGTTTATTTCATTGAAAAAAGGCAAATAGAGTTTGCCTTTTTTAAAAAATTTTAATTGCCTGTTACTCAGTTATGTTCCCCAATAGAAAAATACAAATGGAAATATGGTCAATTTTGTATGCACCCCATCTTCAGCGTCTAACATCGTATCTGACTACAAGGAGAGACTCATTTGTTGAATGAAATAAGATTTAATTGCTTGCTTGTTCACAGTCACTGTGCTAACAATTGTTGGAGCAAAGGCTGAATGCAGGCCTTCTGGCCCCAACAAGCAATGTTTGCTCCTTCACACCACTGCTAACCTATTAGCACTTGCCAGTATAAGGGCAGAGAAAATAGAAAACCAGAGAAAAATAATGTATATATGCTTGTATTTTTCTGAAACTGATCAACCTTTCCACTTTCAACATTCTGACAGGTAGACAGATGAAGAAGATAAAGCATGGGTCACTAGGAAGGCAACGGCTGAGAAGTCTTTGCCCATATAATACCATCAGTGTGCCCATCTGTTCCATATTTAGATGCACATTTTTCAAAATTAACATATTTAGACCCATTTAAGTGAAGAACATATGCTCAGAAGAGCGTTAGAATGTGCTGCTGAGACTGATGAGAAAGCCTGAAGTCTATGAGAACACCAATGGCTCACATTTCCTTATTTTAGAAAGAGCTATTTAAGCCAATAGTGAAGTTTCCAAACGGGGAAGGCCCTCCTGTTGCCTAAAGGGATAAACTTGACATGTTGGCCCTGGGCCTTTGAACAAGCAGCATTCATTGGTTGCTTTTTATCTTGAATAAATGGATATTAAAATTGAAATGATTTTCCCAAGTCCAATTTGTGTTCCACTTTCAGAAGAACAGAATCATCACTAAGCAGAATAAAACATATTCTCAGTGGCCCTCTTTTCAATGTTTCAAACTACCTCATTTAAATTTCCTCACTTTTATTTTCTATATTTTCTGTTTATGTTGAAATGGTCAGTCAATAATCATTTTTCTAATCTGTTTATAGACATCTCGGATCTCTGGGTGATAGAATCACAAATAATAGTGTCTATCTCTATCCTCCTAAAATTAACAATCTAGATATAATATAGGAGAACATATGACATGGTTTCTTACTATTAAATTAGAAATCATTAAATTAACACCTGTTTTTGACGATACCTGTGGGAAACAAAGAATTGAATCCATAAGCTTTGCTGGAAAACAGCATAAAATATGAAATGGCAACTATGTTAAACAAAATTTAAAACTAAATAAAAATATGTTAAATCTTATTTATATAAACAAATATATAAAGCATATTAAAGATATATTTCATACATTATATATGATAAAAATAATATAATACATAATCTTATTGCTGAGTGATTAATACAGATTTTAAATACTGTGAATTTTAGTAGAGGCAGGATTCTGAACTGCAATGAATGGGAAATTCCACGAAGTAGCAAAAGACTTGAGATACATATATGCTTGAAAAAGAAGTAGTGTTTAATAATTAGCAAGGTACAGAGTGACTACTACATGGATATCTGAATCTTAAAGGGATACAACGTAAAAGAATGATCTGTGTTATAGAATTAATCGGGTAAATCCAAAGCAGTTTGGAGTTTTAATTCTATTTTATAAAGAAAAGAGAATATTTGGAGAAGATATGGAAGTAGTAAGATAGAAATGTTAAGAATAGGGAACAGAAAACTATATTGGTCTATGCCACTTCAGTATATTCTTGAGAAAAAAAAAAAAATGTTGGTAAAGCTTTCTCAAGTGTTCTCATCCTAGGAAAGTGACCACCACTGTGAAAAACTGGGCATCAGTCGATAAAGAGAAACAAGGAAGTCAGGCTATACAGCTATGGCACCAGGGCAACCGCTTTTCAAGTCTCCGATGTCCTTCCTCTTCAACTTTCTCAAGAGAAATTCAACTCTTAAAAGAAATTCCCTACTCTTTTCAAGCAGCATCATCTAGAATAATCAGATAGTGTATTGAGAAAATTTAGAAAGGCACTGAATGTATTGGTACAATATGTCTCTTTGCTGTTTGCTGCTGTGTTAACTCTAATACTTGTGTCTTTGTGAGGAAGCAGGATGGACCCTAGAAATGCAGGTTTAACTGCTACATAGCTATACCAGTGCTGTAGATGAAACTGGCCACCTCTTTTGCAATTGCTACCAAACTTTGTTTTTTTTTTCATTTTCTCAGACTGTATGAGTTCCCAGATACCTGTTATTTCTGCCTTCTTTTGCAAAGCAGTTCCTCACAATCAGGCATGTACTCACTTGTCATCTACCTCTTCAAGAGTATATTCATCATGAAATAATCTACTTGAAACAGAACTTCATCTTTCAGCCTAATGTTACTCAGCTCAGATAAGCAACATTTTACACATCAGTGTGATGTCAGACTGCCCGTTTTCTTAACAGTTTAGATGTTTAGGAGCCTCAGTAACACAGTGGGCATTTTTATATCCATAATCGCTTCAAAGGCATTTTGTCTGAGTCACACAAAATGCCTTAATACTTGTTCCACATTTCTCTAGTCATCTTTGCATTATCAGACAATTTCTGAATCTAAAATTCAAACATCCATTTAATGCGAGTCACTAGTTTGCCTTTACTGTTACAGACCAGATCACTAGTCCAGTGACTCGTTAGAAAAGAGGGTCATTTTTCTACCATTCATCTCCACTCTGGTAATGTTATCTGTGATCTGAAAACACACAGGGTTGATTCACACAAAAATATTACAAAGTATCTTAGCTCATTTCTCACTGAAAATGAAAGTATGGAATTGTATTGCTAGGAAGGAGTCTAGTATATAGCAAGGTCATTCATAGAATTTCTCAGAGGTGGGTGTGGTTAAAGTCAATCTCTATATCACTTCTAGCAGCAAGTTCAGTGAGGATATCAGGCTTTAGTGAGTACCAAAGATGGCTTCAAAGGAATAAGGAAGTAATTATAACTAGGTACAATATCTCTTTCGGGTATGGAAGTATTCCAAAAGAGAGAAACATAGATTAGTGTAGATTATACTTAGGCAATTAGTTCAGTAATGGACATTCTGCTGCATCTTGGCGAAGGAATAGTTTTTAAAACTTTAAAAATCACAAATTTAATTTTGCTTTAAAATGCTTTGTGTTAGATAAAGCCTCATGACCTAGATATAAACTGTTGCTAAAACTTATATTTTCTATCATTCTAATAGCATTCAGCTGCGTATCTTTAACAAAGAGGGGCTTATTTATGTGAAGATCGGGTGAAATGAGCATGATGAACTCTGGGTAATTTTCTGGGGAGCAGGTCTTGCTGCCAGAAAAATATTGGAGATGTTATAGGGCTGTGTCTTTGGACAAAACAATAGTAAATGATTCTCTCACTCCTGAGTTTCCTAAATCAGTTAGAAAAATGTTAGTAAAGTATTTCAATCTGAATGGTTAATGACTAATTAGTTAGTTCAGTAGTCAACATTCAATACATAATTATAGGTTGTGCACAAAGTATAATGTACTTTGCTCCTGGGCCCTATAGAGAATGCCAAAATGAGAAGAAAAAAAAGTTCCTATACTTAAGGAGCTTAATATCAATCAATTAAAAACAATGAAAATAAGAAACTGGTTGATTCCTTTAAAAATTAAATATATGCTGGGCTAGGCCTTGGGAATATAGTTGTGTATAAAATGGAAGAATGCTTCCTTTCATGGAGATTACATTCTCTTGGGGTTGTCAGAGAACAAATTCCTAAATTTATTCCTAAATAAACTGGATCATTTAAATTGTCAAGAGGCACTACAAAGAAAATAAAACAAGTCAGAGAAGGCCTCTTGGCAGAGGTCATATTTGTGCCAGCCATGCAAAAATGAGAGGCCAGTGCATTCTTGCGGGGACAAAGAGCAAATGCAACTATCTAGAAGCAGGAGCAAACATGGAGTGTTCAGAATGTAACAAAGTTGGTCAGTGTGCTGGAGTTCAGCAGGCCATGATATAGCAAGGGGTAAAACGTAGGCAGAGATGTTTCATAGAGGGCCTTGTGGGTTCTAGTAAACAGTTTGCATTTTAATTCCATTGCCGTAGGAAGCCAGTCAAGGGCTTCTCAACGGTATGCAATGTGATGTGCACAA
>NW_011888872.1:6666630-6709303 GCF_000151845.1 Pteropus vampyrus | reverse complement strand
CTCGTTAGAAAAGAGGGTCATTTTTCTACCATTCATCTCCACTCTGGTAATGTTATCTGTGATCTGAAAACACACAGGGTTGATTCACACAAAAATATTACAAAGTATCTTAGCTCATTTCTCACTGAAAATGAAAGTATGGAATTGTATTGCTAGGAAGGAGTCTAGTATATAGCAAGGTCATTCATAGAATTTCTCAGAGGTGGGTGTGGTTAAAGTCAATCTCTATATCACTTCTAGCAGCAAGTTCAGTGAGGATATCAGGCTTTAGTGAGTACCAAAGATGGCTTCAAAGGAATAAGGAAGTAATTATAACTAGGTACAATATCTCTTTCGGGTATGGAAGTATTCCAAAAGAGAGAAACATAGATTAGTGTAGATTATACTTAGGCAATTAGTTCAGTAATGGACATTCTGCTGCATCTTGGCGAAGGAATAGTTTTTAAAACTTTAAAAATCACAAATTTAATTTTGCTTTAAAATGCTTTGTGTTAGATAAAGCCTCATGACCTAGATATAAACTGTTGCTAAAACTTATATTTTCTATCATTCTAATAGCATTCAGCTGCGTATCTTTAACAAAGAGGGGCTTATTTATGTGAAGATCGGGTGAAATGAGCATGATGAACTCTGGGTAATTTTCTGGGGAGCAGGTCTTGCTGCCAGAAAAATATTGGAGATGTTATAGGGCTGTGTCTTTGGACAAAACAATAGTAAATGATTCTCTCACTCCTGAGTTTCCTAAATCAGTTAGAAAAATGTTAGTAAAGTATTTCAATCTGAATGGTTAATGACTAATTAGTTAGTTCAGTAGTCAACATTCAATACATAATTATAGGTTGTGCACAAAGTATAATGTACTTTGCTCCTGGGCCCTATAGAGAATGCCAAAATGAGAAGAAAAAAAAGTTCCTATACTTAAGGAGCTTAATATCAATCAATTAAAAACAATGAAAATAAGAAACTGGTTGATTCCTTTAAAAATTAAATATATGCTGGGCTAGGCCTTGGGAATATAGTTGTGTATAAAATGGAAGAATGCTTCCTTTCATGGAGATTACATTCTCTTGGGGTTGTCAGAGAACAAATTCCTAAATTTATTCCTAAATAAACTGGATCATTTAAATTGTCAAGAGGCACTACAAAGAAAATAAAACAAGTCAGAGAAGGCCTCTTGGCAGAGGTCATATTTGTGCCAGCCATGCAAAAATGAGAGGCCAGTGCATTCTTGCGGGGACAAAGAGCAAATGCAACTATCTAGAAGCAGGAGCAAACATGGAGTGTTCAGAATGTAACAAAGTTGGTCAGTGTGCTGGAGTTCAGCAGGCCATGATATAGCAAGGGGTAAAACGTAGGCAGAGATGTTTCATAGAGGGCCTTGTGGGTTCTAGTAAACAGTTTGCATTTTAATTCCATTGCCGTAGGAAGCCAGTCAAGGGCTTCTCAACGGTATGCAATGTGATGTGCACAAATTATAATATACACATTATATAATGCTATCCATCCAAAATGTACACCTTAAACATTGTGATTGTTGAAAGGCTGGACAGTTACTTTTTATCAGAGAATTAAGGATGGTTTCATAAGGAAGATTGCCTTTGAGCTGAGTCGCGAAGTAAGTATACATGAGACTTCGCATGCTGAGGGGGATAGTGTGAACAAAGCTCTCAGGCAAGAAACCCTAAGATGTTGACAACTGCCTCACAGATATATTCACTTCCTATTAAGGGAAAATTCTTTAGCCCAAAGAAATGACTGCTCAATATGACACCATATGTGCCAGCAGCAAGCAGAAATGTTTGGGTGATTAGAGGTTGAGAGAGATGAGAGTCTTGGACATTACCATTCAAACTACACTAACAGCAGCTGTTTACTCAGACACCTGGAAGCTGACCCTCATGTTGTGCTTTGACATCTTGAGGGACAACATGATGCAGTAAATGTCATGTTAAGGTGTTATGTTTCAGGAATCTGCCGAGGTCATGGGGAAAAATCTGTACATCCTGAGAGTAGAAGAAATTCTCACTAGTGAGTATAAATGGGCTGCCCTCTGTTGCCTTTTATGTTCTTGTTTCAAGGATTATGCAACAACGCAGTCTGTGTATAGAAAGGCAACTCAAGCTTGAGAAACGGGACTGAAAGCTATTCCCTGCTTTTGGGTTATGCTAATTACTCAGAAATAATTGAGGCCAACTTTAGTAGCTCTTTCTCAAAAGGAATGGTGTGCTCTATGCCACTGATGCAGTTGTAACATGTAGTCCTGGAATTACTGTTATGCAGTTTTAATTTTGATGTGGATATTTTCATTTCCTGTCTTGAAAGACTGTCAGACAAGCAAATTTGACTAGCGACATATACTACTAGCTGAATCGCTCAAAAGCAGAGGTCAGCAAAATTGTCTGTAAATGACCAGAGAGTAAATACTTCAGGCTTTTTGGACCAAGAAGCAAAATCAAGGATATTATATAGACAGTTATATAACAAGAAAGAAAAAAATCTACAATTGTTTTTATTGATGAATTTGTAATATAATAATTGAGTACAATTTTTTGTAATACAAATCTAATGAGAAGAATGGAATTCTTCTATGAGGAATAAGATTTCACTAAATTTGGGTTCAAAATTTCTGTTCCTCATCAAATTGGTTGCAAAAGTTCAACTGTAAACAGCGTTCTTAGCTCACAGGCTATACTAGAGGAGGCATTGGGGCTAATTTCATCTAATGAGTGCAGACGACTGACTGCCGCCCTAAGGTATACTTTAACTGGTAATATGAACATATTTTCAAATTGGTAATCAAAATATTAATCATTGTTTTTATATAATATTGAGTCCTTTTCATATGTCTGTAAACAAAACAATAAGAAGCATGTGCTGTGGAATTAGACCAATCCAGGTAAAAGGCTTAGCCTCCTTCCCTTCTAGCTCTGTGACTTTGGGAAAGCCACCTAACTTCTCTCAGTCTCAATTTTCTCATCTAATATAGTGATAACACTAGTATCCCTTCAATACCATTTTGAAGAGAAATAAGTGAGATAGTATGGTGTCTAACACATAGTGGACAATAAATAGTAGCTAATATGTTTTTTCATGTAATGTCTCCAATACTTCATTGGAATTATGTAATACAGGGATTATTATTTGCCTCGTTACTATTATTCTTCATTGGCGGAAACTGAGTTCAAGGAATTTACCAAATATATGTAATGGCGCTACAGCTAAAACTCAGTTTTCTTATCTCATTATTTTATTTAGTAATTATCTATTAAGTATGTATGTATGTGGTAGGTAGATTTCTAAGACAACCCTCAAGAAACCTGTCTCTGGTGTATATACCCTCTGTAATCCCCTGTGCTTGAGTATGAACTTGGGTGGGATCTGTGTATACCAACAGGATAGTAAGTTACTTAATTAGATTATATTTTATGGTTATGATACATAATATAACATTCCATAATAGCAGACTGGAGGGAGGTTTTTCTGTAGGCTTTGAAGAAGTAAATAGCCTCAAGTGGGTAGGACTTGAGGGCAGACTTTAGGAGCTGAGAGTGACCCCCAGCAGATAGCCAGCAAGAAAATGAAGACTTCAGTCTCACAACTCAAAACATTGAATTCTGATAACCTGAATCAACTTGAAAGAAGACTCCAAATGATTCAGCCCAGCTGATACCTTGATTTCAGTCTTGTGAAACTCTGAGCAGAGAACCCAACTAGGACATACCAAGTCTTAGCCTTGCAGAAACTGCAGGACAAAGTACAAGTGACTCATTAGGGGCAGAGCCATAATCCAGATGATAGATTATGGTAGTTGGAACTAGGAGCACAGAAGTGTTCAGGGCCTCCTACATTTCCATGATATGGATATTGAGTTGTCTTAGCTTCTGACATGATAGATGTGATGGCTTATAAGGGCACAGCTAGAAATGTAAAAACTTACTCTCCCACTGAGACCTTTTTAAAAAAATAGGTTGTATGACCAGAATGTCTAGACTATAGAATAAAAAAAAATCAAGTGTTCTTATCATCTCCAATGGAGAAAAAAATAAGACTTTATATCAGTATGCAATAGTTATTGTTTTTTTTTTGTTTTTTTTTTTTGTTTTTAGGAAAAAAGTGCTCTCAGAAGAGCAGTCACTTACAGCCATTTATTGATCCTTCCCAGGATTGTGAAATGATAAAATGCTCTGACCTTCTTAACTTTATTGCATCCCTCTGGCATTTTGATGAAAAGCAATTAGCCACTTCTCTTTTCCCAGTAATAGCAGTTCTAAATTCAGATCAAGCTCCATAATTAGAAGATCATAAGCTAGGATGGAAAAGCAAGTGGTCACCTCATAAACTAGAGTAAGATAAATGTTGGTGCTTTATGCAGGGGCCACTGGACATCAGCTGAGAAGGTTCATTGCAAGAGAGTTCAGAATTAATTCTGACCTACAAAATGGTATGGATGTCACAACGAATGTGTTGTTTGTTAATATATCAAGTGCTGAGGTACACAGTAATTTGTTTATGGTAGCAAAGGAATTGAAAAAGCTTACAAGTAATGTATTGACAAAAAAATGCCATGTATTTTATTATCCCAGAGAGCTGTAGGGTGACACCATCGGTTTGGGTTCCACCGAAGGTATAGTACAGACACTTATTCTTATCCCTTAAATAGGATTTAGAGTAATTCTCTATAGCCCTAACTGAAGAGGAGAATTGTTGCAGATTTGAGCTTCTTGTACAGCTATTTGGTAAATGACAGAGGTGAAGCCTCCAACAAGCATATCTGAAATAAGAGGTAGTTTGACAGCCAACGAAGATTTTGATCATGTGATAAACGAGTCAATGGGAAGAAATCTCTCAGGTGAGAGCTATAGTTCCATCAGTTATGTTGCTCTATAAATGAGGAGAACTGGGGAAAGAGTGAGATGTTGCCTTTCAGCTTCCTGCCAGATAGATTTCTAGGAGAAAACTTCAACTACGTTCCAGAACTCTGTCACAGATGAACTCTCAGCCGAAGTATGTTAATGTAGATAGGAGTAATATAGAAGTAATGATACATTTCCTCAATCTTCTATATAAAAGTCTGGTGGGAAGAGACTTCTGACTTAGACTAAACAAAATGAATAAGGATATTCAATTACAAATCCTCTCCTTTTATGTCGATATAAAATCCATGGCCAAACTATCAAACATGTTTTATTAAACAGTCCTCAAGTTGGTCACTCTCTAATGAATGTTGACTGTGAGGGACCTGAAATTTACAGAAGCATGATTTCTCTCATGGAGAGCTGTTTCCTTAATTAAGTCTCTGGCTATTTTACTGCTGAAATGGGAAGTTTAGCTGGGGTTGATAAACTAACACCTTAGTGAACCCAGAAAAGTGACACATGGACCTCTATTTCTCACTTTTCTTGGATGGATGGATAGATGGATGGATGGATCTAGCCCAAGCTTCAAAGTCTAAGAAATCTCTTGAGAATAATGTATCATGTTTACCTGCACCAAGATCAATCTAAGTTAACCCTCTATGAGCATTTTCACTATGCTCATAGTGAATGCTAACCTGCTACAAAGCGAGCCCCTGGTTTTTTGAGATGGAGCACATTCTGTGACACGCATGACTTGTTGGCTTCATACTCATCATCAGGGAGACTAGGAAGGAATAAGTTCTAAGTAGAAAACACTTAGTTTCTGGATCTTTGTGATCTTTATAAATATAAATCCTCCTCCCCCCCACCCCGCATCACCACCACTTTAGGCCCTAATAATCTATTTTTCTTTATTATATCTAAATGGATATATATAGTAAATGAATTGGTGGTAGGATTCATATAAAGAAGGGACCATATCTTTCAAAATACTCTCATCTACACCCAGCTAACCACAGAATGGAATATTACCTAATAAGTCAATGGGAAAATTATGAAATCTAATCTTAAAATACTATACGGCCCTCCTAGAATCATCCACAATTGGATGTCCATTGATAAATAGAAGGAGATTAAAGAGATGAGGCTTTGGATCATGTAGAAATGCATGCTGTTGACAGTTAAAGCTGCGGTGGCTTATAGAAATAAGTATTCACTTTTTCTCCTATGATGTGCTAGCCAGATACAGTCAGTGGCTGGCATTGATTTAGTTGCTCAACAGTGTCAGGTCAGCAACAACTTTGTCATTCTGTTAAGCTTTCTTTATCTCAGAAGATGACTGCATGTAATAGTTTGCCAGGGCTGCCTTAACAAACTGGTTGGCTCAAATAACAGAAATTTTCTCACAGTTCTGGAGGCCAGAAGTCTGAGGTCAGGGAGTCACCAGGGTTAGTTTCTTCTAAGTCCTCTCTCTTGGGTTTGTAGATGACCATCTTCTGATGTTTTCACGTGTTCTTCATCTACATGTGTCTTTGTCCTAATTTCCTCCTCTTTTTATAAGAAAACCAGTTATATTGTATTAGGGCCAGTCCCTAATGGCCTCATTTTGCTCTTAATTACCTTTTAAAGACTTTTCTCTCCAAATACAATGCTGAAGTTTTGGGGGTTAGGATTTCAGCCTACGAATTTGAGAAGAACACAGTTCAGACCACAACACTGCTGAAGCTTGAACTAACACAATCATATTCAAGGACGGGAGAAGGGACTATGCCAGCTGGGCCTTCCTCTTAGAAGCCCTTCTCAGCAGCAGGCTCATTGCCCAGACAGAACTGGAACCCACGACCACCCCTAGATAAAGGGGAGGCTTGGAAAATAAGTTTGTTGTGATTAGTTTAGCTCAATCACAGTCTGTTGCCTCGGGTCGGGTACTTCATTTACTTGCAAAAAATCCAGTTTTGTTAATAAGGTGAAAGGATGTATAATTTATTTATATACACACACACACGCGCGCGCGCACACACACCCACACACACACACACACACACACACACACATACATATGTACATGTATATATATGAATTTGCCTCAGGGAGGAAAAGAAAATAGAGATGAAAAAGCAGGAAAAGTTTCACTTTTTGTACTTGTTTAACAGGGTTAGGGATGCAGATGTAGTTAATACAAAATAAACATAATTGTAAAGTCAGTGGTCCTTCTGCTGTTTTCCTTCCCTCTACTCTGTCACCCCTCATACTTTTCTAGGTGCTCTGTGCCAGCATATTTTTTACATGTCCTCTGCTCAAAGCTTGCTTTGGGAAGAGCATCTGCTATCACTATGGACTCTCTGAAGTATCTGGTAAGAATAAATTTAAGTCTTTGTAATTCCTTTTTGAAGGAGATTGCCATCTTAAGCTTTACGTTATAATGACAAGGCTTTGCTCACAATTCAAGGGATTTTAGGCACTGGTGCGCAAATGAGAGAGCTTTTGGGTCGGAACGGAAGTTCTGGTGCCCCAGAAACATACTGAATCGATGGCTGACTTTATAGATGGTTATCTACTCTGCATTCAGAAAGTTAGCACTGAATTTTGGCTTGAAGTAGGCCAGCCCTAGAATGTTAAATCTAGATTGGGTCATTCTTTGTTATTTATTGCTGTGTAATGAGTTACCACAAATATAGCAGCTTGAAATAACACCCACCTATTATCTCACAGTTCACTAGGTAAAAAGTCTTGTCTTGGTTCTCTGCTTAGGATTTCACAAGGCTGAAATCAAGGTGTCAACCAGGCTGTACTCTTAGCTGGAGGAGCTGGGCAGAAAAATCTTTTTTCATGCTTGCTCGTTGCAATCAGGATTCATTTCCTTGTGGCAGTAGGACCGAGGTCCTCATTTTTTTTTGCTAGCAATTACCCAAGAAAGTTGTACTCAGCTCCTAGAGGATACTCTTAGGTCTTTGTTGTATGACCTCCTCCATCTTGAAGCCAGTTTTGAATCTCCCTTGTGCTCCAACTTTTGACTTCCTCTCTGTTATTAGCCAGAGAAAACTCTCTGCTTTGAAAGGAATCATGTGATTAGATTAGACCAGATAATATCCCTATTTTAAGATCAACTAATTAATCTGAATTACATCTGAAACATTCCTTTTGCCATATAGGATGACATAATCAAAGGAGTAAAACCAAGGGACAGAGATCATGGGGCAGGGTGCATGTTAGGATTCTACTTACCATGGTCATCTCTGGCTGAGGGAATGTCCATGAAGAAAAGTTTACCTTATTATTATTATTTTTGAAATTTTGATCTTTAGTAAGACAGAGGAGCTAAAAGAGTACTATAAACAGACTTGGCTAACCCGGTGGTTTACTTCAGGGATGAGCCTTTTGAAATAGTCATGTCATATGGAAGAGGAGGGCATTGCAACATCATGTGACTAAGGATTGGATGAATAATCCTAGTTTTGGGAGAGAACAGCATGGTTGGCAACAATGATGCAATCTATCAGACTATTTTCAATTTATCACCCCTGCTCCTGTGTTAGGAGCAGGTTTTAGATATTAGAAGGACAACGTTTAGGTGAGAAGGGTAAGTGGGGTTTTCCTACTCTGTTACTCTGAATTCTGTCTTCCTCCGAGTTCCTTTACACCCCTTTATGGACAGCTTACTAGGCATCGGACAAAATTCAGTACGGACACTTGAATGACCCATTTGGCCAGCCTCCCAAAACCAAGCTCCTCCATCTTAGGGTTTTGTTTTAAGAAGAAAATTTTATTTATTTTTCTTATTCTCCAGAGACCCACAAATACTATTACCTAATCCATTAATTTTACATGGAAGATTTGATATCTTACTGTTTAAATGTACTTCAAACCTAACCTAATTGGAATAATAACATTAATTTTACCTCAAAGATTATAAGTATTGTTTTGTAAAGGAAATGTGTATGTAGCTCAGTCTACCTTAAAGAAGTATATATCTTTTTCTTTCCTGCATCCATCCAGGCAACATTAGTCTTAAATTATAGCAACGTTGCTAACATGCTTTGCACCTTGGGTAATGTGACGTATGGAATATTATTGAGCTATTAGTCTTCGATGGGAGCCAAATGAATAATGAGAATTGGTAATTCATCTTATTATCAAGGATTTTCAACACTATCTGTGTCCTTGGGGCCACTTTCGCAAATGTTACTTTACTGTTTCCTGATCCAGAGCGACAGGTGGCTTTTTATTTTTTAAAGTCTAAGATTTAAAAGAAGATTGAGACTTATCCGAGCTATGCATCCATAAAGACAGGCAGGCAGAAATATAATCATTTACTTGTATTTCTTTTCAAATGTGACAGCTAAACAATGGCTGTGTTTTCCCCTCCATGTGAAGTTTTTGAAGCACCTGAGCAGCCACAGATGTTCTGTTATCACATGAAAAGCCACATGCCACTTTCACATCTCACCTTTACCCTTAGTCTAGGTGTTGCCATAAAGGGAAAAGGAAAAATTGTCAACCATCCTCCTATTTCTCTGAAGAGTATCAATAGGTTTTCCTGTTAGCTGATGATACTGAGAGTCTCTTTAAATCCTTGCTGAATAAACAAACAACAAATTGACGTAGATAGGAAGACATGCATATGGATGGATATCAGAAGAAAGTAAGAAGGATGTGGTTATCCTGGCTTTCACAGCTACCCTGATAGTGTCACAGATACCTCCAGAATGACAGAAAATTGTCCTTATATATCTCCTGTCCTCAATGTTTTCCTGCCTCTTGAGTTTGTTATAGTTAATGCAATCTTATCTTAAAGAGATCGGACTGAAGAGTAAAGGGGGAACTGAATAATGCAATAGAATTGTGTGGCAAAACTAGTTAGCTGTTTACCAAACTTTATTCTGCTTTTCCCTGAGCACATGAACCACATTTTCCAGATTTACTTACAATTAGGTATGGATCCTGAGTTCCAGCAAGTGGAATGTGAGCAGAAATAAAGTATATCACTCTTCAAGAACATGCCATAAAACTCCCATTAGCAATCCTTCACTTGTTGGTTGAAGATGATGGTGAAGATGGTTGGTGAGGTTGGATGGAGGTCTTGGAAAATATGCAGTGAAGATAGTGTAGTTACAAGGTGGAAGGAAGCAGAGTTCCTGAATCAGCATTTGGAGAAGTATCTTCTGTGAATCCAGAACTCCTATTTTGGACTTTGAAAGAAGAATAAATGTCTATTGTGTTTGAATCATTATGTATTTTGGGCCTTCTTATTGCATCCATTATTTCTTTAACTAATGTATATAATTTTATGTCCCAAAATTATAGAATAAGGTAAAAAAAAAAAAAAATATCTGTTACAGGAAATCCAGGAACGATGTAAGAAACTACGTCCTTAGCAAATTTCGAAGCACACAAATCACTTAATATGTACGTGTTCCTAAGGACTGTGGAGAGGGGAAGGGGGCAAAAGGACGGTAGATTGTCATCCAGTACCTGTGTGCCTAAATCTGAACTCTGACCAGGGTTAGCATGGTAGGTTCTTCGTTGCTACCCACTGAGGTTTAGAGATGCTTAATCAGGGAATGTACTCAATCAAGCCTTGAGATAACTCAATCAATGCCTGATCATCTTTGATCACAGAGGCATTCCATTAAGCTGTGCAGATTCCTGACCCACGGAAACTGAGATAATATTGTTTTAAGCTGCTAATTTTGGAGTAATTTGTTACGAAGTAATAGAAAATACTACAGGTTGAATCTACTAAAGCTTATATACCCTTATATATACCCTTTCGCCCAGAATGTCTCCTCATAACCATCAGAAATGCATACTTATATGTTCACTAAAGACATGAACAGCAATGTTCCCATCAGCATTACTTTTAATAGCCCACACTGGAAGCTTCTGAAATGTCCACTACATTAAATGTCCACCAAATGTAATGGATAAGTAAATTGGGGCATATGCCCCAAATGGAAAAATATATATCACATTCAGAATGATCAATACGCAACTAAGCACAATATAGATACATTTCATGAAGAAGCTGGGTACAAAACAAGAACTAATGTGTCATTTAGTTTATATAAAGTACTCTAAAAATCAGTATAATGTCAGTGCAACAATTACCTTTTGGGGAGATTAAAACTGGAAAGGGCTCAAAATAGGCCTTCTGTTGTAGGTAATATTGTTTCTTGAAATAAATGCTGTACATGGAGAGCCACCTTCGTGAAAATTCATCCAGGTTTATGTTTTGATATATTTACATATCTGTGTAAGTATTAAATATTGAAAAATTTTAAAGGTTAAAAAATATGTGCTTCTGTGATAGAAATTTATCTTAAGGATATTGAACATGTATAAAACTGTACTTTTTTTTTTTTTTTTTACTGTTGTGTATTGTTTCAGAAATTTGGAGACCACCTACATGTCCACTAAAGTGATTGGTTAAATAAATTGTGAGGCATTCATCAAATGGTTTACTATGAAGCTATTAGAATGAATATGAGAATCTGTATTGATATAGAAAAATGCTTACTGTATGCTTCTCAGCGAGACTAATAGATAATAGGTGTACATGCAAGGGACTGGCAGAACCACAGTTTGTTAGACAGATTGAAAGATATTTACTAAAATATTAATAATTATTTACTTGGGTGGTAACTTCGTTTTTTTTTCTTTTTGGTTTATCTATATTTTTAATGTTTCAGTAGGTTTGGTTTGATTTTACGTTTTTATATTAATTTGGTTTTAATATCTAAGAATCTAGAAGTCATACTTTTTATTCAGCACTCATTATACACATAACACATTTAACCATAGATCTACAAAGTCAGAACTCAATAAATATTACTTACTGCCTGACTCAATTTTTAAAAAGTAATAAAAGAGCTAATCATTCTAATTTGTATATTTTAATACATGTCTTGGAGAAGGGCATTTCTGTGTTCTAACAACTTGTATAAATAGAGACCACAATTGAAAATGTTGTATATGTGTATGTTACATTTTGTGTGAGAGAGTTACATATTAGAATCTGGTTTAAAGACATTTTGGACATTAAAGGAGAGGGAAAGATGCAGCTGAGAAGGAACAATAAGTGTAATGCCTCCAGATGGTGAATAGTCTGTGGATATTTTTTTCAAGCCTATTGAACAATGTGTTAATTTCATTAGACATTTTATCTGATATGTAGGCTCCTTGTCTGATTTTGTGAAGGTCACATAAATCCTGACTCATTCGGAGCAAGGAAACAACCTGTCAGGTCCTTCACAACCCAGGCAGGTGGTTGGTGACAGGATGCCTAGTGATTTGAAATCTAGAATTGTAATTGGTTGCTAATTCTGCATGTACGGCTGAAGTTCTGGATTTTATACTTCCTGACTAAGAATGACTTTACAAAAACAAGGAATACTAAAAAAAATCTGTAATAGTTTTGAGCAGGTCTTTATATTTATTTTTGTCTTTTATATATGTGTGTGCATGTGTATGGTGGTATGCCCTAGACTGAACATCTGAGCAGCTCTTATTTATTTTGTTGCAAAACGATGTTGGCGACTATCCACTTAAATGTAAAGCACCAACTCAGCTGTCTCATGAAAACAAAACTGTTAAATCCCAAAATGTGTATAGAGATAAGGGAGAGTGCACAGGAAAAAGAGAGCAGGAAGAGAGGATTTAAAAATTTTTTCCAAGGTATAAGAATCAGGACTTTGCCCATCACAAAAATGGCAATAAGGTTTATATTTTATGTAAATTAATTTATGTAATATAAGAAGAATTAATAGTCGTTTTGATATAGGAGCTAGATGCATTGAATGAAAAAATATAGAAATGGAAAGACATATAAAAAATTACTATCTACATTATCGATTATCCAGGCTTTTGCTTTTTCTTCTCCCTTCTCCTAGTCTTTTGGACATTTACCACATAACTACAGAATACAGCCAAAATGTTTAAAAAAAAAAAAAAATTTGAAGCTCAGATGGGTTCCATTTAAAAGCTTTCTGGAATTTATTTTAGAAAGAGGAGTGAAGGCTATCTCAAAGTAGTTGACTTAATTAGGGAATTATCTATAGATCTGTAACTTTGGGGTTTTTTTTGTTTTTTTGTTTTTTTTCACTACTTACAGTCCCATTTATCATAAGTGTAGTTTTAAAAGTCATTACATAAAAACGCTGACCAAGTTATTAACCTTTTGTTATTCCACGGTTTATAGCTGAGTGAAAAAAAAAAATGGTGGGGAGGGATTCAGCCTAATGTAGTAGAGTCTTAGAAAAGGAAGTGAATGACATGACATGGAAGTACACAACAATAGATGGGTTTGGCAGTGTCCTCAGTGCAGGGTTAGGTGAGGGGCGATGCTAGTCCCTAATGCTAGGGTAGAGTATATTCAAATGGACACACTTGCAAAGCCCTGAGTGTATGCTGGTTGGCATTCCAAGGGTCTTATAAATTCCTAGTTATGATTCAGAAAATAACCAACTCAGAAAATAGGATTTTTATCATATCTCTTCTGGTAGTGGAGCTTTGATACAGAGATCCAGGTGTATAGGTAATTAAAGTGAGAGGTCTTAGATTCCTAATTGCAAACCTACAGTTTAGGAAAAGGAGTGAAGTAGCCATAGTGGTCCTGGCATTACATGATATGCCATGATAGACAAAAGATGAAATGCTGAGTTAATAAGTATTTAAAGTATTACCTTCTCTTCTTACTCTCTATTGTGCCTTTCTTGGACAGAAAAAACTTCTTTTTCACGCAGCATTCAGGTCTTTTTTTTAAGTCATGTAGAATCTGTGTTCTGAGAATTAAAGACATTGAATCTAGAGGGACTAAATTGGTCTACATAGTAAAAAGCTGAGATAGGAGTGAAGGGAAGAGAAGCAATACCTTTGAAGATTGAGTCTGGGAGAGAAGTGAGAGAAGTTTAAAGAATATTGGAATGAAAGAATTTGGAGCACTACTATGCCTGTAAGAGCTGTTGAAATAAGAGAGAGATGGAAAAATGTTTCAGAAGTTTGGAGATTGAAAGAGTCATCAGAAGGTTTTGAATCTACAGGTGAAGAGAATTTGAGGGCCAAAATGTATGGAAACTGAGTTAGAGGGGAGTTCTAACAAGTGATATATGTAGACAGATAGTTTATACAACCTGACAAGAAACTTCTGAAATTAGTTCAGAAAAAAAACACTAAATACCCAACATACTATAGGGAGAGAAATGTGAAAACGTAGTTTTTGAATTCTATATATGTGTGCTTATGATTGTTTGAATTTGGGGCAATACATTTAATTACCGGGCCTGCCAGTTTTCTCATCAAAGTGAAATAATTGCAGGAACATATGAAAACAAGCACACTAGCACAGTGACCAATATATACTTCTTTAAACAAAAAGAAGAAAAATAAAAAGCTAGAAGCCTGCACATAAATAAGATTTAGAGATAATTCATTAAATATTCTTTTATAGGATGGTAAGCCTTCATTTTGGTTCAGTGACTTCTATAAACTCTGGCTAATAAGTAATAATTGGCATCACATGAGGTTTTAACACTAAGATATTTATAAAATGTTGTGTAGTAATCATTTGATCAGAAATAATCTTTACACCAGAGACCCTATAAAAGCTACTGGTTTACTAAACCATTAAAAGGAACAGGTCCGTAGTCACTATAGTTTTGCAAATATAAGATAAATTACTTGGTTCTTTAAATAGATATTCTTGTCTCCATCCCTATCCCATGTATCTTACCTGTTTTCTAAAGTGAGTCGATTTTAGTACTCTTAATTTTAGGAGTCATGGAAGAGTTGCTGCTGGACCATATTATAGCACACAAGAAAGGGATATCAAAAAACAATTAGCAGAACTTAGACCCTGAATGTAAATTCTGTGACATCAGGGACATTTTTCTGCCTTTTCCTTCTAATCTATTTTCAATGCCTAAAACAAAGCTTAGGCACAAATGGGTACTTGGTAAATATTTGTTAAGAGTATTAAAGAATAAATGAATTAATCATGAAGTTACCATGGCTATTAACCAATTGGGTTATCTAGCAGTTAATTCATATTTTTAAAAGTTCAGCCCTACAGAACAATATAAGCCACGTATGTAACTTTAAATTTTCTAGTAACCATATAAAAATAGGTAAAATTTATTGTGATAATATATTTTATTCTAATATATCCAGAATATTACCATTTCAACAGGTAATTAATATAATAATTATGAGATAGTTTACATTCTTTTTTCACTATTTTTTAAATCTTTTGTGTATTTTACACATACAGTATATTCAGACAAGCTGCATTTTTAGTACTGAATATGTTAACTGCATAATGGACAGTGCACTTTATAGAGGAGCCAAAACCTGATTTGAAAGAGAGAAAATCAAAGCAAAATTTTAGGTTTAAAATAAGACAAGGAGTTCTATAAAGAAGAATATGGAATATGAAGTTAGGCAGAGCTAGTTTTTTATTTCATTTACCAGCTATTTGACTTTGAACAAGATTATCTCAATGAGTCTGTTAACATAGATAAGTAATTATTCAGATCTTGCTGAATTGTTGATTATCTTAGAAATAATATATGCGAAAACTCTCCTATAGGATCAATGAAGGTTATGAATAGCTGTCATTACTTGGTTTGTAATTTAATATATATTTTATGCTTCTCAGTTTGTGATTAAAAAATGAGATTACATGTCTTTTCTAAATGTAAACAAGTAAGGCATGAACCCCATGACTGGGTTCTATACCAAGTATTAGCCCCTGTCAAATTTTCTCCAGTTATTCCTGAGTGTTTATCACAGGATAAACTGGTGTATGTCCCATAAAATGTCCTCATTTGCCTTATGTATATCATTGTCATGGGGCTGTCTAAACAACTGAGGACCCTTTTGAGTTTCCTACTGGAGCCTCTCTGACTGCTCTGATACTTCCTTTCCATAGAAAAGATTTTGACTTTAAGACCACAAAGACAATTTAAATATTCTCCGTATGTGAAAACAGTCTTTTTTTTAAAGGCATTTTTTAAAATGTAAATATCTAGAAATTTATCACCCGCTAGTTTCTCTGAAAGTTAAATTACTCATAATGTACTCCAGCAAGGAGAAGACTGAGTGATAGTTTGAGAAAAATATACAAGAAATGATAATCAAATAGAGAGGCTATGAAATTAAGTTCAATTGTTAGGTAAGTTTTAAAAATAGATATAATTCATAGTCAATAATTCAAAGTTAAATCAATAAATTGAAAGAAAACAGGAGCAGAGGGCTTGTGGAAGGAGAAAATAAGTAAAAGTATGATTAAGGTCTTATGTCAAATGAAGAAGGGACTCTAGATAATCATAACTTTTTGATATTAATATGAAACTTTTCAAATGATAGCTAGAAATTTAAATATAAACAGAATATAAATAAAAACTAAAACATCCAATGTAGCAGCAGAAAAAACAACTGATATATGATTAATATAAATAATAATAAACAGAAAAAATATGTAGACTTTGAAAAATAAGATGACTGTACTAGAATCTCGCCAAAACTCTGGTCTTTATTGCAATCCTAGGCACATCCCTAGGACACATTTTCCATCTTTCCGTGCAGTTTACTGTAGTTGTGTGATTTCTAGCTAATAGAGCATTAAAAGAGTGGTATATATCACCTCCAGCAATGGTCTCAAAAGTTCCCTCATGAGGATTCCTTGATACTTTTTTATTTCCTCAGACTGGTTGGAAATTATTATGAAAAATGTGGACTTGATTCATTGAAGATGGCAAATCCTCTATTAACATGAGTCCTTCAATAATTGTATGCAGCATCTCCCTCTCCTCCTTGATATACTGAACCACTCAAGACTATTAAATGAGAAATTTCTATTACATTTATGTCATTATATAATGATTTTGTATTTATGTTATATACAGCTAGTATTTACCTCACTAATATGACCAAAATAAAATAAAAATCAAATAGCAATTACAGTAAATATAAATGAATTAAACTTCCCAAATAAGCCAGATTTAGGACAATGTACTATTGCTTAACATGATTGACTTTCCTGGATGAGGGGGACCAGACTACATCTTGAAGGTATATTTATGTGTAAAGGAGGCAGGTTTTATCTGAAGAAAATGTATGCTTCTGCTATCAATCTTGAGATCGGAAATGGTATAGGACTAGACTTAGTGGAGGCAAGAGCTTTTCTCTTTTTTTCTTCATCTTGTTTTTCTTTGTGATATTGCATTGTATTTTCTGAATCTACCTTCTATGCGTCTTAACTGTGTTTACAGCATTCAGACTTATGTAGTTTTGCATGGAATTTTGAGGATATCTCTAGACTTTGAGTGTTATCCCTTGGTCTTCAGTTGAATCTATTTTACTACTTATTCTTCATTATTTTTTTTTTCAAATCATATTTTAACTTCTAAGAACTCTGCTTCTCTGTCGTAACAGCTAGTCCTTGTTTTGCATATCTTTCCGAGAATACTGATTTTAATTAAAACTTGTTTATTTCTTGTATATATTCTCTTTAAGGTTATCCTTGGTGTTTTTTCATTTTGATATTTTTCTTTTATGCTGTTATTTTCTTTAAATGTTTCATGGAAAATCTTATTTACCTGGTTCATTGTGTAAGAGTGGTATATTTTTCTGGAATGTGTTTTCACATCACTTGTGAATGTTCTGTTTTCCTGGTAACAAATTTAGATCTGCTAGAATTTTGAGCTTCTGTGAAAGAATAGGTTGGGAACACGTGCTCAGGCTGTCTTTCTCTTTGGTTGTGAAATAAGTTTGCTTTCTCAGTTTAAGACATCCTTCAACTTCAATTTGGCTCCATCACTGGCTTTGGGAATATCTAACAGCAAATTTACTTCTTTATTCAGAAACCTATTCTTGAGTGTTTAGCTTGAAGGGAAACATCAGAACCAGCAGCACTGAGAGTAGGGTACTGTTGCAGCTGTTCCACGGACTTTTAATCGGTTATCTCAGTGACCACTTAGCTCCAGTTTCCAGCCTCTGCTGCATCTGATTGGGATAAGTCCAGGTTTCTTTTAGGAAAACATAGCTTTTAGGTGATCCTGTCTTTTGTTGTGAAAGTTATTATCCCAGTTGCTGGTATAATTTCTCCTGCTTTATGTTATCTATAAAGTCTTCAATAATTTTTTTCTCCCTGTGACTTTGTTCTTTGTTTTCCTATGTACTTGCTTTTATTTTGTTGATCTTCTGTTATTTTAAAGTGATTGGGCAGAGAGGAAGGCAAACACATGGGCTTGTTCGCCTTTACATTTTCATAATAGAGTTCAGATATTTCCTGAATTCCATCAAATGTTTTCAATCTCAAAATGTTTAAAATCTTAAATGTTCTTACCACAAAAAAAATGGTAATTATGTAATATGATGTAGGTGTTAATTAACCCTATTGTGGTAGCAATATATATATATATATATATAAAATAAATTTAAAAAATTAGCAGTAAGGGCAAGCTATCCCTACCAAATATTAAAACATATTATTAAGCCTCTATTATATATATTGTTATTAGAGCATAAGACATGATGGAACTGAATAGGGAACCCAGAGGTCAAAATACATATGTAAATTTAGTATAGGATAAAGATGTATATTAAATCATTGGGGAAAAATTAAATTTTTAATAAATGATAGCCATTTAAGAAGATAATATTGAATCCATACTTCATATATCAGAGTTCTAAATAAAAAAATGAAATCAAACTCAAAGTAGCTATAAAGTTGATGAGGGGAAGTTTCTCTTTGTTCTGAATCATTCTGTTGTCAACTTGGTTAATGAAACTAAATTCCCCAGAATCCCCTTTCCCAGTTGTCCAAGAACTTATAATATAATATGGGAGATGGAAAAAAATAAAAATAACATTTCAAGCGTTAGCATTTTTTTTTTTAACCAGTTTCTGTCAGGCATTATGCTAGTGTGCTTGTGTTCATATGTTATCGAAATTATACCTATTTAACTGAGGAAAAAACTATTGCTTCTAGAAGTGAAATAGTTTGCCCTAATTCACATGGTAATTAGCATGGGCATAATTCTAAAGCAAAATTTCATGTTTCGTTCCCCATGTTATGCTAAAGATTCCGTATATATTTGGAATCCGTATATGTTATGCTAAAGATTCCGTTTGGGCAGCTACTGATTTTTTTTTTATGATCTAGGATAAGGAGATAATTAAATCCTCCATTTTCAGAGGTCATTGCCTTATTGTGTAATGGTGAGGACTGTGGGATATTTTTCCAAACATTTACTCTTAAAATTTTTGAATTGAACAATAGATACAGTTCATACCTTTGTAAATCTTGTGATAAAATAAAATATGAATAGAAATGGAAGCAATTACCTCCCAGGTAAGTTACATAAAAGTAAAAAAGTAGCTATAGATTAGTTTCTGAAAATTGATCGAAAATAAATTTCTGTGTGCATAGATACTGTTGTGCCACTGATTTCAATCCAAGGGAAAATTATATGGTCGAATTATAACACTTAGGAATTATGGGTTTATGTGATTTTTACATTCCCTGGCTTATATCACTGTTTTTCAGCTGCCTATAACTATTGAAGAGTAAAATGTTTATTGCAGTATGCCATAGTGAAAACTTATTTACATTCTTAACATATGGGTCTATTGCACATTGTGACAGGAGAGATTATATAAAGATGTGTTATTTACATATGTTGCTTTTAATCAGAAAGCAAAATAAATAAAGAGGTGAAAAAAATCTCATGTAATGCAAGTAGATGGTTTGATGTTTTTATTTTTTAAGTAAAAGTGATAGGCACCTAATTTTACTAATATAATTTAAATGGATATCTGGTAATTAAAGTATGCACATCTGTCCTTCCTAAGCAAGCATATGCACCTTATCAAGGAAAAAGAAATGGATCATTATAGGTAATGAATTCTCTGTATTCAGACATTTTATCTTCTCTGTTCTATGTGTTGTCATAGCAACCATTGACTTCATATGGCCTGACTCAGCTACTTGGCAACCGAAGAGAAAAGAATGTCCTGTTTTCTGTAATCAGCTGTTAGAGGCGATGTCTTTAGATTATGCAGTCATAAGAGATGATGCTTAAACATACTGGATTTTCTTTTGTGATTGCAGCAAAATCAATAATTATCTTCTAGATGGAGGGCAGTTGTCGTTTCGAAGTTTGGGTGGTAATTTCTAAGGTGAAGAACAGGGTGTTTTTAAAGATGTATGAGTTTCTTAGAAAAAATAGAATCAGGATACTTTTTAAATAGTTCAAACATTTTTATGCGAAACAGATATGAGCAAAGACAGAATATGAGATTTTTTGAACGAAACTATTGTAGAAACACAGAAAATTCAATTTTATTGTATTTTTATAAAATTTCACAACCCTTTTCTTTTCTATGTGAAATTTATAAAAAAAAGTTTGCCAAAATAAGGTGAAAAATATCTATTTCTGAGTGTTGAGTGTCTGATATTGATGTTCTTCGAAATAACATAGTAATGAAATAGTAAAAATTCGCAAGTCATAGGTTTGTACACTTCTATATGTGGACTGCGTTGAAAGATACAAATTAAGCTGAATAAAATCACAAATAAGAGTTTATTTTTATGGGTTTTCATTGTCCAAATCTCTTACAAATGCTTCTTTTGGCCAACACTAATCTGGAGGAGAATTCTGGGAAATGTATTTCAGCTTGGTCTTCTCTGCTGTTTTGTTGAATTCTCTCTTTGACTCATACCACTTTATATTTAGTTATGCTGAACTCATCTTTGAAGGGTCCTCACATTCAACCTGTCTCTAAAAGAGATTAGATTGCTAATTCACTCAGCATGGCAGAAATGATGAAAAAAATCGGTTATATGATAGCATCTGAATATTTGGCATTTTTTAGCTGCAGAATTTCCCATCTCTAATTAGTGATAAAATACCCCTGTGATTTCCACTTTGCTTCCACATTAGTATATGTTTATAACATGCTTTTCCAACCTTGATAATAAGAAATGTTTTATAAATGCAAAGATCAAGACCAAAAATTTCTAAAATAATGATCACAACTCTAAGCAACCAAGAGGCCAGGTAAACCAACCAAGTCTATTAAGGATTTGTTATTTAGGAGAAGAAGTTACTGCGATGCAATGGCTGAAGAATTAAGTTCCTTAATTTTTAAAAATTAGTGAAGCTCTTTGACTTCAGCATAAATTCCCACAATTCGGTATGTAGAACTAATTCTCAAATGGAAATCGGACTTTCTAATCTCAAAGCAATGAACGATCCAGTCATATTACTAATGTTTGTTATTAAAATATTTTACTATAAAAATAGCTAAGCAGTTCAGAAAAAAATCATATTTCTATATCTGTCTATATTTTAATGAAAGTTCCTGGCTTGAGGAAAAATCTAGTTTTAATTTTTACTGGAAAATCAAAGTCATTATGATACAAGTGGATAACAGTGAGAAATGAATTCATATGGAATTATTAATGAAGGTGGACTCTTCTATGAAGGGTTAATTCTTAAGGTAGTACCTTGCCTCTGGATGGTTGCTCTAGGTGTGATACAGAAGAGAGAATTGAATTTGTTTTTTTTTTTTTCCATCAAGATACATGCTTTATGATGATATAGCAGAATAGAATATAGATGACTATTCTTTTGTTATTTTTTATTTTTAATCGTGGTTTTAAAAAGTAACATAAAACTTAATCATTTTTAAGGGTATAGTTCAGTAATGGTCTATATTCACATTGTTGTGAAACAGGTCTCTGGAACTTATTCATTTTGCAAAACTGAAATTCTGTACCCATTGAACAACTAATTTCCTGTGTCCTCCAGCCTCTGACACCTTGTTTCTATGCATTTGACTACTTGAGAATTCCCAGATAAGAGGAATTGTCTTTATAACTGGCTTATATCACTTATAATGTTCTCAACGTTCATCCATAGTTTAGTATGTGACAGGCTTTCTTTTTCAAGGCTGAATAATATTCTATCGTATGTATGTATCACATTTTCTTCATGTGGACATTTAGGTTTTTTCCACATCTTAGCTATTAATAATGCTGCAATAAATAGATGTGCACAAATCTTTTTGAGATCCTACTTTCAGTTCTTTTGGATATGTAATCAAAAGAAATAGAATTGCTAGATCATATGGTAATTCTATTGTTAAAAATTTGAAGAACTTCCATACTATTTTCCATAGTGGCTGTGCCATTTACATTGTTTCTGAGAGTGCACAGGGGGTTCAAATTTCTTTTTATCCTTGCCAACACTTGTTATTGATTGATTGATTGATTGATTGATAGTGACCATCTTAATGGGTCTGAGAGGATATCTCATTGTGGTTTTTATTCGCAATTTTCTAATGATTAGTTGAACATCTTTTCATATACTTGTTGACCATTTGCATATCTTTTTTGAATAAACATCTATTCAAATACCTTGCCCATTTTGTAATCAGGCTCTTTGGTTTTGTTGTCGGTGTTGAGTTGTAGTAGTTATTGATATATTCTGGATATTAACACCTTATCAGGTGTATAATTTGCAAATATTATTTTCCACTCTCACTGTTTCCTTTGATGCATAAAAGTTTTTTAAGTTTATCTCATTTGTCTATTTTTTATTTTCTTGCCTGTGATTTTGATGTCATTGTTAAGTTATTGCCAAATTCAGTGTCACGAAGCTTTCCCTTATGTTTTCTTATAGTTTAATAGCTTTAGGCCTTGTGTTTATGTCTATAATCCATTTTTGGTTAATTTTTGTATATCTTGCAAGGTGAGACTCCAACTAAATCATTGTGCATGCGGATATTTGGTTTTCCTACCACCATTTATTAAAGAACCTGTCCTTTCACCATTGTGTGGTCTCGGCAAACTTGTTATTTTTTTCAGGGTTCAAATGAAATATTTTCATTTTATCATATGTGTAGTTTTATTTCTGACTGTTCTATTTCTCTACCTGTCTTTATGCTGGCACTACACTGTTTTTATTACAGCTTTGTTATGTATTTTGAAATCAGAAAGTGTTGGGCCTCCAGCATTTTTTTTTAAAGATCGTTTTGGCTATTTGAGGTCCCTCAAGATTTCACATGAACTTTAGGATACTTTTTTATCTTTTGCCCAAAAATGCCATTGAGATTTTGATTGAGATTACATTAACTCTGCAGATTGCTTTGTGTAGTATTGACATCTTAACTATATTGTCCTCCAATCCATGAACAATGGATGTCTTTCAATTTATTTGTGTCTTTTTATATTTTTTTCTTCATGTTTTGTAGAATTCATTGTACAAGTCTTTTCCCTCATTGGTTAAGTTTTATTCCTGAGTGCTTTATTCTTTTTGATTATAAATGGAATTGCTTTCCTAATTTATTTTTTGGATTTTTTATTATTAGTGTACAGGACTGCAATTGAATTCTGTGTGTTGATTTTTTATTCTGAAAATTTGCTGAATTCTAACAATTTTTTTCTTGGTGTGTGTGGTACCTTTAGGGTTTTCTGCATATGTAAAAAAAGATTTTACTTCATTTACACCTTGAATGCCTTTTTTTTTTTCTTGCCTAATTTCTCTGGCTAGAACTTCTAGTACTGTGTTATAGAGAAATGGTGAGAGTGGGCACCTGTGCCGTGTCCTTAGAGTAATATAAATATCTATTCTCAAGAAAGAAATATGTTTAATTTAGCCAACAACTTGTCAGTCATATTCCTCACTTGTAGTATTCTCTAGTAGGATATTCTATGATCTTTGTTGTTTTGATTATGCCCCTCGATTGTTTTTGTTTGTTTGTTTCTTTTTTAACACTGCTTTCTGATTTACTTTCTTATTCCAGGAATTTTCAAGACATCGAATTTTAAAATTCACTTTAAATTCATTCCTGGTGTTTGATTTTTTTCCTAGCTTTTGCTGGCTCAGAAGTACTCATGCATTCATGTTCTTCATTTAGCACTGATATTTTGTTATTTTTATAATTGATTTATGTAGTTTTGTAGTTTAAAGAAACCTTCTACTCTTCTCATTTAAGCTCAGTGGGGAGGTATATATGATGAATTTTGGTCTTCGTTAGTCTTTATTTTATTATTATTATTATTAAATGGATAATTTTCTGGAACTGTCAATGTCATTGACTTTACTCAGACTTCTTCACAGTATTGCTTTGGAGACAAAGAGGTTTGCCATTTTTTTCATTGATTGAAAAAACATGTACTCAGTGCTTATTATTTCGTGTACTGAAGTCAATATTGTGGAAGAGATCATGGCAGACTTTCTAGGATGTTTTATAAGACACTCAGGGGATTTCCAGTCTTCTCCTTTGTCGACCTCTACTATACAGGCTGGGAAAATAATACTTTGACACAGTTCTGGCTCAAATATATGGTCAAATTATCTTAAAGTTCTTAGACTAGACAACAGGGAAAGGACAGTCTTCCAAAATTTGGTGTTGGGAAAACTGGATATCTACATAAAGAAAAATGAAGTCAGCCAAGGGAAACATTTAGGTATTCTTATAAAAAAATGGAGAGACAGTCTTCCTATATCTTTGCTTGTGAGCATAAGGGAAAGACTAAGAGAACTGTAAAATGTTATTTTTGACATTGTTAAGAAATTAAATGTCAGGGATCTTCTCATATCTGGTAAGATGAGAAAAGTACATTCCTATATGTTTAAGCCATTCAACTGAATATTCTGTTACTTGCAGCTAATTGTTATCCTAAATGATACGTATACATAGGTATAAACATTAAATCATACAAAGTAGGGGTTTATATGTGACCAATGAAAACATTCAAAATAGTTTGGGTATTTGGGTAAGACATCAATGAGGAGATGGTTTTGAGTTGGCCTTGAAAGAAATTTTTAAAAACCCAAACATTGTGGCTTAAAATAATCACTGTATTCTTTGATTCTAAGTATCGGATATTTGGATGGGTCTTAGTAGTAATCACTCATCTCTGTTCCACATAGTGTCACCTGGGATGGTTTTCACTGGGACTAGAGGATCCAAGATAGCCTCACTTCTCTGGTCCTCAGCTGAGATGGCCCAAAAGTCTGGAAGCTGTGTGGAATGACTGGGTGTCTTTGTTCTTGGGTTGCCAGATGGGCTCAATCATGTGTGGGGGCTTTAGATCACTTCTATATGATCTTTCTCTCCTTATCTTCTAGGGCTTTTTGCTAGGTAGCACAGATTTATTTATATGGCAGCTCTTTTCCAAGAGGACAAAAACAGGAGCTTTATTGTCTTTCATGTCCAAGAACCAGTATTTGAAAATGTCATTTCTGTAACTTATTTTTTGGGGAGTGGTCTAAGCAAGTCAAAGAGCCAATCCAGTTTCTAAGAGAGAGAAAAATAGATGGGAGCAGTAGCAGAGTCATTGCAAAAAGGACAGATATTGTTGTAATAATTTTGGAAATAATCTAGTGTCATGACTTTTATGTCTGGTTTTAGAATCCTAAGTTACTGCTATTGTTTTAGTATAATTATTATAGAGCATCTTTACTCAAACATATGCTTGGTTGGATGGTCATCTTAATTTTCAGATATATTGCTATAAACATGTGTTTTCTTTGTAATGCACAAATATAATTAGCCAGAATATATATTTATTTTTCATTTTCAATCACAGTGGACATATATTAGTGTGTGTACGTGTGTGTTTGCAGGGCCTAGTTTTTATTCTGTTCAAGTTATGTGACTAGTCATACAGTCAGTACCACTAACAATAAACTCTTGGTTTCTCTGCACTATGTAGATTATATTTTGCAGCCTTTCCCTGTATGCTGCATTCTGCTTCTGGACCTATTTTCCATTATTGGTTCCTGACAGTTCTCTCCAGTCCATGGTCTTGCACTCTTCCCTGGGACCTAATGCTAATTATTAATCTTCTTCCATACCTTTGACTCTTTTTCTAAGCATACTGCTAGTGTTTCTGCTGACTGTTCTGTGTTCTTTTGGTTATGAAAATGGGTCTTCTGCATACAGTGAGTTAGAGGTCAAAGAGAAAAGATTCCATCTCTTAAGTTGTATAGGAGCCCATATTTTGGTTGTAATAAATCTTAAACATAGTATGAAATAGGGAGTGCTTTTTAGGAAGGAGAGTAGTATAATTTTTTTCTCATTTATACTAAGGAATCAGTAAAGGTGCTATATTAAAATAGGTATAAATATCTCATTATTTGAACTGTAGCTAGTTAGGCAATGAGACTGTCCAGGTAGATGAAGACTAATGGGAAGACAGGATACTGTCTTAGAAAGAGCAAGACTTGAATCAGGAACACTGGTTCTGCTACTTATTGCCTCAGTGGACTTAATCAAGTTTTATAAGCTCTTTGAACCTATTAAGTCCTATGTAAGATAGGGATAAGAATATCTACCTCTTAGATAGTTTATCTCAGCATTATTGTAGGGGTTACTTGAAATAATCAATGTAAGTTGCAAAAAAAAACCATGTCTTACATACATTAGACACCTAATCATGTTAGGTCTCTTCTAAATCAATAGGGGGGATCCTGGCATCATGGAAGTTTAGCAAGTGAGAGGTGATATGGAATACAGCAAGTAAGTAATAGCAAGCAGCTATCTAGACGGACTATGGTCAGCATCAAGGAGGACAGGATGAAGCTAAAAAACCTTAAGAACAGTTGCTCATTAGACTCAGATACTGGGTTGTTGATGGGCTTCATATGGAAAGGAAGTTCATTTGTTATCACTGAAGACTGAAATCAGTCGAGGACAATAAGAAAATTTCTCTTGGTGCTGAGGTACCCAGACACTGAACTTGAGGATTTTTCAAGTTAGGCTAAAATCTTGACTGATCCCACAGTCTGAAATAGTATCTCAAAGTATGATTTGAAAACCAAGAAGCACCTGGGAGTTTATTTAAAACTTCAGATTCATAGCCCCCATTCTAGACCTGCCTTCATGCACTCATTTACTTTCTGTGTCTTAGAATACGTAGTGGTTTCACATCAGCCTGGTGAAATAGATTTATGGATTATACGGTCGGGTTTTAATTAAACTCAATCTCCCAAAATAAGTTTCTGCAAAGAAACTCTTATTGAAAATGAAAGAACAATGCAAGCATAAGTAAACAGAGGAAAAATGACAGAGATGGCATTTCTATTGGTATGGGAGCTCTTTGAAGCCAAGTGATGAGTAAATAAGAGGCTAATCTGATCAGGCATGACCTAGTCAATCGCATTGTTTTCACCAACTGTGAGGACAAGACAACTTGTATGATTAATACACAAAAATAAAAAATATTTTAAAATATTTCATTCTTATATCACTCTTTAAATTTTCTATTTTGTAGTATATTAATAGAATAGAACATGTATATAATTTATAAATAAATATGAACATAAGTGTTGTCATTAGAGTTGATTAGAGTTGAGTACAGGAAGGACTAATAGTAGGAAGCTAGGCATGTTATTACCTACCTTGCTATCAAAATATTCATATGAAAAGTCGAATATAGTATCATGTATTCAAATAATTACTCTCTACAGTGCCCAAAATGTGCATATTCAGAAATACCCTAACATGTTGACGATATGACATGCCATTGGCTTATGTGTCTTATACCACAATACCAAAGTGGATAAAGAATCATCCTTTTAGTGCTAAGCTAAAAATTAACTATATCTTCATTTCCTTTTGAAAAATGTGTACTAATTCTTCTGTCATAGTAACCAAGTGCACATAGCATGCTAAATAACTTCTAAATGAATTGTACATTTATAGCTCTTCATTGAATAATAACATATAAAAGTAATTTTGCTGTTTGAAACAAAATTGGATTATGATAGTTATAACTGTTAGAAACAGTACTATTTAACATACTTCTAAAAACTGTGCAATGTTAGTACAAAACATCTAATAAACTACTATGGGAATTTTCCCAATGAAGTAACATTATGGACTTTTAACAAATGCCCTAATTAAATAGAATTTGTAATAGATGTATGACCTAAATTAAAATCAAGAGAAAATGTTCAATATACTCACAAATCCTCTAGGGGCAATTTGGAAGTCTCCTGCAACCATACCCTTACAAAAACCTCAGTGTTTCTTGGTCTCCTTGAACCAAATTGTTGCTTTCTTATTGATTATTCTATACTGTTGATTTTTCTTGAGTAAAGTGACATGATAAAGATGTAAAAGAGATATATCCTGGAGAGGTAATGACTATAAAACAAAATGTTTATTATACTCTAAACTTGATATAACTTCTTTGCAAACAACTGGTAGGATTTAAATGTCCTTGTGTCTTGCATAATGCTCACCATGGAATATGTGGATGGAATATGTAGATTAAAAATTGGAATTTTTGCTTTTCACAGAATGAATTACTGTGGTTGAAAGCTTATGAATATGGATGTAGAAAAATATGCAATTATATTAACTTTGTTTTGGCTTTACTCAGTGATAAATCAGCAAGCAGCCACTAGAGTGTAACAGGATGATGAGGGATTAAGGAAATATATTATTCGAAGAATGGTTAATGGAGGAAATGGGGCTGTTTACCTTACAGTAAAAGGAATTATGGAGACTTGGCAGTTATCTTCAAAAATTAGAAAATTGTCACGTAAGAAAGAGTCTCTGTTGTTCCAGTAGGCAAGGACTAATTGATATAAATTACAGGAAAATGGGGTTTAACACAGTATAGGTAAAAGCTTTCTCACAATTAGCACATAGCTATGCTTTTTTCACAATGCAACAGAGTAGAGTAAAATTGTCCCTGAGAGTTTAGTATTTAAACAGAAAGAAAAGTATCATCTGCCTGGGTTCAGATAGGACTTATAAACTTTTGTTTACTAGATTTGGTAACTTCAAAAGTCTTTTCTAAAGTCACAATCTTTTTTTTTTTTTTTTTTCTGCATGTACACCTTTGTAAGGTTTTAATGGGGAAAGAAAATCTCTTTGCAAGAGCAGTTTATTTTTCAGTTGAAGCAGTTCTAATGTACACTGTTTTGCCCGATTTTAGCCAAGTCATTTCTTCATCTATGTGTCAATTGGACAGAATATCTTTATTTTAGTTAACCTATTTGAGTACGAAGAACCGAGGCTCATATGGGTCACCTAAAGAAATGGGAATTTATTATAAGAAAGACAGAAATCCTTTTCGTGTAGAATTCTCTTGTATAAACCTAAAAGTTGCTCCACAATCTCAATGACATGAAATACTCAGAAACTATTAGGAGAAAATTGTTCTTGTACTACAAGTACCTGGTTGACTTCTCTTTCTGATCCTTAGTCTGTGTCTCACTTTGAGGGCAGGCTAATCAGGGCCTTTCTTTGTTCTTTGGCTATAGCCACCACTCCTTTACATTATCTGTCTCAAATTCAGAATCATCCAGACATAGGAAATGACTGATCAAATTAGTCATCAATACTCCTTTTGCCCAAGCTTTTCCACCAGACCACTTTAGAGAACTGGCCAACCTGTGGTTTAGATAGAATGCCTTTGGATCAAAAGCCAACCTAGACCCATTTGCTGTAGCCATGTGTGTCTTCTAGTTCCAGAACAGCTATTGAGATGCATTTCTTAAAGAGAAGCTCTAGAAATGGCAAGCATGCTGAGGTTAGGGCTGCCAAGAAGAATCTATATCCCCTATTATGGCATTTGCTTTTTTGTTTCATCTTTCTGTTGGATATGATGCTCAAGTTGGAAGAGTAATAGAGCTAATTCGAAATTATCTCCTCTTGATATT
The DNA here is from genome assembly GCF_000151845.1 of Pteropus vampyrus. Taxonomy (NCBI): domain Eukaryota; kingdom Metazoa; phylum Chordata; class Mammalia; order Chiroptera; family Pteropodidae; genus Pteropus; species Pteropus vampyrus. Next base: position 6,679,761 of record NW_011888872.1, on the reverse strand, counting down.
TAACAAGTTATTTTGTAGGTATTATGTACATAGGTTTCAAATGAATATATGACTATTTAAATTATAAACCCTACAGAGTTTGATCAAATTAAATATTTTGACTGCCTACTTTGACTGCCTACTTTGTGTAAGTCAAAATTAAATATTTTGACTGCCTACTTTATGAATTCTTATTATATTTTAGCATTCAAATGCAGATTCGATTTATATTAACTGAACATTAACTGAATATTGGGGTTTTGAATACCTTTTTCTGGATATACTTTCTATTCCAGAAAAAATTTAAGACAGCTTACAAAATTTTATAAAATTTAACAACATAGCATGCATTCAGAGCACGGCTACAGAATCTAGATTACTGCAACACAGAAATAAGATTGGAAAGAAAATGTGAAGAAGGATCAAATGTAGAACTATAATATGCTTCTAAACATTCTAGAAAAATTATGCCCATTAGACTACTTTTAATGTCCTACGACTTAAACAAAACAATTACTAGTATAGAGTAAAACTATTCTCAGAATTTATAGCAGAGTTCTCAAAACAAGATTACATAATGATCTCAACAACATCTTAACAATAGATGTGACAAGTTTAACTCTCTTGCTCACTCTAGGTAGTCTTACATACATTATCTTTACAATGGCACATTGAGTATTCATTTAACAAACATTTTTTTCAGCATGTATTATGTTTATTCTTCTGTTCTAGATTCTGAGAATATACAATGCTAGTTAAATAAGGTAGATATAATTCTCACTCATAAGAAATTAGATTCTAGTAGAATGAAACTACCAATAAATAGTCAAATAAGTAAATAAGCTTAATTCAGGTTGTGGTCAATTCTATCAAGAAAAAGTACAAAACAATGTGTTGGGTAATTCCTTGAGTTGAGGGGTCTAAGGTTTATTGTAGATTAGATAGTCTGGAAATACCTTATGGAAGAAGTTATATCTGAGCTGAGAAAAAGCCTGATGTGTAAATACTCTACGAGCACTCCAGGTGACAGAACACAAAGTGCAAATGCTGTAGGATAGGAATGAAATTCCAGGAACTGAAAGACCTTTGTGATTGAAGCATAGTAATTGATAAGGTCAAAGAGTTAAGTCAGTGTAAGGTGACTGGATTTTATTTTAAAGGCAGTGGGAAACCATTGGGTGATTTATACAGGGAAGGAAATTGACTTAATTTATACATTTTTGGAAAGTTCATGCTACTTTTTAAATGGAAAGAGAGAGAGAGAGCAGATACAGAAGGAGAAAGATTGGTTTAGAGACTTTGGGAATCCAGAAAAGATATAATGGTGGTATAGATTAGATAAGGGTGGAGAAAGGGAAGAGTCAATGAATTTGAGATATATATGAAAGTACAGTGAACAGGTTTCTATAAGTCCTCACTTTATGCATGAGAAGGCAAATGTTCAAAGAAGCTTAAAAAAAAGAAGCATAAAAATACAAATCAAGAGTTTAAATGTAGGTATTCTGTTTTGAAGTGTGTTGAATAATTCTTTGGGTGATATTTTTTTTAACCTTAAAGACTTTCTTAAATATTTTGTTATCCTGATGCCTCCACTGAATGATATTTCCATTGGCTTAGTTGTCTCTATTCAGTCTTCTCTTTATTTTTTTTTCAGTTTCTTTCTATTTTGCCTGTGTATTTTTGAAAGAGAATATATATAATTTTAAGAAAATTGATCATCTTGTGTTATCATATCAAAGAAATAACATCGTAGCTCTATAAATTACTTCTTCCTAAAGAAGACTGCAGAATTAGATATGGTGTTACTCTTGCTGAGTCCCAGAATGGCTTTTAAGTATCAGTCTGTTCGTAATGACATTTGGTGCTCAAAACTCGTCAGTAATAAACATTGAACATCCACTTTTTGTTTCTGCATAGATATTTTGCTGTTGATGATTCCATTAAATTAGGTAATTTGTAGAACAGTAAGGAATATGATTTACAATCCAGGAGCATGTCTTACAAAATCATATGGGCATTTTTCTCCAAAACTGGGTTTGGAATATTTTTTATTGCACAGCAAATGTTTTAAAAGATGATTCTCCTATAAAGTAGTTTCTTTACTTTCTGAAAATCATAAAATATTGTTTGGAACATACATGAATTCTATTACATAGTAGCAATAGGGAAATGTAGAAAGGGATTTTTCCATATTCAGTGGCACAACCTCTATTATGGGGGTGTGGATTTGTCAAATATCTATTTAAAGCTATAGGGGATTTGAAGAAGGATGGCAGTTAGAGATTTGTGTCAGTTTTATTTTTTGATTGATGGTTTCAATTATGTATACGTCATCTTGCAGAAATCCTTTGAAAATAAGAACAAGAGATTGAACTTCAATATGTTGTTATAAATTATTCCACAGTCCTGTAGTTTTAAAGTGACAATAGACCAATACGGTTAGTAAAACATCTCTTACCTTAACATTGCTTCAGACGAATTTGGAGACCATTAAGCCTTAACCTATACAAAATCACTTTTTATGGTTTTATTATTCCCTCTTCTGATATTTTCTTCTTATTTTATCCTCTTAATAATGGCAATCAGAATTCTCTCAGTCTCTCAGGCTTGAAATCTCAGTGGCATTTTTTTCTCTTTTTTTGTTACTTTCCTCTTTTTGGTTACGTCTGATAACATATTCATTCTCAAAAATTCTGCCCTTTCAGTTGTTAAATTATGTCCCTATCCCCCCTCTGCTTCTCATACTCCCATAGTTCTAACTCAGACTCTTATTCTTATCTGTAATATTCTCATAGCTTCTCAGTTTAAAACAAAAAAAGGATGAAAATATAATCAACAGTTCAAAATTAGGGATAACATTCAACCTACTCTCTGAATTAGGGAATGATTTTCACCAAATTGAAGACCAGAGGAAAAAGGTAGAAACCATCAAGTGATAGGCTTTGCTGTGTTTTTACTGAGCCAACCTTTCTTGGTCCAGCAAAATAAGATCTCTAACAGGAAATTCAGTCATTATTCCTCTTTTCCTTGGAGGTACTTTTTATCATAACCAGATTAGCCTTTTTCTATACTTATAACCTTTTGGATATAATATGTTCAGAAAAGAAGTGGGCAGATATTTGGATGTAGGGACCGATTTGAGCCCTCGCAGGTTGGTATGTGTCATTCTCTCTAGTTAGGACTTGTCATAGCTAAGGTAGAAGACTTTGGAAAGAGGATATTCTGGGGATTTTACTTTCTGGGGATTATATATTCTGGTATATTGAGATTGTCAGGAAGCCATTCATTAGGAACAGGAGAAGATCCCATATTGATCCAGCAAAGCCACACTAGGTATTAACAGATTATTCAAATAAATTCCAGTACCCATAAACTTGCCATCTTATTATATTATAGAAAATGGATTAGCATTAGCATCCCACAGACAGGCAGTTGGGACATGCACAAGAGACTCTTTCCAAACCTCATGTACCAGCTCTTTCAACTCCTCCACCTTACGTCAAATGGTTACCTGATTTTAGTATATTTATGGAAGTGGGGCCTTGTTGCTTAGGTGATGGCTCTCTATATTACCTGTGCCTCTACTGAAAAATTTGCTGTAGATTACTTCTAATTTTATTGCAAGTCACCACCTACAACACCTGAACTTGGTACAGTTCTGGTATCTGTACATGAACCTCTCAGCAGATACTAAAAGTCAGGCAAGCCATACTTACGTTTCCTATTCTGCTACTTAATTTTTAACAATTTATGCATATAAAAGAGTAAGTATATTAAATTCTATTGCAGGACTGAAAGTAAACAAAATAAAATACAAGATGGAAGGGAAATTTTTAGTTTTATGATAAGGAGAAAAGCATAAAATATGTTAAACACAGCATGACAGCGCAGCCCTGCATAGACGCACACAGGTGTTAGTAACTGTCTTTATGTTCCCAAGCACTTCCTTCTTCAAACTTCTTCAGTGCCAATCTTCATTACCTTCTAATAGCTTGTCCACAGATCTTGGACACATCTACTATCACAAATGCAAAGCCTTAAACATAATAAGATCTGGCAGGTAATTTTCCAAAATAAGCATCGGCGTAACAAGAATCCATGGAAAGTGGAGGAGTACCCGTGGGATATTTCAAGGAGACTGTGCCATCCAAAGTCCCTTGAGATTCACCAAGAGCAGCTATGCTATTTAGCATATAATGTTTATCAGATAATAAATGTCTGAAACCCAGATCTTACTGCAACTGCACGTATACATGCTTTTTCTCTCTCTCTCTCTCTCTCTCTCTCTCTCTCTCTCTCTCTCTTCCCAAAGGACAAATCTTAAAAATAGCACTATCTAAACCAATATTAAGAAAAAGAAATATTTCTCTACATTTATCAAAATGTGCCTACACTCTTATTCACAAAAGTGATAAAGTTTTATGAAACTATGCCTCTTGTCATTTTCTGCCTTTGTACTATGCCCAGAGATCTGTGGGTGCTCATGAAATGCAAGACTTTAACAAGCCTATTTTATATTTCAACATTTTCTGCCTTTGGCCACGTATCCTCTGGTTATATAGATAAATAGATGAAGCTTTGAAATAATGCTTTTTTCTCCTGCCTTTGGTCATAATGCATCTTTAGGTTCAGAATTTTTAGATTATCCTCTGTAAGTAGAATAAAGATGATGTGAGAGTTTTTTATTTTCATATCTATGTAGTAATATAGGAGTCCAATTACAAGGTCCGAATAGAACTGTCCTTATCAAAGATCAGTAAAAAGAATTGAACCAATAAGGCCAGTAAAAATATTACAGAACAAAGGAAAGTAACAATGGCTAAAGAATTTTAGAGACCTATGAATACAAAACTGAACTTTGAAAACAATTACAGGAACTAGAAGACTTATTTAGAAACTCTATGAAACCCTGACCAGAAAGAAGAAGGCATGAAGGCTAAAAGTATAAATAACCATAAGGAAAGAAGACCTTGGGATGAAAATGTAGACAACACAATGAAATAAAAATGGTATGCATGATGGAAAAGAAAGTAGAACAGTAAATTTTGAATCTCCATTGGAGGTAATAGTAATGAAAAATAACTACCATTCTTAACTATTTACTGACATAGTTCAGGTGGGATTTCTACATTTGATGATCACTCAAAATCCTTTTGGATCCTCTGCCTAATGCTATGTGAACTATGAAGTTTTCCAGTGGCTTCAGAGAGCCAGCACTGTTCCTGGCCTTGTGTAAACTTTTAGTAATCTCCTCTAATGCTTTTTGGGTAATCCTTTCCCTGGCTTCAAGCAGGTTTCTCACATACACCCCTCGTAAGTGTTCAGGAGGATTGTTAAGGGAAGGACCTCTACATATCTCTGGTGTTCTCTCAATGCCAGAAGTTAACAAACCTTTTCTATAAACAGATAGAAATGTTTTAGGCTTTATAGGCCATGTACAAACTTTATCACATATTTTTTTCTTTTTTTCCTTTTATAGTCTTCAAACATGTAGAGACCATTCTTAGGATATTGGCTATATGAAATCAGGTCGTAGGTTGGATTTGGTACCCAAGCTGTAGTTTGCCAACCCTCGATCACACAGCTTTCTCCTGCTACGCTGCTCTATGAATTCTACCCAACTTGATTTCCTTGAACTCTCATCTGCTTCTCAGTCAGGTAGTTCCAGCCATCTCTTGGGTTCACCTTCTCTCCTCTGTGCCTTGGAAACACTCTCAAGGCAATAAGTGGGACAATGTTGGGCTCTCTTTGTTTCTTCTATCTCAGGCACTTCTGTTCTGAGTTGCCCAATGTCAGTGTTTTAAAAACCATTGCTTTGTACCTTTTGTCCTGCTTTTTTTCCCTTAGTTTCAAGATGGAAGAATTAATCGGGTCCAGTTAGTCCATCTTTTTATTGGAAATGAAGTTTCGGCCTAAATTTTTCCCCTTTTCAATGTATTTTGTTAATGGTTCTTCTGTAAACGATGCCAATAATCAAAATACATAAAGATTTAAGTGCTTCTAAAGGTCACCTTAAAGTTACCTTTATCAAATTGCAAATTTAGCCCAGGAATTAGCAGATCCCATTATTCTTCCATATTTTTTGTGTTATTTGTTTTTTTTTATTTTCCCTTCACTCTTTATCTTTTTATTTCATTTTATGAGCTTTGACTTCACACTTAAATCATTAATTTGTCTTCCCCAGTAAATTGTCCGTTCTGCTCCTGCAAGGGTTAGCTAACTGGAATGTCAAATGTAGAAACAACCCAAGTGTCCTTCGGTCGATGACTGGATAAAGAAGATGTGGTATGTACATACAATGGAATATTACTCAGCCATAAGAAAAGATGAAATACTGCTATTTGCAACAATGTAGATGGATCTTGAGATTATCATGCTAAGTGAAATAAGTCAGAAAAGTTGAGAACCATATGATTTCACTTATATGTGGGATATAAAACCGAAAGCAACAAACAGAAACTCATGGACACAGTCAGCAGATTAGTGGTTACCAGAGTGGAGGAGGGAGGCAGATAATGGTAAAGGGGGTCAAACATATGGTGACATAAGGAAATCTAACTTGGAGTAGTGAACACACAATGCAATATACATATGATGTATTATTGAATTGTGCACTGGAAACCTGTATAATTTTATTAACCAATGTCACTCCAATAATTTTATAAAAAATACAGAAGAACAAAAAGATATAGGAAGAAGAAAGGAGAGAAGGAGGGAGGGAAGGAAAGAAGAACTATACTTTTCTCTTAACCCTTGGAAAACCACTTTATTGGCTTCATGAATCTTTTGTAGCTGCTGAGAAGTGGGACATTATCTCATTCTCTTCTAGGTAATCTCTTTATTAGTTAATTGTTAACAGTTTTAAAATTATTTTTTCCCTTTATCTGGATGTTCTTAAATATCACTACACTATTTCTAGATGTGCTGTTTTTATTCAATTAGCATTTGTAATAATAGAATGTCATAAGACTCCTGCCTTCCTTCATTTCTGGGAAATTTTATTCTGTTTAAATATTAGCTCTTTTTTATTCTCACTACTTTCTCTTAAAACTCCTGCCAAACAGATGGCAGAAGATCTAGATTTTTTTCTCAGTTGTTCTTAATGTGTCTTTCAGGCCTTTTACCTCTTTGTCCCTTTGTGCTTCATGCTCAGATAACTTCTTGATGTGCTCTTCTAGCTCGTGAATTTGCTCTTTTGTTTTTCCCAGTATGCTATCTAGCCCATTTATTGTCTTTAGTTTACGTTTTCCATTTTTCTATTCAAAATCTCTCTTTTAAAATAATGGCCTATGTTTGTTTCCTGCATTTAATATTCTCTCTACCTTCTGAGTATATTAATTATATCTCTTTTATTACCAATGAAATTTGAGCTTGTTTTCTCTGTCATGAGGTTGGCATGTATTCATATGCTAATTTTTTACCATGTGCTCATATTTAATGGATATTTCCTATTAAGTTATTTTTGCTGATATTCAGGTTGCTTAGGGAAAGAGACAGGATGTTTTCTATAGCTTGTACTATGACCTGTTTTGAGAGAGGATGAGATTTATAGATGAATGAGATACTTGAGAGCTATTCTTTCTGGCTGCTTCAGAGTACTGCCAAGCTCACAACATTCCATGTTTTCCATTCGAGAACAGTTAGTCCCATGAGTGTTGCTTTGTACCCAACAGAAGGAAGGGATTCAAAGAGATCACCCTTCTTTGCTGAAATTTATGTTCCGTTTTGTTTTTCCCATCAAATTATGTTGTTATATGACCTCGGGGTGTTGTGAATTTCTAGCATTCACCACTTTGGGGCATTTCTTCATATATTTTAGGATATGGTCTCATTCTCCATGCTCATCCTATCCACTTTGTGTCTTTTAGGGTTTCCTCAAAGTTTCTGGTTTGCTGCTCATTTGTAAGCACTGTTATGTATAGGACTATATATATTTTAAAGAATGTTTTATCACTTCAGAGGATTTGGTATGAAAATAGTGTTTCCAGAAGAGATTAGCATTCAATTCTATAGACTAAGAAGGTCTGCCTTCACCAATACATGTGGGTATCACCCAATCTATCAAGGGCCCGAAGAGAACAAAAGGTGGAACAAAGGCGAGCTGCTCTCTAGGCAGAGCTGGGATATCCATTTTCTTCTTGTAGATATTGGTGCTCCTGGTTCTCAAGCCTTCAAACTCAGACTGGAACTTATACCATTCATTCCCTTGGTTCTAAGTCCTCCAGACTCAGACTGAATTAAACCATAGACTTTTCTGGTTCTGCAGCTTGCAGACAGCAGATTGTGGGACTTTTTGGTCTCTGTGATTGAGCCATTTTCTCTAATAAATCTATCCATCCATCTATCCATCTATTCATCCATCCTGTTGGTTCTATTTCTCTGAAGAACCCTGACTTATACAGTTACACAATGAGAGAGAAAAACAGTAGTACAAGATGGAGTTGAGGAACAAAAGCAAGGGGACAGATCACTCAGCACCTTTTATAATTCTTGGAGGGAGTCCAGTTTAAATATAAAATTTAACAGTATTAAAAGGTCTCATGTGAGGCAGGGCAGTAACAATCGATTGTAATATGCCAAGGCCAGTGGTAAGAACTATTAAGAAGTTATTGCAGCAAGAGAAGCTGATGAATTGGATTGAGGAGGTGACAGTAGTGATGGAGAGAAGCTAAGGATGTGAGATACATTTTTGGAGTTAGAAGCAGCAGAATTTCATGACGGATTGGATGTATGGAGTGCCTGGAAGCAGAGTAAGCATTTTCGTTTGAACAATGGTGTTTGTAAGCCTATGGGAGAGATCAAGAGTTCATTTTGTGGACTGTAAAATGTGAGATACCTGGGAAATTATAGTTAGTTACATAATTGAGTATGTGAAGTTGGATCTCAGAGGAGAATTATGGGTTGTTTTCTAAATCTTTGAGAATCTTCTTGTCTTCCCATGTTTTAATTTTATGTTTTCCTATATTTTTTCTCTGACCTTCACTTCTCACTTAACAGATTCCCCCTGGCTGATAACATTCACTCCTGAGTTTCATCTTTTATCATTTTGCTAATCACATTCACTTCTTTATCTTCAATTCAGTCTTCTCTCCTGAATATATAGACTTATATATTCAGCTATCTACTTGGCTTTTTCTTGTGTATGTTTTATATATATGAAGGTACAGCCACCCATTGAGAAAGCTGAGACTACTCCAAACCTTGTCTTTGTTTTCACTCTCCAAATACAATCAATAACCTAGTTCTATTGGATGATGTTTTTTATCTTCTTCAGTATTTATAAAAACATGTTTTATTTGGATTTTGTTTAGTCCTAGAGTCTGGGATGGAGCTGGACCTAGAGGTATATGTTAAATGGCCCCTACGATGGAGGTCCCTAGGACAGAAAGCCAAACATATTGTGAGGTTAGGCAGCAAAGACCAGGGAAGTGTCCAGATACAAGGGATATGTTAGGGTAATAGTTCTGGCAACTGTGAGCCAGACAGATGAGAGTGAGGAGACTCAAGAAGCAGAGGAATCACAAAACAGGAACCGTGACTTCCAAGTTGTTTCCTAAGAAATTGTAAAATGAAATTGCATAAAATGAAAGGTTCCAATATGTTTTCCATTTCAAATATATTTTTTAAAAAATTCCTATCAAACCTCATTGGAGAATCAATGAGAAGGGGATGAGAGATGGAAAAGACCACCCGAAGTTGGCAGAACAAGCATCCCTTATAACTTTTCCCTGGAGTTTAGGGTCCTGTCCCATTTGAAATGTCCATCACGTGAAAAAACCTCTTACTGTGACTCTTCCTAATTAATCTTCCTAATGTAAAAACTGTTGTTACAATCCATGTTATATAAGGTGTCATGCAATTCTCTTCCACACATTTATTCTCAGAGCATTTGTTTCTAGTGTGTAGATTGCCAAACCATTTTCAAAATCATGTATTTGTCATTAGAAAATATTTTCTAAAATATTGTGACTCTAGCACCTTTTATCTTTATGGGTTGTCATGGTTGATAGGAGGAATATAATGCTTAATGTCAATCATATGTGTCTCTCTGAATATTTGTTATTTGTATCCAGGTGAATAATGGTTTTTTAAATGGAGATCATGGGCAACATTAAAGGGAAAAATGGGTCAAAAAAGGACAATGATTCTAACAAGGATATAAAACTGAGAAAGCCATACAATGGTAACTATTGGAGGGATTTGGGCTTGGTATATCTGTGAACCCAGGGAGTAATGACAGTGATAGCCTACTTTCTTTTTACTAAGCATGTTCTGAACTACTGCCCTATTGAGACCCTCTAAGAATTAGCTGGTACATTTGCGTGATCCATAGAATAGATCGAAATCCAGTAGAAAGACAAATAATCAGTGGGGACTTAGTAATTTTTCATTTTGTTTGAAATTGCGGTGTTTCAAATGAAGGCTGAGAGGTTTGGAGTTTTAAATAAATGTACCAGATAACTGGGCTTCTACATGTTATATGTCATAGGGAAGAAAATGACCATATAATTACGTTAAGAAAATTGTGAGTATGGGGAGAATAGAGAGTAGTTAGAAGTCAGCTTTTTATAAGTTCAGTATATCGTGGATTCTCCACCAGTTTACTTCAAGATGACCACTTCAGTACTGGTAGATACCAAGGCCATTCATTTCCCATTTGGAATATTAAAAACTAGCCGAAGAAGAGAAGTCTCTTACCTAAAAGTCCATGATATGACTCTAAATCCAGCTCTTTATCTTTTTCTCCCTCTGTTCTAGATAGCTCTAAATCAACATGTCACAATTTCAGTTGGAACTTCTGCATTGGCTGGTGGTTTCCACATATGCCATCATGAGACGACATTGTGCCTTTCTAGCTGTGTATGTCATTTCAATTAAAATGGTACCAATATGTGCCTAGGCCCAAGGTAATCCTATATTTGAATATCACTGGCACTGAATTTTCTATTTTAGAATTCTTGTCCTGAATGGACTGTCATCACTGAGCAAACATGTTAGCCACCATAAAAAATACCTGTCCAATATAACTATTTCTAATTCTTTACTATGAGAGTTTTTCAACATATGCAAAAGTAAGGGGAAAAAATGGTCTAATGAGTCTTAGATACCTGTCAATCAGCTTCAACAATTATCAATACCTAACTTTGTTTTTATTTGTTTTGAATTTCTTGTTTCATCTCCTATCTTTTAACATTTTTTATATTTTTTGAAATTTTTTAAATGCCAGTTTATTATTATTTTCATACTATATATACATAATTTTTTTAACATATTTTTATTTTCCCCCTCCCTTTTTCCCCCTCCCTTCTGGTAAGCACTAGTCCATTGTCCATGTCCATGAGTCTCTGTTTGTCCTGTTCATTTGTTGCTTTTAGGTTTATATCCCACATATGTGATATCATGTGATTTTCAACCGTTTCTGTCTGGCTTAGTTCACTTTATGTGATTATTTCAAGGTTCATCCATGTTGTTGCAAATGGCAGTATTTCATCTCTTCTTAGGGCTGAGTAATCCATCGTATATATGAACCACAACTTCTTTAGACAGTCATCTATCGTAGGACATTTCGGTTGCTTCCATGTTCTGGCCACTGTGAATAATGCTGCTATGAACATTGATGTGCAAATATCTTTTCGGATATGGGTTTTCAAGTCTTTGGGATAAATACCTAGTAGAGAAATTGCTGGATCATATGGTAGGTCAATTCTTAGTTTTTTGAGGAACCTCCGTACTGTTTTCTATAGTAGCTGTACCAATTTGCAATCCCACCAGCAGTGTATGAGGGTTCCTATTTCTTGGCATCCTCTCCAACATTTGTTATTACATGTCCTGTTGATTATAGCCATTCTAACAGTTGTGAGATGGTATCTCATTGTGGTTTTGATTTCCATTTCCCTAATAGCTATAGATGTTGAGCATCTTTTCATATATTTGTTGGCCATTTGTATGTCCTCTCGGGAGAAGTGTCTGTTCAGGTCCTCTGCCCATTTTTTGATTGGATTGTTTGGGGTTTTTTTGTTGTTATTGAGTCGTATGAGTTCTTTGTATATTTTGGATATTAGGCCCTGATTGAAGGCATTGTTTGCAAATATATTTTCCCATTTGGATGGTTGTCTCTTTACCTTGTTGACAATTTCTTTTGCTGAGCAGAAGCTTTTTAGTTTGATGTAGTTCCATTCATTTATTTTTGCTTTTACTTCCCTTCCCCTTGAGGTCAAATTCCTATGTTTTCTTCTATGCATTTTATTGTTTCAGGTTTTATATTCGGGTCCTTAATCCATTTTGAGTTAATCTTGGTGTGTGGTGATAGACAACAGTCTAGTTTCATTCTTTTGCAGGTGGCTTTCCAATTTTCCCTGCACCACTTATTGAAGAGGCTTTCCTATCTCCACTGTATATTTTTGGCATTTTTGTCAAAAATTATTTGCCCATATAAATATGGGTTTACTTCTGCACTCTTGATTCTGTTCCACGGGTCCGTGTGTCTGTTTTTCTGCCAATATCATGCCATTTTGATTACTGTCGCTTTGTAGTATAATTTGAAGTCGGGCAGAGTGATGCCTCCAGCCTCCTCCTTTTTTCGAAGGTTGGCTTTGACAGTTCGGGGTCTTTTGTGCTTCCATACAAATCTGATGATTTTTTGTTCTATTTCTTTAAAAAATGCCGATGGGATTTTGATGGGGATTGCAATAATTCTGTATAATGCTTTAGGAAATAATGGTCATTTTAACTATGTTGATTCTTCCAATCCAAGGACATAGAATATCTTTCTATTTCTTTGTATCTTCTTCAGTTTTTTTTAATAGGGTCTTAAAGTTTTCATTATATAGGTCCTTCACATGTGTCGTTAGATTTATTCCTAGGTATTTTTTGTTGTTGCAATTGCAAAACGAATTATTTTTTCCACTTCTTTTTCTGACACTTTGTTATTAGAGTATAGGAACGCTATGGATTTTCGAACGTTGATTTTGTATCTAGAAACTTTACTGTATTAGCTTATTGTTTCTAGTAGTGTTCTTGTGGAGTCTTTAGGGTTTTCTATATAGAGAATCATGTGTCTGCAAATAGTGACAGTTTGAATTCTTCGTTTCCTATTTGGATGCCTTTCTGTTACCTGATTGCACTAACTAGGACCTCCAATGTTATATTGAA
>NW_011888872.1:6665476-6666580 GCF_000151845.1 Pteropus vampyrus | reverse complement strand
CCTGATTGCACTAACTAGGACCTCCAATGTTATATTGAATGACAGTGTCAGTAGTGGACAGCCTTGCCTTGTTCCTGATCTTAGAGGGAAAGTTTTTAGTTTTTTATCATTAAATATAATGTTAGCTAAGAGCTTGTTATATATGGCCTTTATTATGTTAAGGTACTTTTCCTTCTATACCAATTTTGTTAAGTGTTTTGATCATAAATGGGTGCTGTACCTTGTCGAAGGCCTTTTCTGCATCTATTGATATGATCATATAATTCTTAATTTGTAATTTGTTTATATGGTGTATCACATTAATTGATTTGTGTACGTTGGACCATCCCTGTGCCCCTGGGATGAAGCCCACTTGATAGTGGTGTTTAATCTTTTTAATACGTTGTTGTATTTGCTTCACTAGTATCTTATTTAGGACTTTTGCATCTGGGTTCATGAGAGATATTGGTCTACAGTTTCTTTTTTTTGTGTTAGCTTTACCAGATTTTGGTATCAAGATAATATTGGCTTCAAAATGAGTTGGGAAGTATTGCCTCCTCTTCAATTTCTTGGAAGAGTTTGAGGAGAATAGGTATTAAATTTTCTTTGAATGTTTGGTAGAATTTGCTGGTGAAGCCACTTGGTCCTGGACTTTTACTTTTTGGTAGATTTTTGATGATTGTTTCAATTTCTATACTGCTGATCGGTCTGTTTAGATTTTCCAGTTCTTGTTGATTCAGTCTAGGAAGGTTCTGTTTTTCTAAGTACTGGTCCATTTCTTCTAGGTTATTAAATTTGGTGTTATATACTTTTTCATAGTATTCTTGTATGATCCTTTATATTTCTGCAGTGTCAGTAGTAATTTCCCTTCTTTCATCCTTGATTTTGTTTATTTGTGTCCTTTCTTGTTTTTCTTTAGTGAGTCTAGCCAGGGGTTTGTCAATTTTATTAACCTTCTCAAAGAACCAGCCCTTTGTCGCATTTATTTTTTCTATTTTTTTTTTTTTGTTTTGTTTTCAGTTTCACTTATTTCTGCTCTAATTTTGATTATTTCTTTCCTTCTGCTGACTTTTGGCTTCATTCGTTCTTCCTTTTCTAGTTTTTTAAGATGAAGCATTAGGTTGT
>NW_011888872.1:6664059-6664426 GCF_000151845.1 Pteropus vampyrus | reverse complement strand
TGGTCCATTTCTTCTAGGTTATTAAATTTGGTGTTATACACTTTTTCATAGTATACTTGTATGATCCTTTATATTTCTGCGGTGTCAGTAGTAATTTCCCTTCTTTCATCCTTGATTTTGTTTATTTGTGTCCTTTCTTGTTTTTCTTTAGTGAGTCAAGCCAGGGGTTTGTCAATTTTATTAACCTTCTCAAAGAACCAGCCCTTTGTCGCATTTATTTTTTCTATTTTTTTTGTTTTGTTTTGTTTTGTTTTGTTTTCAGTTTCACTTACTTCTGCTCTAATTTTGATTATTTCTTTCCTTCTGCTGACTTTTGGCTTCATTCGTTCTTCCTTTTCTAGTTTTTTAAGATGAAGCATTAGGTTGT
>NW_011888872.1:6662249-6664009 GCF_000151845.1 Pteropus vampyrus | reverse complement strand
TTCTGCTCTAATTTTGATTATTTCTTTCCTTCTGCTGACTTTTGGCTTCATTCGTTCTTCCTTTTCTAGTTTTTTAAGATGAAGCATTAGGTTGTTTCTTTGGGCTCATTCTTGTTTTTGGAGATAGGCCTATAATGATATGAACTTTCCTCTTATGACTGCTTTTGCCATTTGATATGTTGTACTATCATTATCATTCATTTCTATGTATCTCTTGATCTCCATTTTTATTTCTTCTCTGACCCAGTTATTCTTCAGTAGTGTGTTGTTTAATCTCCATTCATGGTTCTTTCTGCTTTCTTTTTATAGTTGATCTCTAGATTCAAAGCATTATGGTCAGAGAATATGGTTGGTATGATTTCAACCCTCTTATATTTGTTGAGGCTATCTCTGTGTCCCAGTATGTGGTCAGTCCTTGAGAATGTCCCATGTGCACTAGAGAAGAATGTATAAACAGCTGTTTTGGGATGGAAGGCTCTGTAAATGTCAATTATGTCCAGTTGGTCTAATGTATCATTTAAGGATGTTATTTCCTCATTGATTTTCAGTTTGGATGATCTGTCCATATCTGACAGTGGGGTATTTAGGTCCCCTACTAAGATAGTGTTTTGGTCTGTTTCTCCTTTTAGTTCTGTTAGTAATTGCTTTACATATTCCCTGATTGGGAGCATAGATATTAATAAGTGTTGTGTCTTCTTGGTGCATGGTTCCCTTTATCATTATGAAGCGTCCCTCAGTATCTTTCTTTACCCTTTTGATTTTGAAGTCTATTTTGTCTGATATTAGTACTGCTACTCCTGCTTTTCTCTGAATGCCATTTGCTTTCAGAGAAAACATCATTTTTCACCCTTTCACTCCGAGCGATATTTGTCTTTGGAACTGAGATGTGTCTCCTGGAGGCAGCATATTGTTGGGTTTTGTTTTTTGATCCATTCTGGAACTCTGTGCCTTTTTATTGAGTTCAGTCCATTTACATTTAAGGTGATTATTGAAATATCAAGTCTTCTTATAGCCATTTTATCTTTTGCTTTCTGGTAGCTTGGTGTTTCCATTGCTTCCTTTTCCTTGTGTTTCTGTTTTCTTTATTTTGGTTGCTTTTTGTGGGTTTTCTCTCTGGTCTTTCTTGTTTTATGTTACATACTTTGGTTCTAAATGTTTGGCCTGTGGTTACCATTACGAATATGAAAAGGATAGTTGTACGTATACAGTCGTCCCTTTTCTTCTGCCTGTGCCTTATCTCCATTCCCCTTTGCAAATTTGGATCTTTGGCTCCTCCCCTTTTCAGTCGTTGTCTCAATTTGTCCTTATGTATGCTGAACGTTAATTACTATATTGCTATAGTAAATCTCTTCTTATTTTAAGCTTATACTGCCCTGTTCCTAGTAAGGGTTGCACTCCTCTGCTTTTATCAGCCTGCTAGTCACCTTGCTCCTAATTATGCTTTTTTTTTTTTTTTGATCATTTTGTTTTAGGTGAGCTGACCTCTTTCAGAATTTCTTGTAGTGCAGGCCTCATAGTGGAGAATTCCCTCAATTTTTGTATAGCTGGAAAGATCATTATTTCTCCTTTATATCTAAAGGAGAGCTTAGCTGGATACATTATTCTTGGCTGGTAATTCCTTTCATTTAATAGTTTGAATATTTGATTCCACTCCTTTCTGGCTTGTAAAGTTTGTTCTGAGAAGTCCGACATTAATCTAATGAGTTTTCCTTTACAGGTTACCATCTTCTTTTCCCTGGCTGCCCTGAGAATTCTGTCTT
>NW_011888872.1:6652170-6662199 GCF_000151845.1 Pteropus vampyrus | reverse complement strand
TTATTTCTCCTTTATATCTAAAGGAGAGCTTAGCTGGATACATTATTCTTGGCTGGTAATTCCTTTCATTTAATAGTTTGAATATTTGATTCCACTCCTTTCTGGCTTGTAAAGTTTGTTCTGAGAAGTCCGACATTAATCTAATGAGTTTTCCTTTACAGGTTACCATCTTCTTTTCCCTGGCTGCCCTGAGAATTCTGTCTTTGTCATTGATTTTTGATAATTTTAATACGATGTGTCTTAGCGAAGGCCTTTTTGAGTTAAGATAATTGGGTGTTCTATTGACTTCTTGAATTCCAAGCTCCAGCTCATTCCTTAGATTTGGGGAATTCTCATCAACTATTTGTCTAAAAATACTTTCTAATCCCTGCTTCTTTTCCTCCCCTTCTAGAATTCCCATTATTCTTATGGTATCAGCTAGTTCTTATATTTCTTTTTCATTATTTTTCATTCTTCGGTTTCTCTCTTCTTCCTTCTGATTTATTTCTAGATTTCTCTCTTCGATATCACTGATTCTTTCCTCCATTTGGTTGACTCTATTTCCCAAGGTTGTTATTTCATTTTTCAACTCTTGCAGTGTGCTCTTTATCTCCAGAAGGTCTATTTGGTTCTTTTTGAGGGTTTCAGTCTCCTTGCTGAAAAACTCATTCTGCTCATCTAGTTGTTTTTTCAATTCCAGAAATTGTTGATTTGATTCATATTGGATCTCACTGAGTTTTTTCAGAAGCACCATCCTGAATTCTCTGTCATTTAAGTTGCATATTTCTATGTCTGTTAGCTTATTTCTGGAGATTTTTCTCTTTCTTTCTGAGCTGCCTTGTCACTTTGGTTGTTCATGGTATTTAATGGACTGTTTCTCTGACTCAGCATTAATGGAAGTATGTTCTGCTTTTTTCCCTCAGAAAGAAGATTTATTATATAATGGTCCCTAGCCTGTTGCAAATAAGGTGTTTACTTTTGGTTTCCAGTAGGCAGAGTCTGAGTCACTTGGATCTCTGCTTTATATAAAGTGTTAATAATGTCTTTTTTTTCCTTATAGATGTTTAATCATGATCACTACCCTCAATCACAGTTCCTGTCAGTGTTAGTGACAGTTTCAGTAGCATTTCTCAGATTCCCATGGGGCTCTGCGGTGTTCCATCTGGGAGGATATGGGGGGAGGAACCCTCGAGTTGGGGGTTGGAGGCTGTGGCTCAGCCTCAGTTTTGCAACCCTGGCTGGTAAAAATCAACTATTGTTTCTCTGCCATCCCCGCTTTTCTGCTGTCCCTGTTTCTCTACCTTCTGCTCTGATGATTGGGAACTGCTGCCAGCCACGTGGAGCTCACAGCAGTCTCAGGCAGGGCTGTTCAGGGAACTCACGGCTCTTTTTACTCTCCTCGCCCCTGCCCCCCCAACAGGGAGCTCCAGCTGTGAGAGGCAGCTTCTTCGTTCCTCCCAGTTGACCGCCCAACACCCGGGGTTCTGACCTGTAGTAGCTCTTATGCGCAGATCCCATGCTCAGACATGCTGGTGTGCAGTTTGGGTGTTTTTTGTTGAGTTTTAGGTGTTCAGCTTATTGTTGTTTCAAGGGGAGATATCTGAGAACGTCTCTCACACTGGTAGTATTTAAATAAAATACTACTAGTCGAGATTATCACATCTGCTTTTCTTCTCTTATGCTCAATTAATGAGCAAATTGCTTGAGAGCTTACAGTTTGATATATGTATATTTACCCCCAAGAATCTGTGAAGTAGACTGTTCTTCTCCTACAAGTTACTGAGCAAACATCTTTCTAACCAACTTTTCTTTTTAAAGAGCCCCATGTATATTGAATTTTCAAAAGCAAACACCATAGTCTCAAAGCAGTTCACAGTTAAAAAGGGAAAAATGTGTAATAGGTTATTTTCTGATGACAGGGTCAGAGACATTTGGCTGCGAAGTGAAGATTATGATCCCCATCTCTTGGCTCTACATGAGCAGGAGCATTATCATTATGTGGCTTTCCCACTTCTAATAAGTGGTTGATACATTTTACATCTGTGTCTTTATTGTGGCGCCAATAAAAGAATTCACGCACAATGCAAATCTCAGACTTGAAATTTTTTTTCTAATAAAAAAAATCCTACAACATTAAGCATAATGCTATAAACATTATTAGTGTTTATAAAGCATTTTTACATGATCCACACATCGAATGAATGAATGAATACATGATTATAGAGTAGAATAGTAAAATACTTTTTAAGTGTTTATATTTACTTTTGAAATAAATTTTAAGTAGTAGAACTGCATTCAGATATGATCTATTCAATGGTAGGATTCTTAGAGCACTGAGGACTAGAAAAGCTGATAACCATTTATTCAAATCCTGCCTTTTTATAGATGAAAATTAAAAGAAAAAATAAGGTCCAGTGGTAATTGTCTATAGTTTATACAAGATAGAACTAGAGCCTGTTTATGTGACTTCTGGACTAATGTTCATTCTCTATACCACCCTGGAAAAACTCATAATTTGATCCAGTTATAAATGATAAAACAAAGTGACCATAATAACAGAAGAAAACAAATACTTTCATGTAGGCTTTCTGCCCTTACACTACATTTATACTACAGTGTTATGAAAACATGATCTAAATCTTTCATATAACAGAATTCTAAAATATTTTTTTTCTTGATGTTCCATGTGTCACTAGTTCTGTTTATGAACAAAGATTGGCTCAATTATAATTAATTCCTAAAAATACATGCCTTTGTTGAAATAGTGTCATCTTGTCCTTAGCTGCAGCACTGGAATCATGGTAATTGGCCTAATAAGAAAAAATAAAGTAGTTATAACTTCAAGGAGCTTTTAGATATGGTTAAGTAACAAAAGAGCCAGATATACTCTCAAATAATTTCCTTTCTTGGCAAAGTTAGCTAGCAATGATGGAGGTGCAGCCCATTTGGCCTTCAGAAAGGTTAACACAACAAAGACAGACATTATGCCTTCATCTAATGGTTAGCCTTGAAGGTTCTGGAGGAGGTCTTCCCATTCACAAGTTTGTTCACAAGTATTTGCTTTGCTCCTGTCTTAGCCCCCTGAAAGGGAGGTTTGAACACAGGACATTAAGAGATAGACCTCAAGAAAGGCCATTTCTTTTTTGAAGTGTCCGTGTGAATGTCAACTTGTGAGCACCCCCTACAATAAGATTTTTTTAACATTCTTTAATAACTGTCTTCAGAGCCCTAAATTTTCTGCCCATTGCTCCCATAGCAAGCCCTTGCACTATCCACATTTACATGCAAACTCAAACCCAGTGATATAACAAATGCCATCTCAGCCAGCCTGCCTTCCACATAGTGAGTTATGCCTGACCTTCTAAGTTCTTGGTTTTACTATAGACCTGACATCAGTACTGGTCCTTAAGAATTTTCCCACCAAATTTAATTTGGACTTCCTCCTCAGTTCCCAGTAGATACTCTGGCCAGTCCAGCCTGCTCTGCTCTGAGAATATGGCCTCAGCACAGGACTTTACTGAGAGCAAAATACACACAGTTACACGATTATTTTTTTTCTGTTTTCCATCTCAGTTCTTGTGTTTAATGATGTATTCCCCGAGAGCAGAGATCATGTATATTTGTTACAACACCCCAGAGGTCATATATATGTGATAATGTCAATGACAAATGACAAGTGAAACATCTTCTCTGGGCCAGGAAGTTTTACTAAATGTTTTTACTTACATTCTTTCATTTAATCCTCACAACAATTCTGGGAGAATACCAGGGTACCGGTTAGTACTCCTCAGAGAATAACTAATTGATGGACTTACTAAACGAAACTAAAAAATGACTAACAAAACAATCCCCACCATCATTAATTGAGTGTCCATGGTGTTTCAAATAACCTGTTGAGTATTTTATGCACATTACTTCATTTAATGTTCTTACAAGTAAGGAATTCTCATCTTCATTTTGTATTTGAGGAGACTGAGAAACTAACAGCTTAAGAAAAGGATACATAGTTATACCAACAGTAAAGGCAGAGTCAGGATCTAAACCCAGGTATTTCTCCCTTTAAAGCTAGTGCTTCTTTCTCTACACAATGCTGTTTTTGTAAGGTCAGAGGGCACTTTCTGTTTTGCCCATCATTAAATCATTAAACGTCTAATCACTATATCCAACTTCAGCATATTTCTTATTCACATGTAAATAAGTAATTAACAGCTTAGACCTAGACTGAATTGTGCTTTTTTGTATGATAGACTCCTAACTGGAAGGTCCTTTCTTCTGTCCATTGTCCATCCACGGCATTCAGCTTTGATCTGGCTAATGACTTGAAACCTTTCCTAACTATTCCCAACTACAATGATTTCTCTCCTTTTAAACTGCAATAATTGCCATTATTGTCTCTTACATTTAGATGCTTGGTTATATACCTCACCATATCACCTAATTGTTTTATTATGAATATATCATATCTACCTAGAGAGACAGTGGATATCGTGTGCCATGATTTTGTTTTGTATGTTCTCAGTAATGACAATTAATGGGTCTTCTTTGGAAAACTTCATTAAATCCAAAGGTTTAGATAATATATGAATAGTCAGAGGTGTTTCAGCTACTGGTGGAAATGGGACTCATCCTCAAGATTGGGTTGAGGTTAGACAGGAAAAACATGCACACTTAGAGGCTTGTCTATTGAAGTTACTGTTTGTGACAGAATCCTGGATGGTTTGAATCTGACCAAGTGCCATGCATTTATTAGGAGAAATCTAGGAAAATATAAGACTCTTTAAGTGTTTAAATCAAACAGGCTCTATTACAGGGACCTAGTTATACAGGTGACATAAGCACCAAGAAACTAAAAAGAAGCAGTGAAGCAACCAGATATTAGCCACAACAGGAAAGAATTACCAGGGCCCATGGAGTTGATATCAGTCAGGTAAAAGAAGCTGGAATTGTGACCGGTCTTTCTGGTGGGAAGTGAGCTAGATGGAAAAGAAACACTGCCAGAGATGCTGCCCAAAGCAGAGACTGAGAGACAGGCATTTTTCTTCTGTCCACCCAGTGCCTTCCATTGAAGAATCCATCCAGTAGCCATTATGCTGGGCCTAGGAAATACAACCTACAGGGTTCAGCACCCCTGTGAGGTAGAACAAAGCAGGGGGAGAATGAGAAGGGACCTCAGAGCCAGTGGGCCACAGAACAGCACATGTGGTGTGACCCGAATGCCTATTAAAGTAAAGAGAGTACTTAGGAAACTAAACTTGCTCACATCAAAGGATATTAGCTGAGTAGGACATCAGAAGGTCTTTTTATAACATATCTCATAATATTCAAGGCTACGTTTTGTGTTTCATAGGTGTTGAGGGGAACTATTGTCCTAGAACTAGTAATTGTGTTCATGGTACTGCAGAGAACAAGGCATTCATGTGATTTAATGATAGAGAACAGATCTCTGGCATCATTTCTTGTTATAACAGTGATGATTTCATTTTACTCTAGATATTTCTGTAAAGTCTCTTTTCTGAGTGGCATTTGGAAAATGTCCTTTGACATAATGGATATCATACTTTCGTAGCAAACGCTGACTTTATATTTGCTGTGTGCAATAACAAAGCAGGTTGGGAAACATCAGTCCTGCCATCTACCCAAAGCCTTCCTTTGACCAGGAAGGAGCTGTGGGAGGTGACCATCAGGGAAGTGAAATGATTTTCCTAGGGTCACTACAAAACCTTGTAAGACCTCATAGGGTAGTGTCATTGGCACATTCCAAATCTTAGGCTCTGCTGCTGATTTTGTAACATTGGGAATGGTCCCCAACCTTTTGAATTTTAATTTCCTCTTTTCCCTGAGAATAATAATGGTAGTATCTACATCATAGAGTGGTCACAAGAATTGAGATAATCTGTATCAGGAGTCAGCAAACTTTTTCTTTAAAGGGCCAGATAATAAATATTTTAGGCTTTGTGGGCCATATGGTATATGATGCAATTGCTATATCTCTGCCAATGTAGAGGAAAAGCAACTGTAGATAATACCTAAATGAATGAGTGTGACTGTGTTCCAATAAAACTTTATTTACAAAAAGGAGTAGCCAGTCCATGGACCATAGTTTTCTGTCCCATGATCAATATAAATTGATGTAATCCCTGACACAGAGTAAAGATCTAAATTATTTTACCTGGAATTATTATTGTTATTGTTATTATTAAACTTATGAATAAAAGAAATCATTCATATATTTAGGTTTTAAAAATTAAACTTTCACTGGTTTCCCTAGGGCTCCATCCTTTACCGCCACCTGCAAGGTAATTTCCCCCATGTCTGGGCTGTCCCTTTCCTGAATGACAGTTAGGCCTCCTCCTGGGAATGAGATGCCTTATAACAAATCCCTAAGAGTGGATCTCAACACTTCAGCTCCTGCTCAAGATCAGAGGTGCTGAATGTGTAAAATGAAACTTGTTTGTGCCCCACATTCAAACAATAAGCTTGTGCAGCCAGTATATAAAAATGCCAACCCAGATCTGTCAGTGAGAAGCCAGAGCAGCAGTGTGGAAGTGTGTGGGCAGGATCGTTGTAGAGATCTCATTCTCCTGAGACCCAAATGTAGGGCAGACTAAAGTGTGAGCAATGGCAGAAATGTGTTAGGGTAATGTCTGAATTATCCTTTAGGAGAGAGAGAATTTTCTTTAGCCTCTGTTTCATGATACAGCATTTCTGATGTACAACTATTACAGTGAAAAGTTAATAAGATATATAAGGAAGTGATGAAAGTCTACCTCTAGCAAGAATTATTTAGTTTACAGGCATCCTTAAAAAGCTAAAGTTACAGCAGCCAGCAAACCCATTCTCAGTGGGTGCTCTGTGTAATGACTCCTTTTTGATTCTGTGGTTTGACTTTTCCTCTGTTTCTTAGGACAATTATGATTACTAATGAGAACCCAAAAATAACAGCCAGCATCATAATAATGTCCATAAAATTCCCACAGTATTAACCTTAGCACTGAGTAAATCTGTGACAATCTGCTACCACATTTTAGCCAAGGTACAGTTAAAGTAGACAATGAGGAAACTATCTCGCACTGGAATTTAGCATCTTGAAACCTTATGAGGTAATTAATGAACATGGAGTTATATCATAATATATTTCAAGAAGAAAGCATTAATTTTTAATGCAGCTTGAAAATTCTTGAAACAATGAGGAAAGGCTTTGCTCGCTACTCAGTTTTAGAAAAGAAAGCATCGTTTATATTTAATGTCTCTTCTTTTATAAAGCCTGGGCCCTTTCTGCTCATTCAGAAATGTGCTACCAAAAAAGGGAGCTCTTATGTTGTAGTGTTTATATCTTATTTAATTTTGACATATTGAATAAAGTTTATAAAAATACATTTAAAATATTTTCCTTGTAGTCTATTGCTATTATCTAAACAGTATTTTTGTGTTATGAAATGGGTTTCTAGAAATAAAGCTTAATTTATAGGCTGGAACCTATAGTAGAAGGGTTGGCAAACTTTTGTTAAGAGCCAGATAGTAAATATTTTAGGTGTTGCAAGCCATATAGTCTCTATCACAACTACTCGCCTCTACCATTAAGTAAGAAAACAGCCATAAACAGTATATAAATGAATGGACACACACTATGTTCCAATAAAACTTTATTTACAACAAACTGGATTTGGCCCACTGGCTATAGTTTGCTCACCCCTGCTGAAGCAGTTAAGAATTTGTTACCTTAAGAGGACTCAAATAGTATCTGTTACCTAGGAGTTAGTCATGTGAAAAATAACTATATTACATGTAGTCACTTGTAAAAAGAGGATAGAATTTACTAATGCATCAGTGAGAGATAACTATACATGTTTATTCCCAAAGAAAAATTATGGATAAACAGAGGTGTTTCTTAGATGTGCTGAGACTTAAAGTGAATTAGAATTACAAATTATAAAGCTTTGGGATCTGAATTGCATTGCAGTGTGAGATTTTTATATTCTTTTCACATTATTTTACTTTTAGCCTTCCTTTGATAATGTTTCAACAGTGTGCCCACTATTTCTGCTTTTGTGAATGGTAATAATGCAGAGGTTAGCCAGTCTCATGCATTGTCATAATGTATTCCTGGAGATGTTAAGGGCATCCTGTGTGACTCTACTGAGTAAGGACTCTTGCAAGTTTTTGCCTGGTTTCGTTCAAAGTTTTCTCCATTGTGCCTTTACTCTTTGCTGATTTTGCTTTGTATATTTTCACTGTATTAATCTTAGCCATGAATACAATTATATACTGAGTCATATGAGTCCTTCTAGGAAGTCACTGATTTTATATGGTATATATTAGGTTCTCAGGCCAATATGGAATGAATGAATTATGATCACCATAGCCTTTGGGTCACTGGTAAGTTTTTCCATACTAACATCTTGCTTCCTAGAAGGTCACTACAGAGTAACTGATGGCAGCCCTGTGCATTCTTTGTTAGACATATGCTTTTTGATAAACACAGTAGCAAAATCTCTCAGAACCAAAGCAGGCTGAGTGCATTTAAAATAAGCACTGAAAATTCATTTTGACATTTCTTTTCTGGTATGATAGTTATCATTCTTTCCAGTCTTCAGGTTTATGTATCCACAGCATTTTCACTTCACAACTACCAGCATTCTTTTACAATGATGCCTATGACACATGCCAGTTTAAATAAATGAGTGTTTCCATTTCTACTTGCTCATTCACTTGCATATAGTTCAGCACAGGCAATGAGCCTGGCAAGGTGCCAGGTGTTGTGCTAGATACTGAAGATTCAAAGATGAAATACTCATGCTCTTAGGCAGAAGACATTTAAATAGTCTTTACATAATGCTATATTTATTTACAAGTAGCTTTGGATCATAAGACTGAGTAGTCGACCCTGGTGGAGTCTTTCCAGTTGACTACAAAGAATGATTTAGGTTTAACAATTCAATAGCAAAAGGAAAAACATTTTAAAGGAAATAGCATGTACAAAGGCCAAGAGGCTTGAGCAAGTGTGACACATTCAGGGAAGAATCACTAGTGGCTGCCTAGGAAGTAACCTGTTAAGTAGCAGAAAAGTGAGGATCAAACAGGACCAATAAAGAAGCTAATGTAACAAGTTGAGAAACTGAAAATGATTCTTTTCTTTACCCAAAGAGGAGTCACTGAATTATTTCAAGGAGAGCAAGTATATGATCTTATTTGTAGTTTAAAAAGGTCACTCTAGGACAGTAGTCTCCAACCTTTTTAGCACCAGGTGCTCCTATGGGAATCTGATGCCTGATGATCTGACATGGAGCTGAGATAGTGATGCTAGTGCAGGGGAGCGGCTGCAAATACAGATGAAGCTTCCCTTGCTAGCCAACCTCTCACCTCCTGCTGTGCAGGCCGGTTCTCCATGGACCAGGGGTTGGGGATGCCTGGTTTAAATGAGAGAAAATACAGAAATGAAAATAGAGAATGAAATAAATGTTAGGTTTTTTTAAACTTTTTTTTGTTGCAATATTATAG
Source organism: Pteropus vampyrus (assembly GCF_000151845.1). NCBI lineage: Eukaryota > Metazoa > Chordata > Mammalia > Chiroptera > Pteropodidae > Pteropus > Pteropus vampyrus. The sequence continues at coordinate 6,652,722 of NW_011888872.1, read as the reverse complement.
CCATATAAATGAAATCATTCTTCCTCTAGACAGTGGCTGGGGAGTCAGAGGGCACTCTGCACTTTTTTCTGGTCTTCCCAAATTGAGATATCAACCATTTAACTGAATCTTTGTGGTTATAATCGAGAAGCTATTCAAAGATTCTATAATATTTTATGTCTATTTCTTCATCTTCACAGGTTTAAGAGAATATGTTGTGAAAATAGGCAGGATGGGGAAGTGCAACTAATATCACTCAGCATAAAATATATAGCATGCTACCTCCACTGTGGACATCAGTGGCCTTGCCAGTTGTTGGGTAATAGATATACATTTTTCTCTCTCTCTTTGAATTTAGATTGTGCTGTTTCTGAGAACTGACGATCGTTTGGGGATGGTTTTATGTACATTTGCATTTGTATGTAAGGATGTATTGGAACAATTATTTGCTTGATGCTTAGAGAAACAATAAAGTCAATTCATATTGATAAGAGGCCCTCATAGGAGACTGGATTTAGCATATAAAAATCCAGGCTGGACTGTTCAGCCAGGGCCTCCACAGCACTTTCTCTC
>NW_011888872.1:6616957-6650965 GCF_000151845.1 Pteropus vampyrus | reverse complement strand
TGTATGCTGGTATAAACAAACATGCACTGCCAGTCATATAAAAGTATAGTACATACAATTCTGTACAGTACATAATACTTGAAAATAAAAAAACTATGTTACTGGTTTATGTATTTACTATACTATACTATTTATCATTATTCAGAGTGTATTCTTTCTACTTATAAAAAAGTTTGCTGTAAAACAGTATGCCATGTTATGCTAGCAACAGCCTCATACTTTTCATGTTTACCATGTCTTTTGATTGCATCATTTTCTCTTGTGCTTGATTTAATCTTGTGTTGTTTTATAAATTTAGCATAGCCTAAAATGTTTATAAAGCCTACAGCAGCATACAGTAATGTCCTAGGCCTTCACATTCACTCACCACTCACTCACTGACTCACCCAAAGCAACTTCCAGTCCTGCAAGCTCCATCTGTGGTAAGTGACCTATACAAGTATACCATTTTTTATTGTATACTGTATTTTTACTGTATCTTTTCTATGTTTAGATATATAAATACCATTGTGTTATGATTCCCCACAGTATTCAGTATAGTAACATACTGTGAAGGTTTATAGCCTAGGAGCAACAGGGTGTACCATATAGCCTAGGTGTGTAGTAGGCAATACCATCTAGGTTTGTATAAATGCACTCTGTGGTGTTCACACAGCAATGAAATTGCCAAATGATGCACGTCTCAGAATGTATCCCTGTTATTAAGCAGCTCATGACATATACACATACATACACATATATATAACACTTTCTTTATCCATACATCCATCATTGGACACTTAAGTTGTTTCCATTGTTTGGCTATTGTATATAATCCTGCAATGAACATACAAGTTCAGATATTACTTTGGGTTAGTGATTTCATTTCCTTCAGTTGTATACCCAGAAGTAGAATTTCTGGACCCATATGGTAATTCTATTTTTAATTTTTTGAGGAACCTCTGTAGTGTTTTCCATAGTGGCTGCTCAAATTTACAGTCCCACCAGCAGTGCATCAGGGTTCCCTTTTCTCCACATCCTAATCAGCATTTGTTATTTCCTGTCTTTTTGATGATAGCTATTCTAACAAGTGTGAGGTAATATCTTATTGTGGTTTTGATTTGCATTCCTGATTGATTTGATTTGCATTATGCTGAGTGAAGTAAGCCAGACAGAGAAAGACAAATACTTTATGATCTAACTCATATGTGGAATCTAAAAAAATCAAACTCATAGAAAAAAATCAGATTTGTGGTTGCTAGAACGGGAAGCACAGGGTTGGGGAATTGGGTGAAGTTGGTCAAAGAGAAGGAACTTCCAATTACAAAATACATGGATTCTGTGGATGTAATGTACAGCATGGTGATTTTAGTTACAGTACTATATGTGTATATTTGAAAGTTGCTAGGAGACCTTAAAATTTCTCATCATAATAAAATTGGAGAAAAAGTAAACTAAAGCGAAGTCATCTTTATATAGATTACGAAGGAAAGTGCTGTAGTGAAAGCATTAAAATAACCACCAGGGCAGCCAGTAAGTCAGAAAAAATATTTATATAGGAACTCTTCTTTTACTATGCACAGACTCTTTAAAAAAAGATAAAGTAAAATCATTCCTTGCACAATCTCTCTTTTTTGGGGGGTGGGGAAAGCATAAATTTTATTCCCAATTCATTAAAATTGTACAAGTAGGATATTTTTCAAAGAATAGAGTAGTTTTAAAATAATTTATTTGGGGGGGCCCATATCTGCACAATCTCTCTTTTACTGCTTGATCCCTAGAGAGGGAGAATGAGCTGTGGTTTTTGAGAAATTGGTGATTTAGTGGAGAAGTTGGCAAACCATGTACAAAGCTCCTCCTCTCCTTTCTCAATAGGTGCCAGGGGTACTGGATCATCTGGCGAGTGGGCCTTGCCGTCTGGTGACCCTTTTTGAATGTGATCCTCCTCTACTTGCTACTCTGAAGGAAAATACTTGTAATTGTCTAGAAAAGACAATTCCACTTAATATTCTTGGAGGTAGAATCTGTCTCAACAAGATAGCATTATTTTGTTTCCTTGCATTTAGATTCCAGAAATGTCTATAAAACTATCATTTATGGGAACATGCCACCATGATTTATATAGACAGAGGTCATTATAGTGATTCAGTGTTCTAATCATCTTGATAATAGATCCTAATTATTACGTTTTTCTACCACCCAAAAACAATTGCAAACCAGAACGAAAACCATTTTAGGAACAAGAATATTATAATATTTCTATTTTTACCACAACTCAGATTTTTGAAGTAAAAAAATAAATTAGAACTGCTAATTATGCAAATCACAGATGACCTTGGGGCTGTAAGATGAACTGCGGAAGCAAGGCTGTTGTTAGCAATGTGCAGTTTATAGCTCTGAAATCTGTAGAAGAATCTATTGGGAGAACAAGTCTCAGCTGCCAAAATCAGAGATTAAGAAAATTAGAATTCTTTCTTCTTTGAAAACTGAGACCCAAATTCAGCCCTCCTACTTGCTCTTCAGGGAGCATTCATCCATCAGCCCTTGCTTGCTTATTGTCTTCCCACCATCATTGCTCCTGGTTAGAGACTCAAAGACAAGAACATGTGGAATGCGCTGCTAAGTCCCCTGACACTTACTAATAAAGGAAAAGACACTTATATTAGTACCGTGGGCCTCGCAGTAAGGAGAGAGGGCAGACTTCCCATCCTAATTAGAATCTCTTCCAAAAACAAAAGTCATTTCCTACCTATACTGCCACTTACTCACTTTCCTTTCTGCTTTTTCTCCTGCTTCTTTCAAACAAATTAATTTCATTTTTTATTTTTATTTTATGTTTGCAACCTTCAACCTCTTTATTTTACTTCTTTCTCATTGCTTAGTTTACTGACACATCATTCTTGCTGCTGCTGCTATTGTTTCAAAACATCCCTCTTTTTGTTTTTTTTCCCCTTCATCAAGTACTTCCAGATTTCTTCCTACTTCACTATCAAATTTACTTCTAAACTCACAGGGGCCTTCATGTTTTGAGTGAAATTCATCAAATATAGAACTTGAAATGTTTGGTGTACCCAGAAATTACATATTTACAAGGCTGTTTTCAAGACTGCTGCCCTTCTCTCTCTCTGTTTCGATCTCTCTGTCACTGCCTGCATCCCCATTACTCTCCCTCTTCCCCTACCTTCTCTCAATATACAACTCAGGGGTTCATATAAAATGCAGGTTTTAAACTTTTCAGAACTGATTTTACTTTTCTCATAAGTGACCATCCTACTGGATGTTGAAGAAATTTAACCTTTCTAATTAATAATATACTAGCTCATTCGTGGCTCATTCTTTTTCCATGAAATTTACTGTCCAGTCTAATTTCATTTCTCTCTTAGGACTGGATAAACAGTTGCTGTTTACATACATAGCTCGGTCTCTTTTAGCAAAATCTTTTTTCTCTCAGATGTCCTTCCACTCACTGAGTTATTCTCTCAGATTGTGACAGAAGTCTTCCTAGCATATTAGACTCACCGGGCTGCGAAGCTTTTAAAAATTCTGAAACCCAGGTTACCCTCCACATCAATCATATTAGAATGTCTGAAATTTGGAATACAGAATTTGTTTTTATAAAGCTCCCAAGGTATCTGCAAAGTGCAGCCAATATGGAGACCCACTGTACCTAGAAAGACCTTATAGCTAGCAGTTGTCTGGTACACTCAACATGCCACTAAACGTAGCTGGTACTTATTAAGGCCAAAGAGCCAGGGCCAGTCCTAGGCTTGGGATCAATCTTACCTTAGTTAACTGTGATTTAGGATGATGTAAGGAACACAAGGGCAATGCTTATAAAAGTTAACATTGTATCTCACTTGATATATGCCATTTACATTATAAAGTGCTAATTCACTTCTTTATTGCAACTCCAACTGCTAGTATGATTTCATTTACAGGTACAGAAATTGAGGCTTAGAGAAGTTAAGTAACATGTCCAAGGTCATAGAGATAATGCTTGAGAAAGCTTAATGTTCTGATGTTATAACCTCTGCTCTCATAGCCATAGACTGTATGGACTCCCTATATTTACGATGCTTAAAGTCACTCTGCTCAAGTGGCTCAATAGAGTAGCTAGTTAGTCATCATTGTTCCTGGTCTCTCTGCCCTTTCCACTGTATGTCTCTTTTCCCTTTGGACTTTCCTCGTTCAAGATTTGATCACACATAGTCCTGTTGCTCTGCACCTTCCATATCCAGATGCTGCCACAACATTTAATCTTTATGCCTGATTAATAATAGCTTGCTTAGCTTTCATGAGTCAGTCTCCATTCCTTTCGAAGGGTCACTGAACACTGGACCTACTGCTGATGTTGACTCACACTATGATGGGGTCTCTGATATAGCCCTTGTGCAAATATGTACCATTCACGAAGATTGGCAAGATCACACTGTCACGTTGGTTTTAATAACCAACTCCTCAGAGAGCAAGCCATTGGCAATTTCTTCTGCCTCAGGAACACATGATTCTCCCCTTTCTTTATTTGTCATTAGCCCAAATGAACTCTTTCAGAATATCTGCATTAGGAACTCTTAAGATAGAGTTGTTCTGTTTATGAGAGAATATTTTAAGGCAGTGTTTACCCTACTTCAAAAAAAATGGGCTTGCAAGAAATTAAGCCTTCATCAAATCAGTTGTTCTAAGCCTCTCTGATCTTATGACATTTTAATGCAAACAATAACAATGTTTTCTCCAAATTCTTTATAGTTAATGTTGTTTAAATTATTCTCCATTATATAGTTTATGAAAAAACATTATCCTATATAAAAATGGGAGTAATTTTAGCAGCAGACTGCATTTAATAAGTTAGATTTAATAAACAAAGTCACATTTGTATGTGGGGCATTTTCCCAGAATATCATCAAGTATGACAGGTTGGTTATGAGAAGCTCAATTCCTTGATGTATGTATCAGCTTAAGAGCTTGTCAGCTACCTTGATGCATTAATTCTAGCACTTTGTGCAAGTGAAACTTCCTGTTGTCTGCAAAACACTGTGAGCCATTTAACACATGACAAGCTTTTAGATCACGTTGCTTCTGTGACTGCACATTCTGAATGCAAATACACCTCTGCAGTGGTTGCTGGCATCAAAATGTTAATGTAAGAAATGCTTTCTAAGACACGTCTTATGATTTTACTCATCTGGAGTCCAGCGAACAGGATAAACAAACAAAACAAACAAGCTCATAGAGAAAGCATTTTGATGATTTCAGGCTGCGGGACAGGGAGAGATGCGTGAAGAAGGAAGGAGATTAAGAGGTACAAATTGATAACTACAAAATAGTCATGGGGATGTGGACTATGGTGTGGGAAAGATAGTCAGTAGTATTGTAATAACTGTGTATGTTGTCAGATGGGTACTAGATTTATCAGGTTGATCACTTTGTGAATTATATAAATGTCTAATCACTATGTTGTACACATGAAACTAATATAATGTAATTGAAAAATTTAAAAAAATATTTTAAAAAATGCTTTCTACACCATTATGTCAAACTGTGCCTAGGAAATATGTTTGGTGCTCATATTCTCAACTTCCACTAAGTTTCTAGAGGATTTACTGGATTCCAAGATGAATATTAGAAAATGACTTCATACTCAAGGTCAGATTGCTTTTTAGTCAATAAATAATAAGTGAACTGGCATTTTGCAAAAACCTGCTTTAGATAATGGGTTCTCTCTGCCCTGCTAACTGCTCGGTTTAGATAATTAGACTTTGTGGTTAAGGTCAGATTCAAGGGAAATAATTTACACTGTATTGCCTGAATCTGGTCTAAATTGTATGTAACACTAAAAAATAGTAATTACCCAATGCACCTCTAATGTGAACCCATTGTGGGTGTGACTGCGAAATTTTAAATTAAGGGTAATTTTGCGAGGTTAACTTGGGAACAGATTCAAAATCCATTTTGCCTTAAATTCATCTGGCTTTTTCTATAATTTCTTATGGGTTTATTATTTATAGGCTTTGCTGGTGCCTTGTCATCTCAAAGACCAGGCAGTTTATCTTTTCCCAAGGCTCACCCCTTACTATTTTGTCCAGTAAGATAAATTTATCTCTGATATGTTTTCTTTCACCACCTTCTTATTGGAACCCTTACTATAACTCAGAGATAGTCTTTTCACATTCTTCTGGCATTTTCTCTCTGGTAATTCCAGATAAGACTTTAGCTAATATTAGTTTAAGTTATTTGATCCTGGAAGCAATTGATTTAAGCTCAACAAGTGTTCAAGAATAACTTGAATTTTCTCCTGATGTGTATGGAAAATTGATGAATATTTGACAGCATCTGTGCCCTTAAAACAAATTTACCAACTATTTGGAGAGTCAGGACTTCCATATATGAAAAGACTCATAAGAAAATGCAATATAATTGATTATAATAAAACAATGTCACTTCCCTATGACTAAGAATATACTAGTTGTTTTATAGTACTTAACATACTCTTCTTAAATACCAGAACACCCAAGCACCCCTTGAATGGGTAAGCCTATTTACAAGGATTTGGCAAAAGACAATTTTATTAAAACAGGATATCAGATGAAATAGACACACACAGTGGTCTAGAGTCCTACAGCATCTTTTAATTTCTCACAAAGAATTCTCTCCAGTATTGTGTGCATTCTTTGGATGAAGAATTTTCTACTGATTGGGGTCAGTTTCACTTGTATCAGTTATGGCCGCAGTAGGAACTATTGGCATTGTCTCAGATGACCTGTCTCCACTGGTGTCCCAGAAGCTTAAAGCTCCTTTGAACGTGACATATATTAATAGGAAGTATCTTCTGACCAGTGACTGGAAATTTTTAAACAGATCTAAAGGATATCAAAATACATAATATCAAAATACACAATATCAAAATACATAATATATAGTCCTTCTCAGGGGAGGACAATTGGCAAACATATACCACTAAATTGAAAAAGATATACATATAGACGTAGAAGTCCTATCTTTTCATTCTTTTTCAGGCAAGTTAAACTTTTATCAGAGAATGGCGATTTAATCATATGCCCTTGGAAACATCTATTACCTTACATGCTCAGGAATTTAGCCTTAACTCACAAAGTGGGTGTCATCACATTTTTATGTGATTTCTGTTCCACTTAAGTTCATAAATACATCCAGTCTTGGATTTATAAAGACAACTACGGTAGCAGCTTTGTAGCTTGATGGAAATGGGCAGGGAAGGGAAAACCTGGAGGCATAGTTGGGGCTTATGAAGTAATGACCCATTGAAGACCTGGAGCTGACCTGGACAATGTCAGTAGCAATATAGAAGAGAAAAAATATTTAAGATACATTTTAGAAGTACAATCCACGTGACTAAGTGTGTCAGACTGGATTTTACATTTGACAGAAAAGAAGGCACAGATGACCACGGCAATTCCAGTTGAGGTCCCTAGAAGTCAATCATGCTAAAGAGATAAACACTGGAGGAAGAGCTTTGAAAAGGGTTCAGTTTACAATCATAATTTGCATACTCTGAGTCGCAGATAGATCTTTGTGTCTTTAGAATGGTTGGACACTATCTCTACTTTAGGGCTCATCTTCCACCTTGAGGGAACTGAAGAAGTCTTCTTCCACATTGATAAACTGCACCTCTATTTATCATAGTCAAGCTAAAAATGTAGAACTGATTTTTGATGTCTCATTTTCTTTCATATCCAAATCTAACCAATGACAAAGTCCTGTCAGTTCTACCTCAAAAAACATCTTGAGTTTATCTACTTCTTTCCATTTACATCCCTACAATGCCACTATCATCTCTCTATCAGGCTGTGATAGCTTCCTAACAATAGCTTCCCTATTTCTTCTCTGAATCCTTTCTTGAAGTGAAAGTTAAAGTGCTATTTGAAATATAAAATAAACCATGTCAAACTTCTGCTGAAACTCCTTAGTGGCTTCCCATTTTAGGTAGAAATATATTCAGACCATAGCCTGCACAGCCTTTCAAAAAAGAAAATAGTTTCCTATCTTCTCATATGCCCTTATCTAGTACTCCTTTCTCCCTCACTCACTGTGACCCAAGCACGTTACCATTCTTGCAAGCTCTTTCCTGTGCTCCAGCCACATTGCAGGCTCATTCCTGCCTTGAGATCTCTCTTTCTGCCATTACCTCTGCCTGAATGTTCTACATGCATACTGTCACATGGCTGGGTCTTTGGTATCCATTAGTTCTCAGCTTGCATTTGAACTTCTCAGAGAGGTCTTTCCTGACCTCTGAAGCTAAGCAGTCCCTTTGTACCCCCAACGTTATCATTTTCATTTTTTTTTTCAATTTATCTTCTAGTTTATAAAATTCATCTCTTGTTTTTCTTGGTTGTGTGTGAATAGTCATTTAGGATCTCTTCCATAGTCTAGAATATTAAGTTCTATAAGAACAGGAATCTTGCCTCTATTTACTACTATAACACAGCAATGGAACAGCGACTGACTGCTCTATAAATATTTGTTGAACGAATGAGTGATATAATACATGACGTAGGACAAATCTAACCACAACGAAAGGATGCTGAGACAGCATCCACAGGCTTTTCTAAACTAACTTCAGATACCTTCTTTTCTTGATTTATAACCATGATAAGAGGTCTTTCTGAGCCTGGATGGCATGAGAAGCAATAGTAGATAATAACAACTAACTGCCTACTAATCAGAGGGTAGAGATACACCCAAACAAATGCTTTAACTGACAACACATTAAATCCATTCTCCTCTCTTGCCAAATATTATCTAACTTGCCCATTGACATTCTGGCCAAAGAAATTCAAAGCCTTAATTTCCAGTTTGACCAGGATAAATTGTTCTTATCTGTATTTCCTCACCTGCCCACCCTACTATCGGCCTCCCTGGCTCTTGTCTTCCCCTTAGAGATTCCTATGGCTACTTATACCAGTACAATCAAATCCTTTAGGCCATTGGCATTTGTCTTATCAAGACCCAAACTAGACAATTTGAATATATCGCCAGTTGATGTCCCACTTCAACTGGGTCCTTTGCTGCTTTTAATTTTTTTTACCCCACCTTAGGCTATTCTCTTATTCTCTATATTCCCTATAGTGGATATCCAGGGGGCAGCTCTAGCATCTATATAAAAAGAATATAAGGTTGATGATCTGTTTGGAAAGGGAGACTAGGAGACTGGCCTTGATTTGTATTTGCATAATAGCATTCTATTCTTATTTAGTTTGTATATTATGGATTCAAGAAAATAGCAAAAGTTTCCAAAGATACTTTCATAATTACCCTGATTGAAAAACAGTTCCTAGTCCATATCTGTTATTATTACTATTATTACTTGAACTTTATATGTATACAGGATAGATACTGTGGAGAGCTAAACTTTATTTCACCCAAGCCACTACTTGGATGTACTTGGATGTACTACTCTAGATTCTACAAACATTTATGATTTTTTTAGGTTCTCATATTGCAATAGTGAGCCCCTCAAAATATAGAGAACCTTTATTTAGAAAGTATTTATTGAACTATTATCATGTTCCAGGCAATGAAATAAAGATATAAGGCATGAATGCCTACATGTTCAAATCTCATTTCTTCTACTTCTAAACTTTTTCTTCACTTTGTAGTACACCTCATTACCACTAGTCTGAGAAAAAAGAAATATTCCTAGTCAATGAGACAAATTTCTCCAAATGTAGTTTGGTTCTATTCCTTATCTCCATTGGAATATTTACCTGTCAATTATCCCATGTGTGTTATAGTTTCTGTCTTTCTATTAACTTCCTCTCCTTGGTCTTATAGATATGATCAACGTATACATATTAAATAGAACATCTATTGCCACTTCCTTATTACCAGTTTACTTCTCAACCCCATAATCTTTTGAAAAATTATTATTGAAAAAAATCATTAATAATTTCTACCCTAATTCTACTTGACCTTTCTGTATGAAATGACTCCTGACTCGGTCCTTCCTTTATGAAATTATCTCTTTGACTTAATATTAGCATTCATTAATTTGTTTATATATTAACCTTTTGCTGTGGACCAAGAAACATTGCTAGTTTCTGGTAAGATAATGATGAACTAGATGAACTATTTAATTTTCAAAGTTCTAAAAGTAAAAAGAGGGATCGAAAAATAATCGTAATCAGTGTAATAAATGCTTTTATTGAAGTAGATGCAGAGTGCTATAGGAGCAGAGAGGAAGAAGAGGCTAAGCTGTGTGTTTCTAATATTCTAAAAAGCCCTCCCCAAGGAAACCTTCTTTAGAGTACCAGCTTTCAAGGAAATGCAGGGGTTAGAGGAGAGTTCCTCACAGTTAGAGAAGCAGCACACATTAAAGCACAGAGGTATAAAAGCATGCTGAATTCAAGGATTGCTAACAGGAGATTTCCTCAAGATGGAACTGGAAAGATCATAGAGGACTATGGATGACCTGCAAGAGCACATGGGCTAGAGCAGGCGGGAGTTCCAGAGATCAGATTTGTATCTTAGGTACATCACTCTGCCCATGGTGAAAAACTTGATTATGGTTAAGGAAAAGAAGGAAGAAAGTAAGTCACTAGTATGGAGACAGGAAAATCAGATTAAATAGACATCTTGAGAAATGGAAAGAGATTCCATGTTCTTGGATTGGAAGAATCAACATAGTCAAAATGACCATATTACCTAAAGCAGTATACAGATTTAATGCAACCCCATCAAAATCCCATTGGCATTTTTTAAAGAAATAGAACAAAAAATCATTAGATTTGTATAGAAGCACGAAAGACCCAAATTGCCAAAGCCATCCTGAGAAAAAAAGGAGGATGGAGGAATCACTCTGCCCGACTTCAAATTATACTACAAAGCGACAGTAATCAAAATGGCATGGTATTGGCAGCAAAACAGACACACAGATCAGTGGAACAGTATCAAGAGTCCAGAAATAAACCCATATTTATATGGGCAAATAATTTTTGGCAGAAAAACCAAAAACATACAGTGGAGAAAGGAAAGCCTCTTTAATAAATAGTGCTGGGAAAATTGGAAAGCCACCTGCAAAAGAATGAAACGAGACTGTCATCTATCATCATACACCCAAATTAACTCAAAATGGATTAAAGACCTGAATATAAGACCTGAAACAATAAAATGCATAGAAGAAAACATAGGAACTAGACTCAAGGACCTTGTACTTTAAGAGGATTTTATGAATTTGACCTCAGAAGCAAGGGAAGTAAAAGCAAAAATAAATAAATGGGACTACATCAAACTAAAAAGCTTCTGCTCAGCAAAAGAAATTGTCAACAAGGTAAAGAGACAACCATCCAAATGGGAAAATATATTTGCAAGCAATGCCTTCAATCAGGGCCTAATATCCAAAATATACAAAGAACTCATATGACTCAATAACAACAAAAAAAACCCCAAACAATCCAATCAAAAATGGGCAGAAGACCTGAACAGACACTTCTCCCGAGAGGACATACAAATGGCCAACAAATATATGAAAAGATGCTCAACATCGCTAGCTGTTAGGGAAATGGAAATCAAAACCACAATGAGATACCATCTCACAACTGTTAGAATGGCTATAATCAACAGGACATGTAATAACAAATGTTGGAGAGGATGCCAAGAAATAGGAACCCTCATACACTGCTGGTGGGATTGCAAATTGGTACAGCTACTATAGAAAACAGTATGGAGGTTCCACAAAAAACTAAGAACTGATCTACCATATGATCCAGCAATCCCTCTACTGAGTATTTACTTACCCACAAAGACTTGAAAACCCATATCCGAAAAGATATTTTCACACCAATGTTCATAGCAGCATTTCTCACAGTGGCCAGGACATGGAAGCAACTGAAGTGTCCTGTGATAGATGATTGGCTAAAGAAGTTTTGGTACATATGTACAATGGAATATTACTCAGCCATAAGAGATGAAATACTGCCATTTGCAACAGCTTGGGTAGACCTCAAGATAATCAGGCTAAGCGAAATAAGCCAGACAGAAAAAGCTGAAAATCATGGGATATCACATATGTGGGATATAAACCTAAAAGCAACAAATGAACAGGACAAACAGACTCATGGACATGGACTGTAGACTAGTGGTTACCAGAGGGAAGGGGAGGGGGAGGTAGACGGGGTAAAGGGAGAGAGTGAAGTGGGTAAAAGAGATCAAGCATATGGTAGCTGAAGGAAACTGGACTTTGGGTGGTAAACGCACAATAGAACATACAGATATCAAATTATAATGTATACCTTATAATTATATAATCGTATTAACCAATGTTACACAATAAACTTAATTAAAAAAAAGATTAATGACATTGCTAACAATGTTTTTTGAAAGAGGATGCCTTAATTTAATAGAATCCTAATGTTTTTGGGCTCAAACCAATTTTGTACTAAGCAGATTTTTCATGAACTGTGTTAATATAATTTGGCAATGACATCTCAAAAACAAACATTCCTTAAAGGTAAAAAAATAAAATAAAATAAATAGACATCCTGAGAACTGATAATACTCTACTATGGTTTTGGGGTGGGAATACATAGGGCTGGGATGACTCCAGAAGAACAAGACCAAGAAGAGTCTGAATTGATTTTAACTAGTCCAAATTCCCTTTCAATCTTCTATTTTAGCTTCTCCCTTAAAAAGCTCTCTGTTTTGGCCACTTTTTCCCCATTCAGATCTTTCTCTCCTCTGTATTTGACTTAAGTTCCCTTTGAAGTGCTTTTATATTTCATGTACCCCAAGAGAAATTCGTAAATCTTCTAGCTTAGGGTTAAATACCTCTAAGGAAGTTTCCATGGTTCTCTATCCCTCTGTAATCCGTTATAGCACTCTTCGCTTTGCAGAATACCCTATAGTCAGTGTATCTATCTGTGTTCCAGCTGATTATGAGGGTTTTTTTCTTAAACAGTGATACCTTAGCATATTTCCTGGAATATAGTAGTACCACAGTAAATGTTTCTTTAATTGAATCACAGTTATCTTGAGTGAGATGATATCGTATTGGCAAATATTTTAGGGAAAAATAAAAAAGCAAAAACCTCAGAAACAATTGAAAAAGATAAGGGGAAATATACAGATTATAGTTATATAGCTAGTATTGTAAATTATTGGGAGATCAGATAGCAGATGGTTCAGCCAACCATAATTTGGCTAGCCTTCCAACAAAATTTAAATTTCTTCTGTAGCCTAGATGGCAGACTAAGTCACAGGGGGTTGAGAATTACACTTTGGTTATCATAAAAGCCTTGGAAGGAAATCTGTAATTAGTAGCATGGATGCCTCAGAGTCACGTAATATAAAAACTTAGAATGATTTATGGGCTGACAATTGGACTTTAATAATCTCTGGAGCTTTCAGAAATTCACATTCAATCAGGTCCTCCGCTTCTAGTGAGATGATAAACACCAAGCCAGAATAGTTAGACAAATGACTGAGAGGCCCAGAAAATTATTACTTTGCAGTTAAAAAATCAATCAGCCTTTGTCTGTCCTTCATGAGTGTACTAGGTAAAGAAGACAGGCTATATACCTCTACATACCTCTGAATGCCTCTGTGTACCCCTTAGTCACATAGCATATAGTTATCACTATTGATCTCTTGGCTGTCAGTATTTCCTTTAGCATATTTAAAGAAAGGAAAGCAACTGGACACCAATATATTTCGAATTCAATATTTAAAGACTTGGACAAAAATATCCCAACTGTTATAATTATGTAGAAAATTCATTAGTAGTAAGGCTTTAAAAGTTCAAATAAAATATCCAACTTGAGAAATGGGATGCTTGTACCAATATTTAAATTCCATCCCTAGTGCCTAAGCAATGCATTGTTAGATGTATTAGCTGTCACTGCATATTAAAATGTGCAGCGACCTTATTCCTATTCTTGATTGGCCTTTGAACAGAAACGGGTTTGTTGAGATAAATAATATTCATATTCATAAATATGTCTGGCATATGTGATAATGAGATGAACACTGACAGGTATCAGTAATTAAATTGTGTTTTTACTTGCTTTCTGAGAAACTTATGATATTTTGTTGAAAATGTAGCAAAACCAAGGAAAGCATTAACTATAAAAATATCTGAGTAGGTAGTTCCCTATGTTACACAGATGTAGAGTTACATAAGAACACTTATTCTCCAAAGCTCTACTTGGTTTCACATACAGAACCACTAAAGGAAACAGTTTACTCCTTCAGTGTAAATGACTTCACAAATGAAGACCAAGTGCCATATGTTGGCAAGAAAATAAATTTACATACATGCTTTTCATGATGAGGCACTTGTCAAGGTGTCCAAGTGAAATATATGAAGACATCCCTAAAAATTGTCAGATTATTATAAGCTTTATACAGACAAATGGACCAGGGATGGGGTGTGACTCAAGAAGACACCAGGAAGGAAGGCATTGGCTGCTGATACAGATACTATCCCTCCATAACCAGTCTTCTCACCATATTCCTGTCAAGAAATTTTTGCTAGCTAACTAGCAAAAATACCCATAAACTTTCCTTCATACGTTAAAGACTAGTGATTACTTTCTAGAAACTTCTTTTGCCTTCAAAACTTATTTAGATATTTATTTTTAACAAAGTTTAATAGTCAAGATTATATTAAGGAATAAAAATGCTTAATGTGTATGTCCTTGTACTTACTAATCCTGGGAGAATCTCTTAATATGAGTTAGTAGGAAAATTTAGTATGAATTCTACTTTCTACCTGAAAAAGAAAATAGGAAAAATGTGAAAGTTTTTTTGGGAAAGAGGCTAGTATTGCAGTATTGACTCATTGCGCATGATTTGAAAACTTGAGCTGTTAAAACAAATTCAGTTATCCTAAGCATTCATATGGGAAGGGATGAAGATTCCCACCATTGAATCAGAGCTATCAAAGAAATAATGCATTAACTAGGGCAGCCTGCATGGTTTTCTCTTCTTTTATCATATAGAAAATTTATTTACCCCAAAAGCTAGTCCTCTACCATTGCACCCGAATTGAAATAGATGGAATAAAGCTATAGGGGAAACTTGGAATTTTCCTTAAACACTGCGGAATTCAAGTTTTTTTCTTTTCAGAGTACAGGACTACATAACATTTTAAGCTGGAAGTAAAGACCTTTTAAAGAAAATTGTAAGTTCTTTTAAGCTCCAACTAGTTTTTTCATTTATTCTTTATTTCTAAGAATCAAAAATCATTTCGAGGTAAATAAAACTAAAAAACTGCATGTTTTATTAAAAAATAAGTTAGTTTAATTGCCCTGATTTAATCTACATACCTCAGAGGAATCAGGATGTCACTGACCCTAGATTTACCTCAGCACTAAGGAGAGAGGACTTATGAGGAATGTAGTTTTAGACCACAGCAAGGTAATGGGTTCAGCTTATGTAGTAAGGTAGCTGGATAGTTTATATAGGGGCATTCAGCCTTTGCTAGTCCTTTTAGGATTTCTCTGGTTTCCATAAAACCAGAAATTGTGGTCTGCAGTATCTTTTTTCTTCTCATGACCCATGCATGGTGCTTACAATGTCAATTCTAAGGGCAGAATAAACCTGTTGAGTAGATTATTTAAACCTTTACATGGAAAAGGTTATAGACCTTGGCTATAAAACAAAAACTTCATTTACAGTAAAAATTAGCAACTTTCAGCACTTTAGTGTTTCAGGATCCTAACTGAGAAGCAAACTCATATAGAATCTTGGAATTTAAACTGACTAGAACTTTTCTGAGAGAAGTATGTTCCTACCCAACAATGAAATTAAATCTGGGCATCTGGGAGAACACATGGGGAACTCTCTGGAACTTTCACTATTTGGATGGATTGTACAGTAATTTGCATTTATTGGTGGTGCTTTGGGTCAAGGTGCTACAATAAAATACATATGCTCTTTGTTAGTATTTGAGAGGAAAAGAAAATCATTAAAACAGCTTGGGTTAAGGCAGCTGGTTCTTATTTATGGTGAAAATGTGAGTATGCTGTGTATTTGTTAACAGTGAACACCATTATTCTGGCAAAGAGTGTAACATTTAACATGTTTCTAAAGTCAACACGTGGCATACTTTCTCTGCTCCAGTATTTATTGAACACCATCTCTGTGTATGGGGAATTTCCCACTGTATGAATCATTCCTGTGTAGGGCGGAAGCCAATTTCCCTTGCAGTTAACACATAGGGATGTGACCTAGGCAACACCAATGAGATATAATTTAAGATTTCAGTTTAGAGAAGAATGATAGGAGTAGGAGTCTATGAACAGAATCCTTCCTGGTGAGGATGGTAGAGGATGACAGAGAGTCATGGAGCTTTCAGAGGCTGCGGTAGTCCATATCTGATGGGGTATTTCATTCTCAGGATTGCCTGTGTAAGCTACAGAGCTTGTGCCTAGTGGCAGTGGACTGTGCTCTTCACTAGGCAGTCTTGGTGAATTTGAGGACTGCTCCTGGCCCTGCAGCCTCTAAACCCGAGTCTCTGGCTCCCCTAGATTTCCTGTGAACTACCTAGTATCTTTGCATTTGCGGGGAGGGTGGACTTAAATGAGCAAAGAAGTATTCTCTTGATAACAACCAAGAACCTTGATTGATACTGTCTCTCTAATACTGTAACATTGTTTTATATCACCTTCATCGGATCTCTGTGGGCATAGCCACTTGGAAATGGAAGGCATTTTGACAGTATCTAGTTTAGACCCACTCCTACCATATTTCTTTTATTGTTTATTGCTTTCAAAAGATAGAAAATTGAGGTTCAGGGAGCCTAAGCACAGTGGTGTTATAACAAAACCAGACTGGATTTGAGTCAAAAGAACAGAGTCCAAACCTGGTGATATTGGGTAAGTTGCCTATCTCTTTCAGCCTCACCTTCTCCAACTGTAGAATTGTCAGATTTAGCAAATGAAAATACAGCATGTCTCATGCATGAGACATACTTATACTAAATAATTTTTTGTTTTTAAGAAATTCAAATTTAACTGGACATCCTATACTTTATCTGGCAAAGGCAGATAAAATATGTGAATAGGCAAAGATAATGAATTTAACAAAACATCTTGCAACTTTTTATTATTGCCTGAGGTCAAACATTTAATTAGTAGCATAAAAATTCTTACTTACCTTTGTGTTGAAATTCAAAAAGCTTGAATAACTTACATGGGGTCATAGATTTTTAGCTCAGCAATAGTGAACTGTTTGGTGAATGAATTGATGATTATTCTCAACTTTTAGTTTATGTTAAATCACTTAGTGCTTATAAGACAGACTGAACTGAAAATCCACTCTTCCTTTTAATTGATACTACCTTGATTATCCTTCTTACAAACCTTTGTCTCTGTCACTGACACCAAATTTAGACATTAGATTCGGGTATGAATTTTTCCCTGGGTTTTAAAAAAAAATCATTCTACAGACTAAAGGCCAAATAGTAAAAACTATAAGGGAAAAAATGTCTGATTTGAATCTTTTCTTGGTCATTACCACAGATATTATAAAAAGCTAAAGAAAGACTAGGTCATGGGCAGAACAGGTTTTATATATCACCCAAACCTGCTGAAAAATATTTTTCTTAAGACATAACAAATAACCTCCATTTGGTTCTGGCTTGCAAATATGCATCCATGAGTTATTTAAATTTCTGAAGATATGCAGAAAGAAACAAAGATAAATGATAATATAAAGTGTTAGGTCAGTTAAAAAAATAAAAATGCAGATAGTTCCTTCAACACTCAACACTGTCCCTGCCACCTCGCCTCAGTTCTGTATAATACACATTATAGAACTGAGAGTTTGTGAATTGGGGGATGCCATTAAATTCCACCTATTTTTAGGAAAATGCAGTTTGTTTGTTTTTTTACATCAGTTGCAGTATTATAGATCTTTCTTTGAAACCTCGAAAGGAAGAGAGGAAAGTAGAGATGCTCATGCTTCTCACGTGACAGTGTTGCTTCATTCATGTAAGCAAGTTTGATGATGACATTTTCTTTTAAAATAACAGCCACTGCTGTCCAAAATTTAAAGAGTATCATTTAGAAACATTTTTTTTAAGAAATCGATATTTCTACCCCAAACAAAAAGATAGTGTGAGGGTTGTGTGTGTATGTGTGTGTGTGTGTGTGTGTGTGTGTGTGTTGTGGAAAAAGATCAATATTCTACTTTTCTGTCATATATGATCTATTGGGGATAGGAGGGAAATGTAACAATCTTTGGCAATCTCTGAGTGGTCTTGGATTTTTTTATAACTCATCTTTGCACAAAGGCTGACAGCCTTGACTGAGACCTAGAAAGCATATAATTGTCATTGTCATAATAAATCCCAGAAGGAAAGAGCAAGCCTATGAGGGTGCCTGGTTTTCAGCAAGGTAGCCAACTCTATCATGTATTTGTAGACTTGCTCCATCCTCCTAAAAAGAGTGTTGTATTCTGATGAGCAAATTCTGTATTAGCCTTCACTGCTGACATGTATTTAAACTGTCATTCTTCAACTCTTTATTTTGGTTACATGTTCACTTTAGCAGGGTTAACAACCAATGAAAAACTCAGCATACATATTAGAGGGGCATTTTATATTTAAATATATGCAAAAATCTCCTAGTTTAAAATATGCTGTTTGCAGCCACTCATTACATAGATGTAGATACAGATATGTAGATATAAAGCTAGGTAGATCAGTAAATAAAGACTCTGATACAGACAATGACAATGACAAAGGATGTGCAATGGCTATAGGTTATCACTGCACCAATAATAGAAAAGAAAAACAAAAGGTAGATAGGGATCTCTTACAGGAACATGAAATTCTATAGCAGACCGGTTTCCAAAACAGGAAGCCAAAAACAGTCACACATGGAGTTCAGTTAGTTGTTATTTTTATTTGGACCGTTCTAGAAGTTTAGACAAGTATCTGAAACTGGTCTGAGCCAGCATGAAGTTCTGTTCTGATTTCCTCTCTTACTGTAGGACAATAGTTTTGAGGACCGCTGGGGGGAGGGAGGCCTTGAAGCATTTTCTCTTTTCTAACTACTACTGTGATTCCAAAACTTTTTCATATATGCTGATCAAAATAACAGATTGAATGCAGAATAGATATGAGAATCTAGATGTCTGAAGCCAAATTTTAAAGAAATTTGCAAAAAAAAAAATTAAAGGAGCGTGACTTGTCTCACTGAGTTTTTGTTTTGGAAAATGTAGTTACTTTTCATAAACTGTTACTTGTGTTGATGTGAAATAATTTAAATATATCAATTATATATATTTTGCAGTTTCTTAGTTTTAATTTCTACTATGATAGGTATTGATAGATATAGCCCACATAAACAAAAGCTTTTTGGGATCCTTAGCAGTTTTTAAGAGTGTAATGGGGTCCTGAAACCAAAAAGTTTGAGAATTGCTACTTGAAAACACTCTGTGGCAAAAAATAAAGATTGTAAGTAAAAAGAATAGCCTTAGCCATTGGCCTGAACAGTATATCTACCCATCCACCCACCCATCCATCCATCCATCCATCCATCCATCTGTCTGTCTGTCTATTTCTGTATGTGTGTGTGTAGAGAAGGGGAGTGGGGGGGAGAGAAAATATGAATGTATTTTACATTAACATAAACTCTTCTGTTACCCAAGTTGCCATCACTTCCTTTTTCTTTCAACTGGCATTATCACTCATTTATTTTTAACTCTGTGGCCCCACAAACATTTGAGTTTAAACCCCCTCAGAGAGGCCTCTCCTGCCTCAGTTTTTTAAATAATTTTGGGATAGTGGGGCCTTTCTTTTAGGAATCTCATGGGAAATTTGGGGAGCTAAAATCAAATGACAAATGCCAGAGACCTGAATGCATAGAGGAAACATAATGTCATAGTGTTGGTTGAAATAAATAGTAATAGCCATTCTATTATTACCATAATCACATCATTTTTTAAATGAAATTTGAACATAAAATTCAGGAGTGAAAAACTGTGAGGAAGGTATGTATATTACTACTGAAAATTACTAATCTTTTTCACAATAGACTTTTCTCACAGTATACTTTTTTCTTGTCAATAGGGCTAAGTAAAAACTTCTGAACTAAAATGACAACTATATATAAATAAAAACGAGGACTTCTGTTGGAGAAAAGCCATAAGATTGGGAGTCATAAGATGTTGAGTTGTTTTTCTGTTACTAAACAGTTGTGAAAAATGTGGATAAGTTACTCAACCTCCTTAGGTAGTTCCCTTATTTGTAAAATACAGTTATTAGTCCATGATAGTTTCTAAAGTTTTTTCCAGCTCTATGATTCTATAAGTCTAGGAAAATGCATCTGCTTTCTCAGCAAGCTTAGTTCTTGCTTTTGAGAACTGGTTCGCATATTCTGGAAATTTAGGCTATAGCTGGAAATTGATACAGAAGTAACAAATTATCATTTCAGTTAGACAAATCTATTAAGAAAGCATCATTATATGATGGATGTCTTCAGTAAACCAACCAACGAGTACAGCAACACTCCATTTATCCCGTATTGGTAGAAAATGAAGTGTTTCACGTGCATGCATTTTTCCAAATAATTGATACATACTCCTTTAAGTACTAAAAATCTGTTTTTTCACTTTTTATGGGAATACTTCTAAAAAATATATTCTATTTTCCTGTCTCTTTTAAAGCAGAAGTCATAAGACTATGTAAATTCTTCTTCATGATTTAGGTCTGTTTAGAGCTCTTTACTACCCAAAGGCTTTTTGTGTTTCCAGGAGCATCTTCCTAAACAATTTGTACCTTGATTTATGGTCAATGAATTGGGGTTGTACATTCAGTAAACAGTTGTTTAATCATTAAAACACGATAATTGTGTGGCTAATGAATCAATTTCTCTTCAATATTTAAACACTGATCATTAAATTAAACCTTACTAAATAAAAATCTGAAATTTGTTCAATTTTTTTAACTCTTAAAATCAACTTACACAACTATCAATTATATTAATTACGAATACTGAAATATATTTTATAAAGTTAATAGATTAGTCTTATAAAACTACATTAAGTATTTAGAAAATAAAACAAATATGCATAATAATTTTAAACACATGCAAAAATCTAAAACAAAAAGATTATTGCAATCAGATTGAGGCTGTGTGTGTGTGTGTGTGTGTGTGTGTGTATGTGTAACTTTAGTGTTACAGTAATCTTATCAACCCCCGAAGAAAATAATTCTCTTTATCAAATGACTGGCTGATGTTAGATCAAGGTTGATTTCAAAATGATTGATTATATATACCTGACCTCCTGAATATGCCAAAATAATTTAGCTTTAAAGTAAAACTTTTGAATTAATGACTTTTATTGGGTTTTCCAAGTTTCAGTCAATCATATAAATTTCTATTTGTTAAAATGATGTATTTTTAGATTTTATTTCATCAGGGTTACATGGTGCTCAGGGTTCTATCGTTTGTATACAATGCTGACCTAATGTCTAAGGCTTATTTTAAAGTTTTTAGGTTAGATTATATAACTGTGATTATAGACCTAGGTATTAGCCAAAAAGTAAACAGTAAATACTTATCATTTAAGTTGCATATCATTCTGCTTTTCCTATATGTTTTTGGAAAGTTCCTTCTCTTTCTTCTATAGAGTATATATTATTAATTACTTTGGTCAATAGGTTTTTTGTTTTTTGGGTTTTTTTTTTTAACCAAAATAGCTATTCTAATTAATTATATGTTGAATTTATCAAAGTTGGCCAGAGCGTGTCCATTTATTTGACTTTATTTTCCTTTGGCACTTCTCCAAACATCTTTCAAATTATATTGTTCTTACATTATGATGATAACAAGATACTCCAAGATCATCTTAATTTTTCTGCTTACCAGGATATGGAAACAACTACTATTCAAGAATCCCTTAATTTCTTTTAGTAGCAAATAGAAATGAAGACCAAATTTTTGTATGAGCATATGTATGAATGCTGGTATTAGTCAGAATGTGCTGCTGGGCAGATTCAATGATAGAGTTGGGGAAAATTGTTTTTTTAGGTCATGACTTCACATTGGTATTTAATTCTAAGTATATTACATTCTTGATATACTAAGACTAAGTCTTAATATTTTATTTAAAAAATTTTAAGCCTTAATTTTTTAGAGCATAAGTTGATTTGGAGCCCACATTTGACCTACAATACCCCCTCTTCAGTTTCACAATTTTTACATCTCATAATGCTTATTTGGAAGTCATATTATTGTCGAAGTTTTATTTTGCTGCTCAGATATTATATCTTAAAGTTCTTTTGGTGTAGGAGATCTTTTAGTTCTGAAATGAAGTGGTCCAAGGCTGCTTTGCTTTTTAGTTGATATCTCTCTTATTTTATGCTCACTTTCACTGCAGGTTCAATCTTCCTTCTTAGACAGTTTAACCAGGCAGCATTTAGAGAGTCTGACATTCATCAAGTAATCATAGACCTGGAGTAGAATGAGTTTATGGTGAGCCATGGCAACCTGCCCTGCTCTCTGCTTGTGGGTAAGACTACAATTCAACTTCTTGTTAAGTTCCTTTGCCCTGAATTCTAGTTTCTTATTGGAATCGAAAAGCTGATTTGACCTTCATCACTGTGGTATGCAGGTTTTCTGGACCTTGTCAGATATAAGCAACTGTTGCTCTGCTAAATAGGAATAAACTTAAAAAAGACAAGGTTGGGCACAGGATGGAAAATCTACTAAATCAGAGTCAATCACTTCATGACACCTGCCTTCTTGAATTTTGTCTTGAGATTTTGTGAAACTTTTCCTCTGACTACCATGCTGGCCCCAGGTGGTGAGGTTCTTTTTGTATATTGTAGTCCTTAGTTTGGCATGTTGACAACAGGCTAAAACTATCAAAATGCTCTTGCAAATGCTAATGGACCCTTAAACAGATGTAAATACAGGAGTTAGAAGGACTGCAATCATTTAGTTAGCAATTAGAGAGATTTAATGCCCTTAGTTTGCCCTCCAGAGCCAGACTTTGTGGCTTTCAGAAGATGAATCTTCTGCTTCCCCTATCCCTAGAGCACTTTCCCAGATACATTGGCTTTTCTTAAGTTTGTCTTTTATATAGCCGAAGTCTTGCATCTCCGATACAGTTTCAGATTCAGGAGGGCATACCTCTTTATTGGTTAAATCAAGAATCTCCCTTTTCAGAGGAGTAGCCCTACCTCTTAGCCAAAGCAGTGATGCTTCACTCTAAACTATTTGCAGTGATGTAGCAATATTTTGTACATTATTTTAACCATAGCTTCCTCATAAACCTGGTTATATATACTAACAGGGAGATAGTTCTCTTATATACATCTCTTCTTCCAGAGAAAAGAACACTGGCTCCTGCTCACTATACCCAAACCAATATTTGGGGTCCTAATATGTGTTTCTTTTTCTTTTTCTTTTTTTCTTATGTTTCTTTTGCCTTAATATCATGCCTGATGACTTTTCAGTTAGAATCCTGTTGTAAGGCCAAGGGTGTCGTATTGGCCTCTCTTGCACATTGATGGAACTCAGCTTCTACTCTTCACATCCCTTCAGGCAAACTCATGCATTTGGCCACTTGGCCACCCTCACTGGGCCTGTCTTCTGAGAATAGCCTTATATTTCTAACCAAGCGCTTCTCAACTACTTTCATTTCTGAACACATAGAGAAATAATAATTCTGCAATATATATTGGCCTTCCAGGCCCCCCATGGAGCAATTCCAGTGACCGAGGATATATCTATCTAGTTATATCCATAACTTTATGCCAAGTAACAACCATTGAGAAGCTCTGCTCTGTATTTCTTTTCTGCCCAATTCAAGTTTAAAATCGCATCTAAGTAAACCAAATTAAGCTCTGGATGAAGGCTCTTTTTTAAGGGATACACAGGTGCTTTTGAGCAGTGCTGTATGAAGTGTAGTCTAGACTACAATGAGATAATAATATAAACTAATGACCTCTAAGTGCATTCATTAATTCAGTAGATTTTTTTGGGTGAAGCATGGTAAGAATATGTTCTCAACAAAGAAGGCTCTGTGTTGATTTATGTTTTTGATACAGCTCCTATCAGCAAGAATATCTGCTGAAGAAAAAAATTGTGGGACTCAAACAATTCTCTCTGTCTTGTGCGGTAGAAGGGATTGAATTACATTAAGTCTTCCATGCAGAGAGAACCCCAGACCAGCCAACAATTCTCCAATCAGTTTTATAATATAAACCAATAGTTCACAAACTGAAGCATATCTTAGTCACCAGCAGGGTTTGTTAAACTATAGATTACTAGGTTCTGTCTCCAGAAATCTGGAATCGGTAGGTCTCGGATGGAGCCTGAGAAAATCTGTTGACTTCCCAGGTGATGCTGATATTGCTGGTCCACACAGGAAACCACAGAGGACAATTCATATTTATACTGAGCTCATAGTGAAGTCATCACTGGGAGTTTCTAGCTGTCTTATGGATTTTGATTGATAAAAGATTTAATCAGTATACCTAAACAGAAGAAATAAAAAAAAAGGATGACCTTCAGGCTATTTGAAGATGTAATTTACATTGTGGAGATAATTTAGATTCTGTTCTGATAGTCAGCTAGCCTTTTTTGTGTTTGTTCAAGGCAAACTGAGCTCCTAGACAACTGGAGTTTTTCTCAATCCTTTTACCCATTATCCACAGGGCTGCTGCCAGAGAATATAAGTGTCAACTCCAATGGTCCATATTGTAGTGATTCACATTTAATCAATTTAATTTGTAAACTAGCAATTGCTTTTGAAACTTCAAGGAAAGGATATTCAGTAGAGACCTATAATGTCTTTTTTACTGCTGCTATTCCAAAAAGAGCCATCCTGTATTTTAAAAATCAGTACATAGGACTATTTGAAGATCTGAAAATTATTACAAGCTTATGTTTTGTTGCGAATGTTGAAAATTGTTTACTTTCTCAGTAATAGGCCTTCTTAGAACTGTATTTTCCAAGTGAGGTTTCACAGACATGTAATCTCTCTGTCTGGAGGACAGCACACAGATTTCTCAGATGTCTGAGTGGGAGGGCTCATCCTCAAAGATCTCTTCTCCTTTCAGTATGAAGGGCGCTCTGCCCAGTTAGCAATCCCTGTCTTCCCCCGACAGCCTGCAGCTCTTTTTCATTCACAGAGTGATGCCAGTGTCATTACTCTCCGTTCTGTCTTCTGTGAACACTGGGGCTCCTCCTGAGACATATCATCTCCATCACCACAGGTTGATATTCATTTGCTTTGTTCAAGGTCCATAGCACTGGCCTGTAATGCTGCATCAGAGACAGTCTCATTGTCAAAGTAGTTAAGTAGGAAGTATAATTCCTAGTCAGGATCATTCCACCTCCAGTCTCTCTGTGACTACATCCTAAAGAAAGAAATAGCAATTTACCAAATGACTATTTGCCACTTTGAAAATCATCAGCTATTGCCAATAAACTAATTTAACAACAAGCCATCTGATATTGGAGACTGCAAGTTAATATTGAGAATGTGATTAGGACTTGTCTCAATTTGTCAGTAACGTTTTTGGTAGCTTGACAATTATAAAGGATTTGGCTGACAGGATAAATTATCTCTGGATTACAACTTATTTTATGATGTGAACTTTCAAAAATCTAATGTAGAATTTATTGAATATTTTCTTCTGAATACTCCCATTCCTTAAAACTGTTCTTAAATAAATGAAGAGCCCAAGTGTTTCAAATCATTTGTTGCATAGATCCAAATTCCTTTGTCTGAAACTGTTGGGATCAAATATGTTGTATGTACTTTTATTTTATTTTATTTTTTAGAGCAGTTTAAGATTCATAAGAAAATTGAGAGGAAGGTACAGAGTTTTCTCATAACCCCCTGCTTCCATACATTCATTCTCTTCTCCATTATCAACATCACTCCTAAATGTGTTTTAAAATTCAGAATTTTTCAGATTTTGGAAAAATGTTATGGACATATACTGCATATAATGTGAGAATTCCTGTTACATTATCCCACAATCAAATATTAATATTTCTACAACTACATGGATGAATAGGGATATTAAGTGAGATTTATTTAAAAAGGGCTTAAAATATTGGTTCAAGTTAGATTCTGCCACTAAGAGCTGTGAAACACCTGGTTTTCAGAACCATTTAGATTTCATTTAGATTTCATAACTGCAGATAAGGAATTGTGAATCTGTACCACTCTTGTAAAATGCTGTTATCAATTTACTGATATTGAGTGTAATCTGGGTAAATAGTCAATAAATTAGGAGGATCTAATTGGTATTTCTCTTGGAGCAGAAACATGGTTTTCTGTGTCTTACCATTAGCTACCCCCATTAAGTGAATAGATTAGATGTAGTTTGTTTAATCTTGAAATTTTTATATGTACAACAAAAGGATGTAATGTGCTACCTTGTAGACCAGAGATATTCAGTAAATGGATATTTCACTTTATTATCTTACTAGTAATTTTGTTGGTCCTAAGAAATACCAAATTTAGGTGGAGTTCAGAATTTGCCCATATGTGTATGATTCTGGTGCTCAAAATACATAAATGAATTTAGCAGTGTGCTTCGAAATTGATCACTGAGCAGCATGTCTTCCAAACTGGTTTTATCATTTGCTGGACAGGCAGAGATATTTTGCTAAAATTTCAAAGGCTTTTCAAGCATCATTTACCTTTTAGCCTATTTGTATCTGCTGTATATAAGGCTATCTATAAAGACACATGGATGAATCTCCTGGAATCCACATATCTCTACATATGTATGACTACATCTGCTGAGGTTCATGCCATAACCAGGGTCAGTCCAGAGAGGAAACAGTAAAAGGCTGAGAGCCAGGGTATCTTCATCAAGAGGACTCAAAGGCTCTAAGTCCTTGATTTTCTGTTTTCTTGTAGATGTGAAACTAGTTGTATAGAAAAGTCTAGGTAAGGCAAACATAGGTAGTAGCCTGCTATTCACATCTGGTCCTGGATTCATATTCAGCCACCAAGCTGGAGAGGTAGATTCTGACCTACAGATGCTATAGTACTAATGAGTAACCAATAGGAAACTAAGCTCAGTGTCCATTTTCATACTATGAAATTCCTGCGAGATTTAAAACAAATTGTTTGGTCATCCTTGGTCATAAGTTTATTTATAAAATAAGATCACAAATAATTTAACCTCTGTTCTAGCCTAATAATAGTAGTATTTTAAGTGTTGGCCCTAGTAAACATGAAAATATATTTGGTTCTTTTTTTCCTTCATATTAACTTATTACATGCTCTATTTTATAGGCTTAAATTGATAGTTTTAAGAAATCTGTGTGTTAACATTTAACCATGAGTACCTGCCATTTCATTCAGAAAGGGTCTCATGTGACTAGACCAAGGCACATCATAATCAAATTGCTTAAAACCAGTGATAAACACCTCGAGAAAAATGAGCAATACATACACAAAAAGATATGAATAATAGCAGATTTCTCAGAAATAACGCAAGCAAGAAAAGGCTATGGAGTGAAATCTTTAAAGTATTGAAAGAAAAAATTGTCACTCTAAAATTTTATACCCAACAAACTATCTTTCAAAAATAAAGGTGAGATCAAGATTTTTTTAAATAAATTTTAAATTTTTATAATAGTTTTAGATATAAATAAAAATTACAACTATAGTATAAAGAATTCCTATACCTCACCTCCAGTTTCCTTTATTAGTATCTTACATTAACATGGTACATTTATCACAATGAACTGATAATGATATTTTTAAAAATCTGTATTCAGATTTTCTTAATATTTACCTGACATCCTTTTTCTGTTCTGGCTAGGACAGTTTCTCAAACTTTCTATGCTTTTGATGACTTTGACATTGTTGAGTAATCATAAGATATTTTTATAGAATGTCAGGTTTTTTTTCCCCATGATTAAACTGGCTATAATAGACTGAATGTTTGTGTCTCCCCAAAATTCATATATATTGAAGCCTGATTTCCAATGTAATGATTTGGAGATGGGTTCTTTGGCAGTTGATTAGGTCATGAGGGCAGAGTTTTCATGAATGGGATCAGTGCTCTTATAAAAGAAACCCAAGAGAGACCCTTCACCCATTCTGTTATATGAGGATACTATGAAAAGATGGCCATTTATGAATCAGGAAAAGGGCTCTCACCAGACGCTGAATCTGCCAGTGCCATTATCTTGGACTTTCAAGCCTCCAGAAATATCATAAGCAAATTTTCTGTTGTTCGTAAGTCTATTGTATTTTCTTACAACTGCCCAAACAGACTAAAGCACTGGCATTCTGTGTGCTTGGGAGGAATATCACAGAGATAAAGTGCCATATTCATCACAGCATATCAAGGGTATATACTATTAGCATAATTTATCAAGTTTGTTTACCTTGACATCTGGTTGAGATAGTGTTCTATCAGGTTTTTTTCATTATAGAGTTCCTTTTTTCCCCTATTCTGTACTGTATTCTTTGTAAGAAATTCAATATGTTTACCCCATACTTAAAAAGTGGGGAGTTATGTTTTACTTCTTTGAGGGCAGAATATTAACATAAATGATTTGCAGCTCTGTATGGGAAAATTATTTGGAATTATTGCATACTAATGCAAACTCTTATATAAAAGAATACTTATACGTTCTACCATTTATATCAGCACAGACTCGTGGATATTTATTTATGCTTTGAGCTCTAATGCAATTTTTTTTTTTTTTTTTTTTACTGATCAAATTTAGTTGGCTCATGTGTCACTTTGACTTAGCCTCAGCATTGAAGGGATTTGTTTAGTTTTTTGAGCATTTCCTTACTTTCTGTTATTACAATATCACGAAATGCTCCAGGCTAATATTATACGTTTTCTGCCTCAGTCCTGGAATCAGCCATTTAAACAAAAGTATGGTTTCTTCTATTAGATAATAATATGAGAAACCAAGATATGAATATGAGTACCAGGTGTGCTTGTCACTACTGAGATGTCATTGCTCGTAGGCCCTCTCAGCTGACACAGCAAGGAAATATATGTGTATATATATTCACATATCTATAAATATTTCTGTATGTTATATCAACTATCTGTAGTTAGCTAAAGATGAGTTCATACTGACTAAGGCACTGGGGTTCTGTCTCCAACTTCAATTTACTACCACATGGATTATTATAGCTTTCTTCTCTTATTTGTAACCTCCCACTCTAATAGCAAGAAAACTGGTTCCCACCATCAGTCATCTATTTACTTAATTATTCAATTCCAGTACATGTGTATAATGGTTTCATAATTATTAATCCACACAACTACAGGTAACACCTAAAGCAACTACAGTACAGTACTTATTACAGTTCATTTTGCCTTTGGTCTTATAGACCCTACTTATTTTTAAAGTTACTTAGGCCAGCCCCTTTTTCCTCCCACTCCTTCTGGTATATTGTTTCATACATTTGTGATACAGTTAAACTCATAACATTTTTCATTCCACTTGGGGATCCCCTAACCTGCTAAGTTATTTTTTTTTTAATTTGCATTCATTAAGGTTTCTCTTTTTGCTGTAAATTTCTATGGGCTTTGACAAATGTTTAGTGCTATGTATCCAACATTATAATATCATAGAGAATAGTTTTATCATTCTAAAAAATCCTATGCTTCACCTATTCAACCTCCCTTATGACTTCCTAACAACCACTGATGTGTTTACAATCTCTATAATAATTTTGTCTTTTCCCAAATATCATATAATTGGAATCATACAATATGTAGCCTTTTCATACTGGCTGCTTTCAACAAGCAGTATGCACTTAAGATTTACTCATGTCTTTTTGTGGCTGATAGCTCATTCATTTTTTATTGCTGAATAGTCATCTATTTTATGAATTTACTGCACTTTGTTTATCCATTCACCTATGGAAGGACATCTTGGTTGTTTCCAGTTTTTAATAATTATAAATAAAGCTACTATAAACATTCATGTGTATGTTCATGTATAGGCATAAATTGGCACATGAGTGAATACCTATAGCCACATACCTGAATCATAAAGATATTTTTCAAATATACAAGACTGTAAGAATGCATCACCAGCATACCATAACCATAAATATTATAAAATGAAGTACATACTGCATACCTGATGAAAATATGTATCTCCGCATGTTAGAACAGAAATGATAAATATATGGATAAATATATAAAACCTTTTTTCATATTTAAAATTTTTGTTACAATTGTTTTAACTAAAATAACCTAAGAGGTTTATAATATACGCATAAGTTAACCTGTGAGAACATTGGCGCAAAGACCAGAATAGGGCAAATGAAAGTACACTGTTTTAGGTTTATGAGATATATATAAAAGTATATACTACTACTTAAAATAGATCTAGTAAATTAAAGATGTATAATGTAAGCCAAATAGCAACCAATAAAAAAGTTAATAAAAGTATAGTTATTAAGCCAGTAAAGGAGATAAGAGAGAATCATAAAAATATTCAATCCAAAGATACAAAAAAATCACAAAAAAAAGGGAAAAATTAAAGAATTGAAATAGAACAAAACTAACCAAGATGGCAGATTATCAGCCAATCATATCAATAATCACCTTAAAAGTTATTGCCTAAACACCTGATTAAATGTAGTGATAGTAAAGATTGGATTAAAAAGTGAGACCTAACTGCATGCTTTCAACATGAAACTTACTTTAAATATATATATATATGTATAGAGTAAAAATAAAAAATACTTTGGAAAAGATATACTATGCTAACACTGTCCAAAAGAAAATTGCAATGACTATACTAACATTAGATAAAGTGAATCTCAGGGCAAGAGGTATTACCAGGGGTAAAAAAAATTGTTATTTAAATTAATAAAGAAGTCTAATAATAAAAAGACCAGTAATGTCGAATGCTTATTTACTGAAAAACAGCTTCAAAATACATGAAGTAAACTTTTGGTTTCTAATCTGGCATGTCCTAACAAGTAAAAAGCTAAAAAAAAAACTGAAGGATCAACTATTTTTAGATCCATCAGAGGAATGAGCTCATACTGCAAACCATTGTCCCCAACAAAATTGGAGAGACAGGTAAATAAAGAGAATCACAATTTACCCAAGCAGAAACCTCCATGGGAACCATTGTTGGGATTCTTTTATCCAGTATATCATGATTGGCTTCCAAGGAAAAAAATCACACTTTGAAGAGACAGAGCAAGCATCAGAACCAGACTCAGACATGGCAGGGATGTTGGAATTATCAGACTGGAAATCTAAAACAACTATGATTAATATGCTAAGGGCTCTAGTAGATAAAATAGATGGCATGCAAGAACAGATGGGCTATGTAAGCAGTGAGATGGAAATACTAAGCAAGTATAAGAAATTCTAGAGATAAAAAAAACTAACAAATGAAGAATGCTTTGATGGGTTCATTAGAAGACTGGACACAGCTGAGGAACGACTCTGTATGCTTAAGGACAGCTCAGTAGGAACTTCCAAAGCTTAAAAGCAAAGAGAAAAAAGACAAAAACAAAAACAAAAAAAAAACAAAAAATGGTAAAATATATGAAATAGAATACATATTTCAGGTGCATACAGAACTTTCACTAAGATAGACCATATTTTGACATAAAAATAAATCTTAATGTGAAAAAGATTCAAATAATGAAAAGTATTAGCTCTAATCAGAGTAAAATTATAAATCAGCTACATGCGAAAGAATAAAATTGGACTCATACCATACACCATATACAAAAATTAACTCAAATTGGATCAAAGACCTATATATAAAAGAAAAAGTATAAAACTCATTTTAAAAATATAGGGGTAAATCTTCATGACCTTAGATTTGCCAAAACACTCTTAGATATGACACCAAAAGCATGAGTAACAAAAAAAAAAGTAAATTAGAATTATCAGAATTTAAAACTTTCATGCTTCAAAAGCCACCATCAATCAAATCCATTGATACATTAAAAGCATTTGACAAGATCCATTCATGATTTTCATGATTTTAAAAATCATTATTCATTTATGATTTAGAAACTACTATTAACCAATGATGAATATATGGGAACTCTCAATCTGAAAGAGAATCCTCACAAAACCTACAATTATCATCTTACACAATAGTGAATGACAGTACTTTTCTCTTAAGAATAGAAATGAGGCAAGGATGTTCAGTTTCCCCTCTTTTGTTCAACATTCTATTGTTAGCTTTAGCCAGTCCATTAGGCAAGAAAAAGAAAGTTCATACACACTGGAAAGGAAGAAATAAAACCTGTCTATATTTGTAAATGATGTGATCACATAGGTAATTTAAGGAATCTATAAAATAGCTTGAACTAATAAGTGACCTTAGCAGAGTTATAGGTTAAAAGACCAATATCTAAATATCATTTACTTATTAATGTATAGCATTATTTCAAAATATGGCCTAAACAGTAAAGATTTATTATTTAATCATTCAGTGTGTCTGTGATCTGGGCAGGACTTAGCTGGGCGCCTTGTCCTCAAGATCCCACACAAGGAGGCAGTCAGCTGTTGGTCAAAATGGTCTCATCCGAAGGCTTTGGTAGGAGAGGAACTGCTTCCAGACTTTTCCACATGATTGTTGGCATGATTCAGATACTTGTGAGCTAGTATACTGAGGGCCATCGCTCCTTGCTGAATGTAACCCGGACGGTTACCTTTTTTTCTCTTGCCATGGGAATTTTTATGTAATAAAGCTCATAACATGGCACTGGTTTCCCTCAAAATTAGGGCTTCAAGAGAGAATACGAGAGGATGAACAAGAGGGAAGTCAGTCTTTTTGAAATGTAATCTTGGAAGTGATATCCCATTAATATATTTATATTCTGCTCATTAGAAGTGAATTACTATAAACAGATGACACACAAAGCCATGAAAGTAAGCATAATTTGGAGCCATTTTAGAGAGTGCCAGAAATAAAAATTTTATTTCTGTATTCAAACAATAAAGAAATGAAATCGAAATTGAAGAAAACTCACAGTAACATCACAACTTATGAAATATATAGGAATAAGTTTAACAAATGGTGTTCAAGGCCTATACACTGAAAACTACAAAACAGTGCTGAGAGAAATTAACACAGACCAAAAGAAATGTGTAGTTAACTGTGGATTGGATTAGGCAATTTGGTGGTGTTAAAAATGTGGATTCTTCACAAAGTGATCTGTAGATTTGAGACAATATCATGATCCTCAGCAGATTTTGTAGTAATTGACAAGCTGACTTTAAAAGTTATATGAAAATCAAAGGACCTAGAATCACCAAAAGTGTTTTGAAAAAGAATAGTCACTGAACTTACCTGATATCAAGACTTAATATAAAACTACAAAGATCAAGGCAATATGGTATTGCTTTAAAGGTAAAGTATAGGTCAATCAATAGTCTAGGAAAGAATCTAGGAAGAGACAAGCAATGAAGAAGAAAGAAAGAGTCTCTTCAACAAGGTTGCTGAAACTTACATAGCCATATGCAAAAAAATAATAAAGGTTTAATCTCATACCATATACAAATAATCCAAAGTGGTTAATAGACCAAAGTGTTAGAGCCTTGATTATAAAAGTTCTAGAATAAAATATAGGAGAAAATATTAGTGATATTATATTAGCTCAAGATTTCTTAAATAGAACATAAAGAGTATGAATTATAAAAGAAAAAATGATAAACGACTTCAACAAAGTTAAAAACTTTTGCTCTTCTAAGGATACTTGTTAATAAGAAGAGAATGCAAACCACAGAATGGAGAAAATATTTGCAAAACATAAAGTAAAAGCACTTGTACCTAGAATAAGTAATACCTATAAAACTCAATAATAGAAAACAAGCTGATTGAAAACCATATTTTAACAAACAGTTCACCAAAGATGTACTAAAGATAAATAGGCACATGAAAAAACACTCAACATTTTTATCCATTAGGGAAATGGAAATTAGAGCCACAATGAGATACTATCACAAACCCACTAGAAAGACTGGAATTAAGGAGACTGGAAGGAGGAAATACAGCTGTTAGCAACAGCATTCATGGACCTTGAGGGCATTATGTTAAGTGAAGT
>NW_011888872.1:6612547-6614992 GCF_000151845.1 Pteropus vampyrus | reverse complement strand
CCTTGTTTAAAGCTCTTATCACCTTTAATATGATATACAAATTGCTTATTTGGATATGCCCTGTTCCCACACAATAGAACATCAATTTTATGAAAACAGGCATTGTATATATTCTCTGCTTGTTTGGCCACCTAAAAAAGGCTACTTCTTTCTTGGCTTCCTCTAGCATATTACAACTATAGATTCTCTTCTGTAAGCAACAGAAACCATTTTAAGCCAAAAAAAAAAAAAAGTGATGATGATTGGAGAAGAAATTGAGGTCCTCCAGTACTAACATCTGGAAGAGCAGATGCGAAGAGCAGGCAAATAGCACAGTGAACTCTAGAGGACAGGCTGTGAGAATTACTGTCAAGGCCACAACTCAGCACCCCTATGATCTCAATCCCCTCAACTCTGACTATTTTGAATCCAATCAATTGTACCTTCCACCTTTGTGTCATTCACTCAAGATTCAAAGTTCTGGGAGTGACTTTCTGACCAACTATGCTTGTATTTTGTGGCTACCTCTGTTTTAATATAGCCATGGTATGAGGCATCAAGAAGCAAGAGGGCACTGGGACTGGAAGCTTCTTTGTCATCAATACCATTAAAGAATGATGACCCCCTAAAAGTAGGATTATCATATAATTTATTATTCAAACTAATCTATGTTTAAGAATTAAAAGGGCACTATTAATATTTTTGCAGGAACAACTGGTATAAACAAAGATAGTCTCTGAATTTGAGGGATGTGTGGTCAGTAACCAAAAGGGGTATTAGGTCACTGATTAGAAAAAGGTGTGGTTGGATGTTAGCATGGCAAAAAGAATCACAGGTTTTTTTTTTTCTTCTTTTTTAATAATTCTTCTTTCTCTGAGTCAGGAAAAGCATCTCGATGGTGTGCCTTCAAGATTCTTCCTATGGGAGGGAATGGGAATCCTTAATTCTATTTCCAGCTAGAACCATTTCATTTTTGAAGATATCTGTTTCTACAATCCATCACAATTCACTCACCTAGAACAGAGAGAATGAGAAGCTATATAAGATCATACTGGTCTTTTCCCCAAAATTGGTCAGGTCTGATAGTTTTGAGGGCAGGGAACACATCATGCAAGGCTTTGATTTTTTTGCCAGCTCTCAACACATTCCTTTATATAGTGAATTCTATTGCCTGTCAGTTCATTGGACTCTCCAATCCATCTGTGGCATACATGGCTTTTGGGTCTTGGAAACAAAAGTGCTTCTTTACTTATTCAGACATAAAGGACTTAGGCCTCACTTTTTTGAATTACTCATTGATCATAAGGTACCTAGTTTGCTAGTGATTCATTAAAAGTGAAAGTGATTTATTGTAATAGGATTTTCTAGTTCCCAACACTGAGAGGATATCGAATACAGTGTGACACCAATCATAAGAATAAAATGCTCACTCTCTTCTACTTGACCAGTGGCTGGCAAATGGTCTATCATGTAAGAGCCAAAATGGATAATCTGTCGTCAGCTGATAATTAGTCACTTCACTGTAACTTAAAAAAAGAAAGAAAGAAAATTCTATTCGAATTTTTCAGCTCTAATAAATCAAGTGTTCATATGATAACTACTTAAGCTAATGGGTAGCTTGACTTTTAATGAGGCTTTATAATTAATTAAT
Organism: Pteropus vampyrus; assembly: GCF_000151845.1. Taxonomy (NCBI): domain Eukaryota; kingdom Metazoa; phylum Chordata; class Mammalia; order Chiroptera; family Pteropodidae; genus Pteropus; species Pteropus vampyrus. The sequence goes on along the minus strand of NW_011888872.1, from coordinate 6,613,362 downwards.
CTACTCATTTAAGGTATGTGGACTCCCGGTTTATAATTAGAGCCTCTAGTTTTAGAAAGTAAAACCAATATTTACCCCTGTATGCCCCCTGCCAAAGGGCTGCAACAGATATTGGCTGGTAAATATTCATTTACACTGACAGCAGAAACATTTTTCACAGAGCTCTAGATCTGCAGTTTCCCGACTGTCAGCTTGGTGGTGAACTGTTAGAGTGCCAAGGGTTGCTGGCTGGGGACAAGTGTTTTTGAGTTGAATAAAATAATACAGAAATATGAAAATAGAAATGTATTTTTTTTTTATTTTTATGTTTCTCTCCATCTCTCTATTGGGAAGGGTTAGTAATCTTTCTTGGGGAAGCTTCTCTTAATTTTTCACAATCTTTCAAGCCTCTACTAAGTTTTTTTTTTTTTTTTTTATGTGGATTATTCGATTAAATCCTCACAAGAACCCTATGAGGGACATATTCTTCTTATATTCATTTAAAAAATAAGGACACTGAGGTTTAGAGGAGTTTAATAACTTGCCCAAGTTTATGAGTCTAATAGAGGAGCTGATATTTGAAGCAGAAATATCTGACCCTAAGGCCCTTATTTTAAAATATAAAAGAAATTCAGCTTACTTGGGTGGTGGCTAAGAACAGGTTGGCTGGTACATTCAAAAGATCGTAGATACCATTCTTTAAAGATAGAAACTGTTTTGTTGCCATTTATTGTTTGAATGTTTATTGTGTGTACAAATATTTAATTTTCTCATAATGTATTAGCCTAAGAATAGAAATGACTTCACATTGAAAGCGATAGCTCAAACTCCTCTGG
>NW_011888872.1:6610228-6612497 GCF_000151845.1 Pteropus vampyrus | reverse complement strand
TGTAATAGGATTTTCTAGTTCCCAACACTGAGAGGATATCGAATACAGTGTGACACCAATCATAAGAATAAAATGCTCACTCTCTTCTACTTGACCAGTGGCTGGCAAATGGTCTATCATGTAAGAGCCAAAATGGATAATCTGTCGTCAGCTGATAATTAGTCACTTCACTGTAACTTTAAAAAAGAAAGAAAGAAAATTCTATTCGAATTTTTCAGCTCTAATAAATCAAGTGTTCATATGATAACTACTTAAGCTAATGGGTAGCTTGACTTTTAATGAGGCTTTATAATTAATTAATCTACTCATTTAAGGTATGTGGACTCCCGGTTTATAATTAGAGCCTCTAGTTTTAGAAAGTAAAACCAATATTTACCCCTGTATGCCCCCTGCCAAAGGGCTGCAACAGATATTGGCTGGTAAATATTCATTTACACTGACAGCAGAAACATTTTTCACAGAGCTCTAGATCTGCAGTTTCCCGACTGTCAGCTTGGTGGTGAACTGTTAGAGTGCCAAGGGTTGCTGGCTGGGGACAAGTGTTTTTGAGTTGAATAAAATAATACAGAAATATGAAAATAGAAATGTATTTTTTTTTTATTTTTATGTTTCTCTCCATCTCTCTATTGGGAAGGGTTAGTAATCTTTCTTGGGGAAGCTTCTCTTAATTTTTCACAATCTTTCAAGCCTCTACTAAGTTTTTTTTTTTTTTTTTTATGTGGATTATTCGATTAAATCCTCACAAGAACCCTATGAGGGACATATTCTTCTTATATTCATTTAAAAAATAAGGACACTGAGGTTTAGAGGAGTTTAATAACTTGCCCAAGTTTATGAGTCTAATAGAGGAGCTGATATTTGAAGCAGAAATATCTGACCCTAAGGCCCTTATTTTAAAATATAAAAGAAATTCAGCTTACTTGGGTGGTGGCTAAGAACAGGTTGGCTGGTACATTCAAAAGATCGTAGATACCATTCTTTAAAGATAGAAACTGTTTTGTTGCCATTTATTGTTTGAATGTTTATTGTGTGTACAAATATTTAATTTTCTCATAATGTATTAGCCTAAGAATAGAAATGACTTCACATTGAAAGCGATAGCTCAAACTCCTCTGGTTTATGGACTCTATCTGTATAAATGGGTCTTCGTTCCTCTCAAATTCCTGCTCAGCAATTCAGAGTTCTCAATAGATGTTTCGTATGTGTTCACCAGTATGCCTGGGTGCTTTGATGACTCCATTTTTTCTCTTCTAGGCATTGCATTCGGCCACTTTCTGGTCCTTCCTGCAGTTTCCCTATGCAATCTCTTTAAAGATTTCTACTGTTTCTGGAAGCCTACTCAGACTTTAAAGCCTGACAGTTTCCAGCACAGCATGTTTTAAAGATGCTCCTGGAAATATTAACTTCAAAATGACTGAAATTTGATTATACCAAAATTCTTTCTGAAAGCATAACAAATAATTTGTAGATTTTACAAACTGCAATTTAATGCACATAATTTTTCTCAAGGCCTTATCAACTAAAGAATTTGTGGTTTGTCCCCCACAAAAATGCTCCCTGCAGTTGAATTTTTAAGAATGTACTGTAGCCAATAAGATAAACTATTTTAACAATGGTAGCTTAGTCGATTATTCCATCTATGTATTATAGGCCAGATATGCAGTTATTTCCTGTTTCAGTTAGAATTTTTTCCATGTGTACCTAATGAGCATGGAGGTACAAAAAATAATATTCCTCCCACCTTCAAAGTTATTCTAGCTAGGCTAATAGCCAAATTAACATGAAACAGATTAACGGGAGAAAATGTTCAAAATTTATTACAGATAAACGTGCAGGGCTGCCATAAGAACATAAGACTTTAAGATGCATTGAGTAGTTTAGATTTACATGCCATTTCAAACAAAGAAGAGGGAAGGTAATTTTCAGGTAGATGAGAAAGGCCAAACATGTGGTAAGGAAATTCTTGCTGGGCCACCCAGAAACAATGGGACACAGAGGGACTCTGACAAACAGGCTTGGTTCTATTCCTCCTTTTCTGCCACACTTAGTTTAATTATGATGCTAAGGCGATGCTCCCTTCTTTCAAACAGGTTTTTCTATCTAAAGTCCTTTAGGCAGGTAAGGGATGAGTCTTTTGTTTCTTAATAACCAGCTTAAAATTAGTATCCTAAAGTGCATATTTTAGGGTAGCAAAACTTCAGTCCTCTTCACGAGGGCTCTGTGTGTTCATGGGCTATGTCTGTTGACAGGGCCTTGATATATATGATAT
>NW_011888872.1:6585970-6609259 GCF_000151845.1 Pteropus vampyrus | reverse complement strand
AATTTGTGACAATTTGTTACAGCAACAAAGAGAAATTAATGTATCTAATAACTTAGTGTCTTCCTCAAATGGACTTTGAGCTCCTTGAAGTCAGGACTGAAAAGCAAAGTTCAACATCTATTCTCCCCTTTCTTCTTGGTAACAGAATCCTGTATTTTTTATAGGAATGTAGTAGACCTAACTTCCTTTGCAGTTAAGTGTGACCGTGTGACTAAGTTACAAAAAGGAAGTTCTATTAAAAGATCTTCCAAAAAGATTTATTCAACTCAGAAAGGTGACTCTTGTCTATCTCTTGCTCCTTTCTGCAGCTGGTCTGAAAAACAGAGATGATTACTGGAGCTCCCTCAGCCATCCAAGTCTATGAAGTGATTTAGAAAATGGAATATGAAAGCCATACTCGAGGATGGCAATCCCAAGAAGTAGATGTAGGGTCCCTGATGGAGCTCTGGAGCCACCATATCTGCCCTGCATAGCCAATTCTTATACTTCTTTCATTTAGAGAAAAATTTTTTTTTTACTTTGGTCTTATGTAAGCTTCTGTAAATTTGCCCTTTTTCATTGCTGTGAAGCCACGACTCATAGATACTAACATAGACTAAGTGTTGAAACTCCATTGGCTCCTGGCTCAGTGGCTGGTACAAAGTATTTGCTCATTAAATGCTTATTGAATGGGTGTTCAGACTCTGTCCAAAGCCACTCATCTTTCAGGGCTCATATCTCTATTAAATGTTATAATTCATCTAACTTTCAGTGGGTTGAATAGTGTCCCTGGAAAATTCATGTTTACCCCAAACCTCAGAATCCAATCCCTTTTGCAAACAGGTTCTTTACAGGTGTAATTTTTAAGATAGGGTCATGCTGGATGAAAATGAGCCTTAAATTCAATGATGATGTCTTTATAATAAGAAGGGAGGACAAAAATTGATACAGGGAATAAGGCCACATGATGACACAGAGATTGGAGTGATGCAGTCAAGTAACACCAAGGAAAGTGGGAGCCACCAGGAGCTACTAGGAGGAGGCAAGGAAGGGTCCTTCCTTTGGGCTTTCAGAAGCCTCAGGGCCCTGCTGACTCCTTGATTTCAGATATCTACCCTTCTCAGAACTGTGAGAGAATAAATATTTGGTTTTTTTAAGTTATACCATTTGTGATAATTTGTTATGGCAGCCATAGGAAACTAATGCACCCTCCTCCTTGACAATAAATGATACATGCAGATGTTTAGAATAGTTGCTGGTGTATCATTAATTTTTAAATGTTAGACTTTGTTATGTAGTATTATTATCATTATTATTATTACTTTCTATGTTATTTTCTGACACTGAACCTCATACTTTTAGTTGAAATTGCTTACAGGTGTAAATAAATATTTTGTGTCTTCAATTAGACTACAAGGCCTTTGAGAGTAAAGAGAGTTGTTTATACTTTTTAATCCCCCATTTCCTTTGCTGGACATATAACAGGGTACTGTGTGTGAGGAGGGCAACAGCCTTTAGAAAAGAAAAAGTCCCCACGGATGGTGTTCTCAGAATAACTAGAATCTGCCAAATAGTTATCACTTTGGGGAATTTGGCAGACAGTTGCCAGGGTCAAAGATCCCTCCTGACTGACAGAAAACTAGATACCAAATAAGGCTTGAGTTTCTCTAGACACCAGCCAAGCAAGGACACTCAGACCCTGGCAGAGCTCAGTCACCCAGTGATTTATATCAGTGTTTCTTGGGGAACTATTAAAGAGTAATTTCCATTTCTCTCCTTAAATAAGTGCTTTATCTATTTAGAAAACTGCTGTAGTCAAAGTACAAAGAAGCCCATTAGGCTGTCCATGTACAGCTATTATAAGCAAGAACATAGCCTGGGGTAGCAAGCGATTTTTCTGTAAAGCAAGCATATTTTCTATTTTCTAACTCCCTTGTTGCATTCCTTAGCTGCATTACTGAGATGCAAACTTTTCAAACTTCCTTCCTTTTCAAAATCACTGGGAGATTTTGTGCCTCTAACTTGCTTTCAGGCAGTTCTCTCTAGAAGTGGAAACCAAAAAAAAATGTTTTTGAGATACTGATGAACACACAGCAGCCATTTTAAGAGTCACAGATAAGGAATTCCAGGGTTTGCCCAGAAAGAGACATGAAAAAGGACAAGAATGGATTTGAATCATCAACATTTCTGATACTAGTTGCTGTGTGGTAGGTTAGGGCTTTCCCAATATAGGAGGTTCTTCTTATCCCCAGAAGAACCTAAACTAAACTAAAAACTAAAAAATATTCAAAATTTGTCTCTGCTAAATATGTTCCAAGTAATTTTCTTATTGCTTTACATATACGAACTCATTTAATCTTTTTAATAACTGACAAGAAGGTCCTATTCTGATTTTACAAATGAAGTGACTTTGACACAAAAGCGACCTATGAAATTCCTCTAGAATCAGCTTTATTCTCTCAACTTTTCTTTCATGCTGTGGACATCTGAGGGGCAAGCTCAGCTACTTTATTTACCTAGCCTCAATCTCTCTATCTATAAAATACATAGATATGTATCAATCTGTAATAGATATCCTGATGAAGGGAAAGAAGCATGTGTTTCTTTCCTGAAGCTTCTTAGTGTTTTTGTGTGGTTTAGTAAAGGAAACAACTGAATCTGCAGGTTAACACATAAGTACATATGGATTAAGTACTAGAGCAAGGGCAACAAGAGCCCTGTCTCCAAAATTTCCAGTGTCTAGGCAAAAATACAAATGCAGTCCTAAAGACCATATGTCTAGACTCTACATGTTTAAAATGTCTAAATCAAGTTAATTAAAATATATTCTAGTCTCTTGTCTTGACAGGCATATTTCCATAACAACCTGGAGGACTCAATTCAAAGTTAGTTTTCTCACTTCCTAGAGTTTCACACCAGAACGCGGGTACTCAGGGAGAGCCTGTACCAGGTCCCTGACTCTTCAGTTCCTGTTCCCTGGCTCACAACCCACTCTACTTCTTTCTCTACTCCTGTCTCTGTCTTATAATATGAGGGCCTTAGACACCCATGATAGACACCTTGTCCTACAAAACCATCTTTGCTGACATCCCTTCCTAGTAGAGTCGTCAGATTTAGTGAATAAAAATACACAGTGCCCAGCTAAATATAAATTTCAGATGTAATTTCAATACAGGTATGTCTTACACAATATTTTGTTTATCTGAAATTCAAATTTAACTAGGTATCCTGCATTTAATATGTATTTAACCCTTGCTACAAGCATTCACCCATTAGCCATATTTTTGGGCCCATTGGTACATACTCTGATAGCCATTTCTGCACCTTCATTGGAATGGATCCAGATCAAAAGCACACACAAACACTGGAATGGTCGTGGGGCTGTTTGGGCAGAAAATTCTGTAGTCTGAGGTACCCCAGAGTATGATTTGGAAGATGAAGAAAATATACCCCTTGGAGAGGGACAAACCATGGAAAAGACCAGAAATAGGCCCTCTAAAGTGCAAGGCTCAGGGCAGGTGTCCTTATAAATAATGGACCAGGAGACTATTCAACACTGGTGGGATATAAAAAGATGCCATGGAATAAGTGGCGTGGATGGGGGAGAATTTAGCAAAGTGAGTTGCTAAATAGCAGGTAGAAGTATTTCACTTTCATTTGATTGTCCTTCAATTTTAAACATCAAACCCTTATATGTTTTAAATTTCTGTGTCTTTAATGTGTACAAACATTAGACATAATTCACCTTAAAAACCAGAAAGGTGATTTGTAATTGATGATAACTTGACATAATGAAGGGAGTGTTAAATTTTCTCCATATTTTCCCTTTGTATTTGCTGATTTACAGCATGGGGCATAGAGACCGAACAGAATATACAATGCTAGAAATTGCAGCTATTTTACTAAGCTGGGGAGATGAAAATTGAGTTCAGGATAGCCAGGATTTGAAAAGACAAGATCCTAGAGAAACGAGAACAAGTGAAAAGTGAATCTAAATTTTTACATTCAATTTCTTCCCAAGGTGATTATATACTGCAAGGTTGCACATGCTTGGGATGAGATACAGAGAAACCAAGCAGAGTGAAACTGCTAAGAGGCTGGACATGTAAGCAGAGAATTTACCAGTCGCATAGTGTTGGAGAGACAAAAATTGGAATGGAGGGCCTGCCAAGGGAAAGAGCCCCAGTAAACACCCCAGGCATTCAATTAAAATCTCAGAAGGGTTATGCTCTAGGAAAAAGCACAAAACAAATAGAACAGCTTTCATGGAATTAAAGTGATCTGCTCCTGTTCTGTTTTTCAGAAGAAAATTAAACCTTTCCTGGAAAAAACACCATCCAGTGTCACTATAATTTTTTATATGTAGTATACAGCATTCAACAAAGAATTATTAGCCATGACAAGAATGCAGGACCAAATGATGTAGAAAACAGATGGACAAAAAAAGCACAGGTTAATAGAAATATTGTGCAGAAAATCCAGATGTTTGGAATCATAGCATAACTATGTAGAAGGTAGAGAAAATGTTCCTGATGCATCTATCCAGACTCATATACAGATTACACAAATAACTTCTACAGAAAAATATCTATAACCCGTTGAACAATTTGAATGAAATACTCGAACTGTGTCACAAAATAAGATATCCAAATTGCCAGTAAACACATAAAATGTTGTTCAACGTCCTCATCATAAAAATTCAAATTAAACAACAGAAACATGCATACCAAAATAAAAATTAAATGACAACATTAATTATAACAAATGTACCACTCTGTGGGATGACGTTATCATCATCACCATTATTGTTATTATTATTATCATTATTATACTTTACATGAAATCTACTCTCTTAACAAATAATTGATATGTTAAGTGTATGGTAGTGTTGTTAACTATAGCATGATGTGTACAGTAGATCTCTAGAATTTATTCATCTTGCAAAACTGAAATACTATGTCCTTTGAACAGCAACTCATTTTCGCCTTTCTTCAGCTACTGGTATCCACCATTCTACTCTGCTTCTATTAGTTTAACTATTTTAGATACCTCATATAAGTGGAATCATGCAGCATTTTTCCTTTCGTGGCTGACTTATTTTACTTAGCATAATGTCCTTAAGGTTCATCCATGTTGTTGCAAATGGTGGGATTTCCTTTTTTAAGGCTGAACAATATTCCATTGCAGGTATGTACTACATCTTCTTTACCCACTAATTCATTGATGGGACATTTAGGTTGTTTCCACATCTTGTATTGTGAATAATGCTGCAATGAACATAAGAGTGCAGATATCATTTAGAGATTCTGATTTTAATTCCTTTGGATAAATAGCATAAAATGGGATTGCTGGATCATATTTTTAATGTTTTGAGGAAACTCCACAGTGTTTTTCACAGTGGCTGTACCATTTTACATTCCCACCAATACCAACAGTGTAAGAGTTCCACTTTATCCACATTTTATCCACATTTTGGCAATCATTCATTATCTTTTTTTTTTGTTTTTAATAATAGCCATCCTAACAGTGATATCTCATTGTAGATTTGACTTGCATTTCCCTGATGATTTGTAACGTTGAGCATCTTTTCATAAACCTGTTGGCTATTTGTATGTCTTCTTTGGAGAAATGTCTACTCAAGTCCTTTGAATAGACATTTAACTGGGTAATTTGATTTTTTGCTACTGAGTTATAGGTGTTTTTTATATTCTATGCATATTATGACCCCTTATCAGATATATCATTCCAAATATTTTCTTTCATTCTGTAGGTTGCCTTTACACTCTGTTAATTATTTCTTTCATGTGTCTAGTGCCGGATTTCGATAGGGAAGGAGGCTGTTTTATGCGGGGGGTGGGCAGCGGGGGAAGTTGGTTAATGAAAAATATCTGTACCTTCTGTTCAGTTTTGTTATTAACCTAAAACTCCTCTAAAAATAAAGCCTATTAAAAAAAAACTTAGAATATTCAACACCAAGAATGAACTCTAAACTATGGACTTTGGGCGATGATGTCCGTTGGGCGAGGGGATATACAAGAACTCTGTACTTCTTGCTCAGTCTTGCTGTGAACACAAACTGCTCTAAAAAAGTAAGGTCTATTTTTTAAAAATTATCTTACAATAATAAGGGTTAGTATATGGAGAGACTGTAACTCTCATATACCGTTGGTAGGAGTATAAGTACTACTGCTTTGGAAAATGTTTTGGCAACATCTACAAATACTCAACATACACAACCCTTTAATCTAACAATTCAACTCCTAGGAATAGACCCACTGGAAGGAGATACATATGTTTATCAAAAGACATGTACCAGAACAGTCATAGTCATCCTGTTTATGATAGCCAAAGATTGGTAACAAACAAAATGTTCATCAGAAGTGATAAATAAATTATGTCATAATCATACTGTGGAATTCTATATGGCAATGAGAATGATTGAACACAACCTAACTAAATCTCACAGTGTTAAGAGAAAGAAGCCAGAAATAAAATAATACATACAATATGATTCCAGTATGGGAAATCCTAAAGCAGGCAAAATTACTCTCGTGTTACAAATCTAAGGAATAAGTTACCTTTGGAGCAAAAGACAGATAGGGGACACAAAGTAAGCTGCTATGGTGCCTGTAGAATTCTATAACCCAATCTGGGAGCTGAGAGTGACATCCAAATAGCATAAAAACTAGTTTGGGGAGGTATGTATAAACAGATAATCCTAAAATAATAAACATGCAGAAATAGGAACAAGGTGGAATGTAGGAAAGGAAAATGCAAGGTTGATCTGCTCTGTCAAATGTGTGTGTATGTGTGTGTTTCAAAAAAATTTTAAAGCCGAAGATTCCTGGGCTTAATCCTTAAAATTAAGGATTAATTTGTAAAATGGATTAAAATGTAAAAGATTAAAATGTAAAAGAGAGTAGTAAAGGAATTTCTAAGAATGGGAGAGGCATGAATGAAGACCAGGGACAGTTACAATGTGACATAAGAGCTAAATTTAGAAGCAGCTCAATAATAAGCAGCTAAACCAAACATCTCAAGGCAGCAGGTGATATGAAAAATGGATGGAAAGATAGAGCCGAGGCATAGAGAATCTTAGAGCTGCTCTGTATGGCTGTTGGTTGTTTATCGTGTGCAGGTGTATTAGGGAACACATTCACACAGTGAACATATAATGACCTGAAGCAGAGAAACCTAGCCATATATAAGCTCAGAAAAGTATGCAAGCAGACACACACTTGCACACACATGTGCATTCTGCTGTGACCTGTCATAACTTCACTCTGGGCATCCACTAAGGTTTCTTTAACCTAACTGTCACTGTTGGAGATCTGGTTTTCCACCCCAAATCTGACATGGTCATTTCATCTGCAGGACAAGGCATAGGAGCAGGCATGAAATATTAGAGTTTCTGAGACATATTCACCTTGGCACCCAGGGTGTGTGTGGGGGAAACTGGTGAGTGATGTGTAAACATGTGTATAGATATTCTTAAAAAGCTCCCCAGGCAGATTCTGGCTCAGCTGAGAATGTGATTCACACAGCAGTAACTCCCATTGATGTCTTAAGAATCAGCATATTATTGACCAGCTATGTAATAGAAACATTCTTTTTTTTTAAATCAAGGGAGATCAACCCTTTCTAATGTAAATAAAAGAGCTCTATGAGCAATGGTAGCTCTTTTTGTAGACCATGCCAAGAATTTTGACATTTGGCTTATGTGTTATGAGAAATTTTGAAGGGTTTTAAGTTTGTAATAGGTATGTTTAGTTTTTCATTTTAGATGTATTGCTGTGTCAGTAACATGGAAAATGTATATAAGTAGGAAAAGGGCTGGAGGCAGGGATACAGATTAGGAAATTGCATACAATAGTCTGAGAAATAAAGAGATTTTGACATATGGCAATCTTAGTAAAAATAAAGAGGAAAACTTGAGATTTAATTGGCTATAGCTGTTCTGTGAAGAAAGGAACTTAGGATGATTTGGGGGCTTCTCAAACCACACTAATTAGATAGGTAACAGAAAGAACAAGACCGTGAAAGTGAGCTTGGCTTTAAATCCATTAGGTTCTGGTATTTATGAAACATCCAAGCGAACATGTAAATCTCACAACTTAGATCAGGAGCTAAGGGCCAGAAATAAAGAGAGCTAATCCAGAGATGTCATTGAACCCAAGGGAGCTTCAAACAGAAAGCTGTGTTCAGTGGTGTCAAATATTGCAGATTGTCAAGTAAGATTAAACTAAGAATGAGCAATTCACTTTGAAAGTTAGTAAGTCCTTGGTTACTCTTTAGAGAACTGTTTCAATGTAGTGCAAGGGGTGGAAACCAAATTGCATGGGGTGGAAAATTGAGGAAAAAGAGAAAGTAAAAGAAGACTGTCTCTTAAAGTTATTTTGCTGATGGTAAAGGATGACTAAAGTTGATAGAGTTGGGTTATATAGTTTTACTCTCTTATTTTGTGTTTAGATTAGAAATAATTGAAGAACCAAATATAGAGGGAAAATAATTGATTTAGATAGAAGAGGGGATAACTGACGAAGCATCATCAAGGGATCTTGGAGTGGATGGCATAATCATAATGACGACAGTAACGGTGATGATGATGATGATCATCATCATCATCATCATCATATCATTTCTCATTTATAGAATTCTAACAGTGGGCAACTTTATAAGGAAGATCTCATTATTCCCAACCTGCAGATGAGAAAGTGAGGCTTAGAGAGGTTAAGTAACTTATCCAATGTCACACAGCCATGAAGTGTCAACTCTTGGATTTAAACCCAAATGTCCCTGATGTTAATCTCATGCCTTAATCACTAACATGCAATGCCTGCCACAAATCAAGCATATAAGTAAGTGGGGCAAATGGAAATTTACTTCATCCCTGAGAAAGGAACAACCTTACTCTAGCTTCTTTCTGGTATAGTAGTTATGTTCAGAAGAATCGTATTAAATTTACTGCAGTGCTTCTATCTTTTTGGCATTTGAGATGCTTTAGTTCCCTTGTTTAATGTGTGCTTCTATGCCTTAATTGGCAAAGTGATCCACATATCATTTTTAATTGGCATAACCATATACTTTATCTTCTAAAACAGGACAATTTTGAAAGCAAAGAGGGCATTGTTAATACAAATTAAACCAAATAGGCATAAACCAGGATATGTCAAGCAGCTGGTTTTAATTTTAATACCCACAGCTATTACATATACATGGTGCGATAAGGATCAAATTGGTGTGATTGATGTTACTTAGCACAGAGCTTCAAAGTATATTTTGTCTGGGAGAAATCAACAATATTTTCATAAAATCGGTGAGAGTAGCATCTGTCTTTTACATAGCCAATGCTTTTAGCCCTAAAATGATATTCTTACAATTATGTTGAATTGAGTATTAAATGGAACCTCATCTAGAAATCATTTAGGCCAATCTCTTTTCACTTGATCGACTTAATTTTGTTTCAGGCATTCTACCTACTATCTGAAGTTACCTACATAAAACAACACCGATCCTTTGAAATAATTCTAAGGAGGCCAATACATTATAGGTTCTCTAAGATGTATTTTGACTTATATAGTGTGCGGGTAGAGCACTTCAAAAAAAATCCATCTAGTTAGGTATTAGGATCTTTTTTTCAGAGATTTAATCCAAATGTTTTCATAGTTTTTGTTGTTGTTTATTTTGAATGAAAATGAATGAGGTCAGCAAAGAACTTTTGTACATTTGGACTCTGCTGTCCACTCAGCCTGCTTCTTAATGTCATCACCGACAGCTTGCTCATAGCACACTATTCCTTAAATAAAAGCACCTGCTTACTCTCTTTCTCTCTCGCACTATCTCTGTTATCATTCTTGGTAACATAACACAGATCAGTTACCCAACATCTTGACTATTCTGTTTTTTCCCTCCACATTAACCTCCTCTTTCTCTAGTTTTTATTTCAATTTACGACATCACCATTTACTCAACTGCTCAAACCAAAAACCTAGGCATCATCTTTGCCTTTTCTTAACAATTTTCACATTACTCCACATATCCACTGCAACAGCCGGTCAGCGCTACTTATCCAAAACATATTTTTTTTAAATTAAAAAAAATTTTTCCAAAATGGTTGACATACAATTTTTATTTCAGGTATACAACATAGTTATTACACATTTATATAACTTATGAAGTGATTACTCTGATAACTCTAGTACCTGATACCGTACATAGTTATTACAATATCATTGACTATATTCCCTAACTGTATTTTACACCCCCATGACTGTTTTTATAACTGACAATTTGTACATCTTAATCCCTTCTTTTTTTCTCATTTGGCAACCATAAATTTGTTCTCTGTATCTATGAGTTTGTTTCTGTTCTGTTTATTTATTTCGTTTTTTTTAGATTCCACATATAAGTGAAATCATATGCTATTTATCTTTTTCTATCTTATTTAACTTAGCATAATACCCTCTAGGTTCATCCATGTTGTCACAAATGGCAAGATTTTATTCTTTTCTTTTGCCGAGTTACATTCCATTGTATATATATATATATTCTTTTCTTTTGCCAAGTTACATTCCATTTGTGTGTGTGTGTGTGTGTGTGTGTATGTTTTGGATACACACACACACACACACACACACCCCACTTCTTTATCTGTTTGTTTATTGATGGACACTTAGGTTACTTTCATATCTTGGCTATTTTAAATATAGCTATGATGAATATAGGGGTACATATGCCTTTTGAATTAGTGTTTTGGATTTTTTCGGATAAATACCCAGAAGTGGAATTGCTGGGTCATATGGCAGTCCCATTGTTAATTTTTTAAGAAACCTCCACAGCTGTTCTCCATAGTGCCTGAATCAATTTACAATCCCACCAACAGTACACGAGGGTTTCCTTTTCTCCACATTTTTGCCAATACCTGGTTGTTTGTTGATTTATTAATGATAGCCATTCTGACAGGTGTGAGGTCATATCTCCTTGTGGTTTTAATTTGCATTTCCCTGATTAGCAATGTTGAGCATCTTTTCATACATCTATTAGGCATGTGTATGTCCTATTTGGAAATATGTCTATTCAGATTCTCTGCCCATTTTTTATCGGATTGTTTGGTTTTTTGGTGTTAAGTTGTTTGAGTTCCTTATATATTTTGACTATTAACCCTTAGTTACATGTACCATTGGTGGATACCTTCTTCCATTCAGTTGGTTGTCTTTTCATTTTGTCGATGATTTCCTTCATTGTGTAAAACTCTTTAATTAGATGCAGTTCTATTTGTTTATTATATTCTTTTGTTTCCCTTGTCGTAGGAGACATCCAAAAAAATATTACTAGGAGAGATTTGAAAGAATTTACTATGTTTTCTTCTAGTTTTATGGTTTCGAGTTTTATATTTTAGACTTTAATCCATTTTGAGTTTATTCTTGTATATGGTATAAGAAAGTCATCCAGTTTCATTCTTTTTCATATGTTCAGCCAGTTTTCCAAACACCACTTATTGAAGAGACTGTCTTTACCCCATTGTATATTCATAGATTAATTCACCAAAATGGTGAGGGTTTATTTCTGGGTTCTCTATTCTGCTCCATTGATCTATGGGTCTGTTTTTATGCTTTGATTACTATAGCTTTGTAGTTTAGTTTGATATCAGGTAGAGTAATATCTCATTTTGCTCTTCTTTCTCAAGATTGCTTTGGCCGTTTGGGGACTTCCATAGTTTCATATAAATCTTAGGATTGTTATAGTTCTGTGAAGAGTGCCATTGGTATTTTGATAGGGACTGAATTGAATCTGTAGATTGCTTGGAGTAGTATGGACATTTTAACAATGTTAATTTCTTTTATTCATGAGCGTGGTATAGCCTTCCATTTATTTGTATCTTCTTTAATTTCTTTCTTCAGTGTCTTACAATTTTCCAAATACAGATCTTTTATCTCCGTGGTTAAATTTTTTCCTAGGTATTTTATTCTTTTCGATGCAATTGTAAATGGGATTGTTTTCTTAATTTCTCTTTCTGTTTATTATTGGTGCATAAAAATGGAACCAATTTCTGAATATTAATTTTTTATCCTGCTAATTTACAGAATTCATTTATGAATTGTAATACTTTTTTGGTGGATTCTTTAGGGTTCTCTCTATGTAGTATTATGTCATATGCAAATAATGACAGTTTTACTTCCTTTCCAATTCAGATGCATTTTATTTCTTTTTATCGTCTGATTGCTATGGCTAAGTCTTCTGATACTATGTTGAATAAAAGTGGCGATAAAGGACATCTTTACCTTAATCTTAAAAAAGTTTTCAGCTTTTCACCATTGAGTATGATGTTACCTGTTGGTTTCTAATATGTGTCCTTTATTATATCGAAATAGGTTCCCTCTATTCCTACATTGCCGTGAGTTTTTATCATAAATGGTTGTTGGATTTTGTCAAATGATTTTTCTGCCTCTTGATATCATATGATTTTATCTTTCATTTTGTTTATATCGTGTATGATATTACTTGATTTGGGGATATTGAACCAGCCTTGCGCCCCAGGAATAAATCTCACTTTATCGTGGTGTGTAATCTTTTTATTGTATGCTGAATTCAGTTTGCTAATACTTTGTTGAGGATTTTTGCATCTACATTCATCAGGGATATTGGCATATAATTTTTTTGTAATGCCTTTGTCTTGTTTGGTATCAGGGTAATGCCGGCCTTAAAAATGACTTTGGGAGCCTTTCCTCTTCAATTTTGGAATAGTTTGAGAAAGATAGGTATTAATTCTTCTTTAAATGTTTGGTAAAATTCACCTTTGAAGCCTTCTGGCCCACAGATTTTGTTTGTTGGGAATTTTCTGTTTCTTCCTGATTCAGTCTGGGAAGATTGTTTGTTTGTAGGAATTTATCCATTTCTTCCAGATTATCCAATGTGTTAGGATAATTGTTTGTAGTATTTCCATATACTTCTTTGTAATTCTGTGGTGTCTATTGTCACTCCTCTTTCTGAAATTAACTTGGGCCCTCTCTTTTTAGTAATGAATCTGACTAAAGGTTTATCAATTCTGTTTATCTTTTCAAAGAACCAATTCTTAGTTTCATTGATCTTTCCTACTGTTTTTAAGACTCTATTTATTTCTGCTCTGATCTTTATTATTTCCTTTCTTCTACTCACTTGGGGCTTTGTTTATTCTTCTTTTTTTTTAGTTCCTTTAGGTGTTAAGTTAGATTTTTTTTATTTTAATTGTCTTTGTTTATTGAGTTAACCCTGTATGCTGTAAATTTTCACCTTAGAACTGCTTTGGCTCTGTTCCATAGATTTGGGATTATTGTCTTTTCATTTTCATTTGTCTCATAGTATCTTTTGATTTCTTCCTTGAGCTCACTGTTAGTCCATTCATTGTTTAGTAGCATGTTATTTTGCCTCCACGTGCTTGTGTGTTTTTTAGTTTTTTTCTTGTAATTGATTTCTAATTTCATGCCATTGTGATCAGATTAGATGCTTGATATGATTTCAGCCTTAAATTTATTGAGCTTTGTTTTGGGGCATAACTTGTGTTCTATCCTGAAAAATGTTCCATGTACACTTGCAAAAAATGTATATTCTGCTGCTTTTGTGTTAAATATGCTAAAAATATCAACTAAGTTCATCTGGTCTAATGTGTCATTTAAGAACATTGTTGTTTCCTTTTGATTTTCCAATTGGATGATCTATCCGTTTATGTCAATGAGGTATAGAAGTCCCCTACTATGACTGTATTACTGTCAATCTTTCCCTTTATGTCCATCAGTAATTGCTTTATTTATTTAGGTGCTCCTTTGTTGAGTGCATAGATGTTTACTAGAGTTATAGCCTCTTGTTAAATTAATTCCTTTATCATTATGAAACGCCCTTCTTTGTTTCTTGTTACAGCCTTAGTTTTAAAGTCTATTTTGTCTGATATAAGTATCGCTTCCCCAGCTTTATTTTCATTTATATTTGTATGAAATATCTTTCCCATCCCTTTACTTTCAGTCTGTGTGTGTCTTTCAATCAGAAATGTATCTCTTGTAGGCAGTATATTGTGGGTCTTATTTTATTTATCCATTCAACCACCCTGTCTTTTGACTGGAGCATTTATTCCATTTACATTTAATTATTAATAGCTATGTAATTATTGCCATTTTATTAACTGTTTTCTGGCTGTTTTTGTAGTTCTGCTATTTTGCTTTCTTATTCTCTTTTTTGCTCTCTCGTATGTTGATAATGTTCTTTAGTGTTGTTTGGATTCCTTTCTCTTTATTTCTTATATATCTCTTATAGATTTTTGGTTTGTGATCTTAGGGAATCACCTAAGTGAGGTGAAGAGTGTTAGCCAAGTTAATGGAGGGCTCAGATTTGTTGCCCACCTGCGCCTGCCCTCTGGGTGTGGTGGAGGGCTCAACAAAAGAACTATGGCATCTTCCAGCACTTCCATCCCAAGAAAGAGCTGTCCTGACCCCTGCCCCTCTAGCCATCACCCTGAAGCTCATCAGTTCAGCTCCTTACCATCTGCCCCTGGTGCTTTTCGAGTGCTGTCTCAGTGCTGGATCTCAGAGTGAGAGAGTATGAGCAGTCTAGATCTGTAGCACCTAGGTCTCAAGTAGCTCTTTCTCTTACTCAGCTGCAATCTCCACTGTCATAGTCATATGTTATAGGGACTTTTCATAGTCAGATGTTATAGGCACTTCCTTCCTGGCACTGGCATGGGTAGCCTGGTGTGCAGCTAATACCTCCTGCTTCTTAGAGGGCACCTCCATATCAAAGATAGCCCTCCAATTTTTAACTACCACATGTGGGTGTGGGACCAACTGAATCCACATCTCTTCCCTTCCTACTAGTCTCAAAGTGGCTTCCTCTTTATATTCTCAGTTATAGAAATTCTGTTCAGCTATGCTCCAGGTGGTTCCTAATGACAGTTTTTCTGTAATTTAGTTGTAGTATGTCCTGAGTATAATATGAGAACAATGGAATACGTGTCTGGAGATACAGACAGAGCTCTTGGCCCCATTACTGGCACACAATTGCTGTTCAATAATTGTTTCTATTTTTCCTTTTCTGCCATTCAAGATACCCAATCAGGGAGGTATATTTTCACTGAAACACTTTTCAAATTAAACCAAATTAAGTTCTTAAGTGAAGAAATTAACCTCTTGAATGTAACTTCTTTTCATCTTAATATTCCATTGCTTTATATACTTAAGGCATTAATGCCTGGTGTTTTATGCTTAAAATCCATTCTTTAAAAAAGGATTCATAATGTCAGGTATTTTTAGAGAGCATTGATATAAGTGCAACTGTTTTCAACATATGTGTGTTGGCCTTCGCTGTAGATAAATATCTAAAGAAAATATTCTGCTTTTTCGTAGTCATTCCTTTATTTTTCATAATTAATAAAAATATATCTTTTATTACAATGGTAGATTGTATCTGAAACCACCACTGATATTTTATTATATGTTCCAAATTTAATGTTTATTATACAAAACTGTCAGAAAAAAATAAAATCACATATTTTACATTCATAACCAACAATCTTCTTTATTTGTCACTGGAAACATTATTTTTCTGGAGGTGCTCTAATTGGCTTTAGTTTGTGCTTATATTTCCTTTTAGGCAAAATTTTTGCCTTTTATTCATTTTTTAATGTCAGTGATTTGTTTCCCAAATATTTTTGAATGCTAATTTATACAAATCTCAGGAAAATTGGGTGTCCTAACTTAAAAGCCAATAGTCTGTATAACATAATGCTTATCATGTTTCTATAGAGTCATGGTAAAGAACAGAATTAGTGAATTTCTAAATTCAAATATAAGATTCAATTTGATAATTGGATCACAAGTATGTAACCAGTAGGATGAGTACGTTATCATTTCCTAAGGACAGATTAGGTTATCAGCTTAATAGATGAATAGTGACTATCCAATTACATGACTTCCTAGAATTAGTCAAAACTTTTCAGCAATGAGTTGTAGGAGAAAAAAGAGAGGCACGCAAGCATTGTTTTATTGAAGAGCATAAAAAATCCCTCTCTAGAAATCTGATAGTCCAGCTATATATGTGCTTTTATCTCTATAATGGTTTTTGGGGGGGCACTGAATTTTGGAACTTCAGTGCCACATTAACTTTGATTTAAAAATGAGGGACTAGTTAATAGCAGGAGACAGGAAACCAAAGCGGTGTGCGTGCGTGCGTGCATGTGTGCACTTGTGCGCATGAGCACATACAAATGAAATTAATGAAAAAGTCTGTAGTCTGCCTAGAATCTCGAGTTTTCAGCATGGCCAAATCAATTTGAGTCATTCTTGACTAAAAGTAATGCTCTAAAGGAAAGCATTAGATTAATCTGTAAAGTTTTGATTCAAGAGCTAGAATCTCTGTTGATTTCCTTCTAATTATTAGAACCCTGAATTTTTTTTCTCTTATTGCTCACAGATGAAGTTTTAGCATCTGTGATAGTTTTAGCAACTATTTCACCAATTCTTTCTACTTCCTAACACATTTGTCTTTAATGCACAAGTACTTTATTTCCTGCATCTCTTCTAAACTATACCTATTCAAAATATTTTCCTCCTAAGCAAACCAACCTTAATAGCCAGAGGCATAAATTTTTCCCCTAGATGTTTCTTTTCTGACCTCTGATTTCCATTCTTCCTGCTAATTTTTCTTTTCAAATATTATTTATTTTTTTTTTTGTCAAATGCTGCCAGTGGTGAACATAACATTGAAATGGTCCAGAAAACTACCCATTAGAGCACTAATGAAACCTCTGACTACTTTTGAACTCTTTTTCAGAGTCTAGTTTCTTCGCACAAAATGAAAATACTGCATTTTCATGCTTTAGAGTCATGAATTGTACAGAGAATTTAGGGTTTTATAAAATTAAAATCTCAGAATCATAGTCTCTAAAGTTCTACCATCAAGAGGTTAGTTCTGGTATGTTTCATGGGTTAAAAACATGAATGAGATTCTTTTTGTTCTTAATGATCTCACAGTTTATGTAGGAGACAGACATAAGAAAAATAATTACAAGATACCATACAGAGTGCTATAATAAAAAGACATAGAGTGTAACTAGAGTGGTGACAGCTGACTATTCTCATAGAGTTGGGAAAGACTTCACAGGAAAGGTGATATCGAGCTGGCATCAGAGGGAAGAAAATGAGAAGGAACTTAATGGGAAGAAAATGAGAAGGAACTTAATAGGAAGTGAGAGGAGTTAGAGAACAGCATTCCAGGCCCATGAAACGGGCTATGCAAAGCCATGGAGTTGTCAAACTCTTAGTCTTTTCAGGAACCAGTGAGAAGTTTATTGCTCAGCTATTGTCACCAATACTAAAGTGTGAAAAAAAAAAAAAAATGGCCTAAAGGATTTTCCCATGGCCTGAAGGGGTGCAAGCAGTGCTTAAAAAAATCCAGTAAATTATATGCTAGTGCACTTAGGTGTTTATTACCCGAGAAGTTCAGAATGACCTAGTAAAAAGGTGGAAATTAAAATATTTGTTTACAAGTACAGTTTTCTAATTTTCAAGCACATATGTAATTGTATACTAATAAGTAAAGTGAGATAAGTTCATGAGAAAATAGCAATTTGAAATAGATCTTTACATAATAATGGATTCAAAAAATAAGTGTGTTAACATTGGAGAACTAATTGCTGAATAAAGAAAATGAAGGCATGTAAAAGGAGTTTTAATGTCTTTAATGATTTTGAAAATCATTTTAATGATTTTGAAAATGCCATTTATTTTAAAGTGATTTTGTTCCTCCCTCCCCCAAATTAGACTCTAAAAATTTCAGAGCTGCATTTACTCAGTGAAACATCTGTTCCTATTTATGCTAGGGATATCTCAAATCAAAATTAATGGAATCCTAAAGATTTTACTGTATTTTTAAGTTATTCTTCAATTTATAGAGCACAAATACAAATATGCTCTGAAAAGTCTTATAATTTCAAGATACTAAACCCAAGATAGAACTCGAAAGAGAAGATTATGAGGAGGGGGATGTGTAGACATTCTCTCTCCCCTATAATTCTGGAATAACCCAGCATGTTCTCATTCAGGTTCATCACCTCTGAAGAAGATAGAAAATAGGAGAGAAATTATGAGGTGACAAAATTTGTTCTTGGTAAACTGTTCTTCTATGATGTTATCGTTCTCTAAACTGCTTGTATTCCCTCTTAGTCTCCTGCACCAAATGGAACATTTTCTCAATGGTCATCTTTAAATTGAAGATAGAGAGGATACTGGCCATGAAGTTCAAGGTAGCAGCAGATAGTTGGACAAAATTGTGTTTTGAGGCCTTCTCACCTTTTTTCAATCAAACATATAAGTAACTATCACACTACTTCAAATTAGGCTCAATTCTAAAATACAGGTATTTGAAATAGTCATCTAATCAGAGGCCAAAAAAATGATTGTTTTTAAGAATTCAAGCATATAAATTAGTGAAGCTGGAAAATACCTGCTTAAAGGTATTCACATTCTAAGTATTGCTGAAATATTTATCTCTATATTGAATTCTGCCACTGGCCTTCAGTTTGTATCTCTTACTCAAGGGAATTAGAATTTCTCTAACTCCTTGAAATAAGTCCTTTCCAGGGAGGGTTTCATGATGGCTAAGCTTCTAAGGCTATATCTTCTGAGCTCCCTCTGTAGTACTGCATATTCCCAGTAAACCTTGATAAAGTTGCCTCTACCTTATTTACACATTCACTTATTCATTTCTATATTTATCTATTTATGTACTTATTAGCATGGTTTTGGACCCACATTGATTGTGGAACTGGAATCTAGTTCTAGCCTCAGGATAGAGATAAACTTGAATATAATAAAGATTAAAAGTTAGAGTATATATGTTCATGGTGGTTTATAAGACATAGATCATTCTCACCACTAGATCACATTTGATTATTACAACAGCCCTAGGGAGTAGACCAGGCAGATATTATTGTCTCTAGATTATACATGGGGAAATTGAGTTTAAATAATTTTTCTAGTTTCCTAAAAAGGTAGGATCAGAAAGCTTGTGGTTTAATCTAACCTAAATTCTTCTCATCCAAATTTTAGTATTTTTTTTCTCCTGTTATACTGACTTTCGTAATTCTCTCTTCTTTATTCACTTCTTCCTTTGCTATACTTCTATATTCTTCTCTCTCTTCCTCTACCCCAGTTATCCCCATCCCATTTTCTTTTCCTAGCTCTGTCATCTGCACTCCTTACCTATAAAAGGCAGGACACTAACCTTATGGGCGTAGCTGGTAGTAGGAGTGGCAGGCCAAGGGAAATCAAATCCTCAGCAGAACTCAATGCCAGTGCCAGGCCATGAGGACATTTGACTAGGCATTGGGAAGGTAGATAGATTGTCGGGAATTGAATGCAAACTTTTTAAAGAATCCAATAGTAAATTATCTTGATGTTTGAAATATTGTGTTAATCCAGGTCCTGGCATTTTTCTGAAACTAGGAAATCCCTATTTCCTCTCCCCGAGAGCCTTATTGCATTGCTCTACATTGTCTTGTGAGGGTGCACCATGCTTCAGATTGCCCTTACAAATATTAGGCTAGAATTAAACTGATGATCATCCATGTGCAGAGAAAATGTGATGGAGTCTTAATTTTCTGCACTACTTCATCTGTTAATAGAGAATTGAATGCTCCATCTTTGTCCATTACAAATTAAGCAAAAGTATATCTACTTTACACAGGAAATTCACAGCAAAGGTCAACTGCTTAATAAAAAGGAGTGTGAGGTAAAGTGTAAGACAGTTTACCAAGATGTACAAACAAATTAATCATCCTACCTTGTATGATTTTCCCTCAACTTCTTACCCAGCTAGGGGGGTGTCTAAGTTCTCAGGTGGAAATTAATCTGATTTCACTTCCACTGACTTAAGGCTGTAATCAATCTCCCTGCTCTAACTGTTCACTTCATTTTAGCCAAAGGGAGTATTTTCAGAAATTCCATTTCTCTTATTCTGAGAAGCTAGACAACCATGGTTTAATTTACCCCAAGCAGGCTAGATGTAGCCATTTTTTGTAGGATTTTCAACACTAAAATGGGAATTATGAAATTCTCAAACCAAAAGTTAAGTGTCTTAATGATTTGTTTTCATAATAAGTGATTGTGGCTGCTTTTACAGATAGAATTCGAATGGAATGGCAGTGATGTCTGAGTAGCATCAACATGCTAATAAGGGATGTGGACCAATTGTGTAATGTACAAAGGGAAGAGGACACAGGCTGTGACGTGTGTATTTCAGACAGGACATCTGGCCCATTTCTTACTTCCTTTGCTGTCATCAATTTACACTTCAAGATTAACAGCTTAGTTCATCCATGTATTTCCCTTGCTTGGCTAAATAAAAAAGGCTTATTTAACACAGAGTTTATCAATTTCAGGTTTGCATAGGTAATTCTTAAAAATTCCTCTCTTTGATACTATACATAATTAACTTTTTATATTCTACTTGCCATTTTCCCAAGTTCTGTGCTAATTTTTTTCTCTTAATGTCATCCTAAAACATTTTTCCTATTCTTTTTTCCTTTCTCGTGAGAAGTTCATATCTAGAATTATGCTTTGCTATTCACTGTTCCATTTGAAACTCCAGGAGAACTGGTTTTCTCATTTGTGGCTATGTACATTCACATGGTCTGCAGCCTGAAAATTGAAGTGCTAGATAGAGTTGGCTATTCAGTCACTGTTCTTTCAGGGGAATCTCTCTTCTCATGAAGGGAGCCCATGGGAAGACAATCTTTTCGGAAGAAGACACTTTGCTCTCTGCGACTCAGGTCACATTTATGCTTAGCTTAAAGATTGGTTCATGCCTAGAGACAGCTCTTCTGAGAGTGAGTGACAGTTAATGTCAGAAGTTCAAGAGGAGGTATGGCAAGATAACTTAGAGAAGAAAATTACACTGCAGTTTAACCTTTACAGAGCATAAAGTGGCATCTCATGTACTAGATGTGTCTAGATAGGCTTAGTAAAGTTTTGTAATAAATTCTAATAAAAATTTTAGGATTTGTGAAATACCATTTACTAAATATGTAGTTTTTGAGGACTTGTTCTTACGCTACACTGTGCATGGTATTATAAGGATACAAAAGAAGTCATATTACTTGACCTCAAGGGAAAGAAGAATAACTGATACGCTTAAACAATATTAAACCATAACAGAAGAGAGTAAATCAGTGAAATCTAAAATAGAATGGAAGGTGTCATTTATCAATTAAGTCAATACATATTGTTGAGCATATTGATTGTGCCAGTCAATGTGCTTTAATCTTGAACAATAGACTCTTATTTGGCTTTCATGAACATTATATTTTAATTTAAACTTTCATATTGAAGATGAACTTTATCAGGATCTGTGTGAGTGAGACTTAGATCAGATGGTGATGGAAAAAGAATCTGAACTAACAATTGTGGGGAACTTTAAATGTGTTCAGTACATTAGTGATCACTTTTTAATGGACAGCATCATTAAATTGTAACAATCCTACAAGATAGGTTTATTATTTTCTTTTTACTAAGGCGTAAAATGAAGTTAACATCAAAAGTGGATATTCACAGGGTAAATCTCTGTTATCACAGATCAGGTAATGAAAAATGATTAGAAACTGAGAGGCAATAAATTGGTAACTAGCATAACCAGTAACTAAACAGCTGATAGATTAATTTCCTTTGGGTCGTGTGGATCATGAAGCAGGGGCCTCTTTAAGAGTGGCTCTTTTCATGACTGATTTCATATAGACTTCATACAGTCAAAAGGAGAAATATTTTTGAGCCTTTTGGGAAACATGTCAGTTTTGCTGGTAGTTTATTGAACCATTGTATAAAGTGCCTTGTTCTCTCAGGAGTTTGTGGGTTAAATATGTTTTATATTCAGCAGTGAGGTAGTTTGAAACATAGGCTGTATCCAAACAGTTTGAAGCCACTAGATGTCCAAATGACCATTGGTTCTAATATAGTTATTATGTCCTAATTCATATGTGACCTGCAGAATTAAAAGCTTTTAGCTTCTGTTTCCATTTATCTCTCACTTTGACCTATTTAATAAAACAGGCTCATTGTGGCTGTCTCCTGGAGCCTGCTTCAGGGAAGATTTCCTACCAATGTGATTTTCTACAGAGGAATGTAGGTGGTATTGTAGATTAATTTTCTTCTGCATAACAATGAGATTAGCAATAAAAATCACCTAAAATTTCTGTGGTGGTTACAGTTTGTCAACTACTTTTATGTTTATTACTCCATTAGTAAGTCCACAATGAAAAAGTAATTGGAATTAAAATCAAAAACTTATTCTCTATCACACATTCATTGTTTGAAGTCATTCAAATTATTTATGCAGTGATTCTCAGTTTTTTCAAGTGTCAAATAGTTATAATCAGCTACCTGTATATAATACAAGAATAAATAAGATAAAATTTAAAAGTGCTTTGCCAATTCTAGTGTTTTATGTATGTGGCTTATTATGATTGTCATTATTCCATGAATGAATATTTTAATAAGTGGCAAATTGAAGTATTTTTATCTAAGTAATTTAAAAGGAAATTAACAAGAGACCAGCCGCCGAGAAGAGAGAGAGAGTAAGAGAGAGGGAGAGAAAGAAGAAACACAAATAATTAATGAGATACCAAGGTTGATTGACATTCCTGGACAGTCTTTTGAAATTTGCATTTAACTAACCAGTATGTGAAATCAGGGAGAAATCAACATGGCCCTCATTACAGGTCCTATACACTAGCACATGCCCCATGTCTTCTGAGAAAAGTAGTTTTATAAAGTAGTAACTTATCTTTATCTTTGTTATTTCTTTACATTAAAGGAGAAGTTTAACCACATTGTTTGCTTTAAAACAAAATGTATGTATAATATAAAAATAAAACTGAAATTTGAAAGGCTATATACTAGGTGTGCCAGAATTACAAAGACGTAATCAAGACAGTGCTGTGCCGGTAAAAAGAGACGTACAGATCAATGGAATAGAATGGAAAGTCTGGAAATATACCCATAAATCTATGGTTAATTGAGTCTTGACAAAATTAATTTTGACAAATTTTTGACAGAATTCATAGTAACGTACAAAAATTAAATTCTCTTTTTCCACAGTGTTTAATTTCACAAGTAATATATGATTATACCTACAAAAATGTAGGCATTATAGAGAAGACTCTTTAACTATGAGTACCGATCCCCTTTCTTCTCCCCAGAGAGAAACGTGGTAGTTCATTCGATCTTTAATATTCTAGATCTTTTGAAATTTATTTACACACACACACACACACACACACACACACACACACACACA
>NW_011888872.1:6579172-6584374 GCF_000151845.1 Pteropus vampyrus | reverse complement strand
ACCTAATGAGGTATCTCTACTCTTCCTTAATATCTCTCTCTCTCTCTCTCTCTCTCTCTCTCTCTCTCTCTCTCTCTCTCTCTCTCACACACACACACACACACACACACACACACACACACACGGAATGAATACATATTTAACAAGTTAAAGTCTTTATATTTAACAAACCAAATTCCTTCTGTGAAGATATACTATAGAAAATAATGATTTTATGATGACTATATATAAGGTAAATATAAAAATTTTCAAGTATTGATAAAGAAGCATTTAGAGTGTCATAGACTGTAATGTACCTTGATGGGATGTTGGTATACAGGCACACCTCTTTTTACTGCACATCCCTTGATTGTGCTTTTTAGATACTGCATTGTTTACAAATTGAAGATTTGTGGCAACCCTGTGTTTTATAGCCTTAACACTTTAGCATTAACATTTTTTAGCAATAAAATATTTTTAAGTTTAGGTATATACATTGTTTTTTTTTTTTAGACATAATGCCATTGCACACTTAATAAACTACTGTATAGTGCAAACACAAGTTTTATATGCACTGGAAAGGCAAAAATTCATGTGACTTGCTTTATTGCAGTGTTCACTGTATTGTAGTGGTCTGGAATGGAACCCACAGTATTTCTGAGGCATGCCTGCATTTTAGTAAAGATTATACTGAAAAAGATTTCCAAACTATAGTTTTCTTGTTTAGGATTATTTTCAGCTCTAAATATCAGAAAACCTAACACTATGGCATATTCATAAGGATTTTTTTCATTTAAAATGTTGTTGAGAGGTAAGATATTACCGAAGCTGATTCATACCTCTCAACAATGGTGTTGGCTTTTCCATCATGGTTACACAAAATGAATGGAGAAGCTCCCATCATCCTGTCCATGGTTAAGCAGGAAAAGGGGGAGATCAGCTGTTTCTGTTCCCTTAACAAGAGAAGGAACGCCTTCTCAAAACCTTTCCAGATAAACTTTGTTTCTTGAACAGCAAGGTAATGTAGGAATTAAGGAACCCATTGTCTTAACTTACTGAGGCTAAGTGCAGTCCATCACCTGGGGTGCACCCAAACCAAACATGATTCTTTTAGCCAGGAAGAAGTGAGAGGATGGATGTCTGTTAAGAAGTCCTCTTGTTCAAAATGCTGTGACTATATGCCAGCAAAGAAATATTGTGATTTGTAACACTTAGAGGTCAAAACAATATGCATGTCATAGGTACCACATTGAGTAACATTGTATAGCTGTCAGTCAGACACTCTTGAATTATATAACCTTGGACAAACTAATTAACCTCGATGAACCATTTTACAGATATAGAAGTACTTGCTTCACAGAATAGAGTATGAATTACGTGAGCAAGTACATGTGCCATTCCTGACATCTATTACATGTCTGCATTAGTTACTTAAAATCTATCTGTTGTAACAGATTTTAAAATTGAATAAGGGCTCAAACACAGTAGACGACTATTTGGTGCTTACTTGAAAGTCAGCTGTGAATATTCCCAGTGGCCGATGACTTTCCTTTATGAAGGAACTTTAAAGGACTATGCTCCTTTCACCATTACTGTTGAATAGGCCTTAAAATCTGCATGTAGCTGGTTGAAGGGAAAACAGCCAATCCTCTATGCTACCCCACCTCTCTAGGTTCTCATCCTAACTTCACTATCTAGTGGGTTTGTTTTGTTTTGTTACGTACTCTTTACAAGTGTTAGTTGTAATATAGACACTATATGTATCTCAGGGTTTTATTGTGAGGATGAATAAAACTAACAACAACAACAAAAAATGCCTCAATTTCAGACTTGTAAGTATCTGATTCAAAACACCTTTAAAGGAAAACCTGCCTCCACATTTTTCTTCACCCCAAGCAGGAACATGCCTTTAAATTATTCTTTTAAATGTAAGAGATAGGGAAAGAAGAAACACACACCAGGCTTCCTAAGTTCAATTCCAGTATATAAGTGTTTTGTTTCACATCTGAATCATGGATCTGAAAGCGGCTTAGTAATATATGCAAAGTTAATGCTGAAAGTAATATAATGCTATTAGCCAGGAAGCAAGTCATGCTGGGGAAGAAGACAGCAGAAGCCTCTCCTGCTACCTTTGTGAGCAATATCATCTAGCTTGAGCAATCCTTCTTTCTAAAAAATTGGATAATGATGCTCTTAATTCCAATGCTTTAAATTATACATCTGGAGAGGTTTTTTTCTCCTCAGCAAACTCTTAATTGTCCTTTCCAATGGCAGCAGCAATATATGCCAGCTTTTTTGATGAAAATAGAAACTATTTAGAAATTCTTCTGGGTGATATTGGGAAATATATATACATTTTAAATCCTGGCATTTGTTCTGTTCTTGTGGTGGGTGGGTTTTGTAATTTGGAGTGAGTTGTGTTAGATTTGCCTTAATGGTCTAGAGAGAGCAAAGGAAGTGGCCTATAAAACGGAAGTGTTTCAGGAGAGCTGATAGTTCTGTTTATGCATGTGAGTGTTGTTAAGCCTGGTAAAATCCATGCCTAGGG
The DNA here is from genome assembly GCF_000151845.1 of Pteropus vampyrus. Classification (NCBI taxonomy): domain Eukaryota; kingdom Metazoa; phylum Chordata; class Mammalia; order Chiroptera; family Pteropodidae; genus Pteropus; species Pteropus vampyrus. The sequence continues at coordinate 6,581,847 of NW_011888872.1, read as the reverse complement.
CTGGGGAGCAGTATGTTACTTGAAGAGCACTACAAAGACCTACATGTGTTTAGATCAAGAGTTTAGTTTCTAACCCCTGCAGAGTTGGATGTTTCATGGTTTGAGGAAAGCTCTCTGGCTACTTGCCAAGTTCCCATTTTGATAAATTCTTGTTATTCTGGGGAATTTGTAAAATATCTGTGAATTCTACCTACCTTCATGACAGGAAAAGAAAAGAAGTAAGGGCCTGAAAGATACAGAGCAGTAAGTAAATAAAGACTGAGGTAAAATGCAAGCCATCATTTTAATGCCTTATATAGTGTTGTGTTATCACAGTGGTTAAATATACCTCTACTTGCTAATTACCACAGTATTATCTTTGACTCAGAGCCTTGCCTTACCACACACTATTCTGATTCTTTCTCTGAAATGGGCCTTTTATGTACTTTGTCCCTCAAAATTAGGATGCTCTGCTATATAAAGTAACATATTACATAAGATCATTAAAAAGACAAAATAAATGTGTATTAATACATATGGTCACCTACAGAGGTAGATGGACCCTCCACCCAAAATTTGGTTTCTGTGTTAGGACTGATGATACCACACATCTACCAAGAGAGAGTAAAAAGGTTTATTATGTAAATCATTGAGAGAAATGATGGGAGAGCAGGGCAGGCCTTGCAAACAAATCTGAAATGGCTTGAGAGAACAAAGAAAAGAGACTGATCTGGGTTTTTATTATGGTTATGGGGTGGAGACATTTGAGAGATTGCCATGCATGGGCAGGGGCTTGCGTGATTTGAATCTCTCACCAGTACCAAAAGGAGAACTTGGGCTTTCTTATTAGCTTGCCAGATGTGAAGCCTAAGAAGAAGAGAAAGGGGTGAGACTTAAAAGCTGTCAGTAGTCAAACATCAAAAATGGAGTGAGACTCCTCATTATGTAATATAAACATGTAAAAGATAGGTTTTCTTCATAATAGTGACCGATGAATGAATAAATGGATAAATACAGTTGATCCTCATTATTCATGGTCGTTATGTTCTATATAAACACCACAAACACTGAATTAGTGAATATTGAACCAACGCTCCTAGGGGAAAATACAGCGTTCAGTTTCCCAGAGCTTCTGGCCACAATATTTATATCAACTGAAAATGTACAACCTTGTTTTATGTATGTTTCTGTTTAAAGATGCCTTATTTAAATATATATTGTTGATTCATTAGTATTGAACTCATGGCCAACAGCACTGTAAGTCACTCCTGAAAGAAGCTTACCTAACACACGTATTTTCTCCGTAAGGCACATCATAGCTTTCCTGTGCTTAGGAACACAAGATAGCAAGCACTTCAGCGCTATGCTTGGAGGCCATTTTAAATAGCAAAACTAGCAAGAGAAAGCACAAAATGTGAAAAATGTGGCACTGAATAAACCATGAAAAGGACTCTTGTTTACAGTGTGAGAGCTGAGACAAGAAGAGAGAGCATCACCTTGTTAGACCTCAGCTAGGAACATGTGCCCCACGCAATAAATTTTTCATGACTCTATGTCCACAAATAACCACAAAAACGACCCATGTATTGATTTTATTGTGACAAGTAGCTTTTAGCAAATAGGTGAATTTTCAGATATGGAAACCATGGATAATGAGAACTGCAAATGAATGAATATATACTTTTAAATTGAGCCATTTTGTAGATGACACATCCCTTTTCTCTCCATTTATTGCTGCTGCTTTTGCTTCACTCAAGAAGTTTCAATAATTTTTACTAAGCAGCATAGTGAGTGGCACCATTTTAAACTGGAGGGGTGGGAGCTTTTGAGTAAATCCCATATAAAATCACTGAAATCAACCTGTAGGTGACTGGCAGTTTAACCACTTATGGGATATGGTGCAACTCTTGAGTGATAATAGAATTTCGCATTTAAAACACAGGGTCCGGGATAAAAAATAATCGATTTATATCACAAACCCATTATTTACCACCTTTGTGATTTTAGGCAAGTTATTCAACATCTCCAATATTCTATGTTCTCATCCATAAGAGATAAATTATATTAATGGTACATGGTACTGGTGCTGTTAGGATTAACTGAGTTAAATTAACACACAATATAAGCTTGTTCTATCACAGAGAGGTATGTTCATTATTTTTAAGGTATCTATATATTTTTTATTTGAGATATATGTTTCATTTGCATTTTTGTGGTACGATTATTAGTAGCACTGTCTCATTCTCACAATGCCCTGGTTTGAATGATTAATTTCACGATCAATTTGCTGTACCAAAAAACTATAAAGCCTCATTTGAGTGTATGGGAATAGTGCTATGGTCAACTGTTGAGCATATATTCACCATTGTATAGAGAAAAGAAAGCACATATGCCACACGTTGCCATACTGTAACTAAATAATTTGTGGTAAATCAAGATTTTCATTCTTTATCCCAACTTAGGTTGTTTTATTCTTGTAACACTTACAAAGCCTAAGCCCATGGAAACCAAGATGACCCTGGGAAGACTGGGATAAGTAGCCATCTGAAAAGAAATATATTTGCTGTGACTAGAGTTTTTCATTTGCCTCAGATTTCTAGGAATTAATCAAAGCTTAAAACTGTTTCTTAGTTTTTAATCAAATACAATCATTTTGTAATTAATACCTCTAGAAAGAGGAGCAGTACTGGGTATCA
>NW_011888872.1:6561306-6579122 GCF_000151845.1 Pteropus vampyrus | reverse complement strand
CCCAGAGCTTCTGGCCACAATATTTATATCAACTGAAAATGTACAACCTTGTTTTATGTATGTTTCTGTTTAAAGATGCCTTATTTAAATATATATTGTTGATTCATTAGTATTGAACTCATGGCCAACAGCACTGTAAGTCACTCCTGAAAGAAGCTTACCTAACACACGTATTTTCTCCGTAAGGCACATCATAGCTTTCCTGTGCTTAGGAACACAAGATAGCAAGCACTTCAGCGCTATGCTTGGAGGCCATTTTAAATAGCAAAACTAGCAAGAGAAAGCACAAAATGTGAAAAATGTGGCACTGAATAAACCATGAAAAGGACTCTTGTTTACAGTGTGAGAGCTGAGACAAGAAGAGAGAGCATCACCTTGTTAGACCTCAGCTAGGAACATGTGCCCCACGCAATAAATTTTTCATGACTCTATGTCCACAAATAACCACAAAAACGACCCATGTATTGATTTTATTGTGACAAGTAGCTTTTAGCAAATAGGTGAATTTTCAGATATGGAAACCATGGATAATGAGAACTGCAAATGAATGAATATATACTTTTAAATTGAGCCATTTTGTAGATGACACATCCCTTTTCTCTCCATTTATTGCTGCTGCTTTTGCTTCACTCAAGAAGTTTCAATAATTTTTACTAAGCAGCATAGTGAGTGGCACCATTTTAAACTGGAGGGGTGGGAGCTTTTGAGTAAATCCCATATAAAATCACTGAAATCAACCTGTAGGTGACTGGCAGTTTAACCACTTATGGGATATGGTGCAACTCTTGAGTGATAATAGAATTTCGCATTTAAAACACAGGGTCCGGGATAAAAAATAATCGATTTATATCACAAACCCATTATTTACCACCTTTGTGATTTTAGGCAAGTTATTCAACATCTCCAATATTCTATGTTCTCATCCATAAGAGATAAATTATATTAATGGTACATGGTACTGGTGCTGTTAGGATTAACTGAGTTAAATTAACACACAATATAAGCTTGTTCTATCACAGAGAGGTATGTTCATTATTTTTAAGGTATCTATATATTTTTTATTTGAGATATATGTTTCATTTGCATTTTTGTGGTACGATTATTAGTAGCACTGTCTCATTCTCACAATGCCCTGGTTTGAATGATTAATTTCACGATCAATTTGCTGTACCAAAAAACTATAAAGCCTCATTTGAGTGTATGGGAATAGTGCTATGGTCAACTGTTGAGCATATATTCACCATTGTATAGAGAAAAGAAAGCACATATGCCACACGTTGCCATACTGTAACTAAATAATTTGTGGTAAATCAAGATTTTCATTCTTTATCCCAACTTAGGTTGTTTTATTCTTGTAACACTTACAAAGCCTAAGCCCATGGAAACCAAGATGACCCTGGGAAGACTGGGATAAGTAGCCATCTGAAAAGAAATATATTTGCTGTGACTAGAGTTTTTCATTTGCCTCAGATTTCTAGGAATTAATCAAAGCTTAAAACTGTTTCTTAGTTTTTAATCAAATACAATCATTTTGTAATTAATACCTCTAGAAAGAGGAGCAGTACTGGGTATCAGAAGAGATCTTTCAATTGATAAAAGTAAGATTTTATTCAATAGGTGCCTTTTGGGGAGTAGGTAGTGTTGGTAAAACCTGGAAAAGACAATCAGTGATCATGTCTGTTTCAGGGATGAAGTTTTTAAATTTTGTTGAACCCTTTCTTTGCTGTAACTGACCAATGAGCTTAGAGATGCCGCAAAGATCTCAGGGCATCTCTTTGAAGGAACACATGTTTTGCTTTAATGAAAACGTAACATTCTAGGAGCTTTGGTTATGGTAATTTCTAAAAGGTGATTGAATAGCAAAATAAATGAGCAAAATATATTTTCCAATTACACTCCACAGTAGTCCCAAACAAGTAAATTATTTTTTCTTCAATCAAGGTATTGAAGAGACTTTTAAAATGAAAGCCACCTAAAATTAGCAATAACAATGAATAAATAGTAGTCTATTCATATAATAGAATTCTGTACATTAGATAAAATAAATGATTTAGATATGTATATACTAACAATGATAGCTTTAAAAATGATGTCGAGGAAAATTATGGACACAAAGGCGATTTAAATATATTAAAAACACAAAATACCATGTATTTTTCATGGAATCATAAGTAGATTAAGTTTTTTGATAAAATATTTTTAAAACAAATTTTAAGAGTAGCTATCAAATAAAAGATATCTACTAATCTTATGGAAGACGCTCCTTTGGAGAATAGGAGATCATACTGGGAAGAGAGAAATAGGGTATTTTAACTTTATCTGTAAGGCATCATTTCTTTTGTTATCGAGCAGCCTGAAACATATTTGAAAAACATACCTCAGGAGCTCGGAGGAGAGTCTATACAGAGTTGGTGTTCAGAACATTGAAAAGATGGCATAAGATGACTGCTCCCTCTAGTACTTCTGAGAGAGTATATACTGAGGCTAATTCTGAGAGTGCTGAAATTCAGACACTTGAGACTGAAAACAGCTGCTGTTGCTGAAATGATGCCGACAGGAGTAGCAAAACAGAAAGGACATCCTTTCCTTCTCCCACTTCTCAGTCTTCCTCTAATGCCTCCTAATGGTAGAATCTAACCAGAATTTAACTTGAAAATGAGTCTGAAAATGTGTCGGAGTCTCGGCATCACAGAACAGAGTAGAACTCAAAAGATGTATTTATGGCTGAGACACAACTGATAATTGATTGGCACTGTTTTGTAGTTCTTGTTGTCAGGACTGAAGGAGATAATATATGCAAAGTACTGTCCCTGGCACAAACTCAGTACTTAATTCTATCTGAAATTGATAATCAAATACTTAACAACTATTTATAATGCGAAGCACCTCAGTAAGTTATGGGGCTGACAAATAAATGGAACATAGCCTGGGTTCCTGTATAACAAACTACCCTCAAAATACAGTGGCTTATAACAATAATCATTTTCTTACATCTTGTGAATTTGTGCATCTGCAATGCTCAGATGGCTGACTCTTCTGCTCCACGTGTCATTTACCAGGGTCGCTCAATAGTATTCAGTTGGCAGTTGGGTTGGTATGGAAGAACCAAGATAACTTCATTAATTTGTGTGTTTTCTTGGAACATGGCTGCTCAATGTTCCAAGAGACCCAGGCTGACATACCACCAATACCCTATTCTTCCAACCTGGTAGTTTTCCCATTTTACAAAACTTCTATTATTAAGTACCTACCTCCATACAATGAATTTTCAACTGTTTATACAGAAGTGCATGGTCCCAGAGAAAGGATAGAGATGATTTTAGTAGAATTTTTTTCTGTATTGTGGACACTGCAGTGACCCAGAAACTCTTTCAATAAAGGATTTGTTAGCCCAGCTGATAGAAGTACTGACCACAGACATCCTTTAGCTGTCAGTTCCTTCAGAGCTAAGCTTATCTGTAAAAGTCAGTTCACAAATAGCAATGGGGATGGTAGTACCTGGAAACAATAGAGGCATGAATGCAGTGCTTAACCTTCAGAAGCATAATTATCCTAATGAATGGCATTAAGGAAGTTTGACCCACATAGAGTTGTGGAATGGTTAATAGGACATAGAATCCTAGGAACAAAATAGAAAAGTAGCCCAAAAGATTACCATTTTATTTGTACTGTGAAAATAAATCAAGAATGGATGATTCAGAAGTTGAGAAAAGCTGCCCACTAAAAAGTCACAATCCCTTCTCCAATGGACCTGAGCTAGTATTAGGAGAGCTAATACATCTAACAAACTGACTAAAGGGCCCAGGTCCCCAGGCAGAAGTACTCAGCAATTCTATAGCAAGTGTAGACCGTAATGGTTCCCTCCAGTTCTTCCCCCAAAGAATTGGATATTCACTGTAGTAGATAGGTACTGAGTAAAGGTAATACCCAAACATTTTAAAGACTTGAACATAGGGTCCATGTTGATATTCTTACCGAAAACCTCAAATGTCATCATGACCCCCTTGTTAGAATAAGAGGATGCAGGGGATAAATAATAAGTGGAGTGCAGGATGCCAAGAATTTACCTAAGCTATTTCATGGTGTTGTTGCCTTTGCATGCATTTTGTTTGGTCAAGTGGCCTATAGTGACCTTGAACTGGCACTAGGCCCTCAGGCAAGTGCATGCCCTAGATAGCAGCTTTCAGAGTCACAAGTAAATGTAAGTTCCTGATATGACTTCCCCAGTAGCCCTTGTAATGAACAGTCTCCCAATCTCCCTTGCCTCAACACTTTTCTCCTATGTGCCCTTAGGTAACATTCTTATGGGGATTACCAAAACCGACTCTTTTGGTTTGAATTGACCAATCTGGTCATAGCCCAAGAATCACAAAGGACTCCACCCATGGACTCTAATAAAGGCATTTGACCAGATTATCTCTTCCTCTCTCTTTCTCTTTCTCTCTCCATCCTTTTCCCTCTCTCTCCCTTTCTGTGCCTGAGCTCAGCCTTGACCTCCCTGTGTGGCCCTGGAGGCATGCCATGTACCTCCTCCAGGACTTGTAACAGACTTGCCTATTTCAGTGCCTCCTGTGGTGGTTCACTATCTCCACCCTGTGTGCCATTTAATAAGTGTTAATTTGACACATTCATAACACTGGCAGGTGTTATTTCTCCATTATCCAAATACATAATAGAAATAGGCCTACTGAGTAGTTGGCACAAGCCCCACAGTTTCTTGGTCTCTGGAGCAAAAGTCATTGTAGTAGCAAAGTCTAAGTGGAAACCTCTTCTCTCTTGTCTTTTTCTCCTAAGCCAAGAAAATAAAATGAAAACATTGTTATCCTAGGGGGACAGCAAAACTTGTGCCACTCATATAGCACCAAAGGATGCAGGTGTGGTCATACTCATCAAATCATCATTTACTTTACCAGTCTAGTTTTTATAAAAACTAGATGGGTCCTCTTCTGGGTTTTTATTTGTTTTGTTTTTTTTTTTTTATTTTAATTATTGAGTTATGAGAGTTCTTTATATATTCCAAATGCAAGTTTTTATTAGATATAGGAACTGCAATTATTTTCTCCCAGTCTAGTGGGTCTCTTGTTGTGTGCTGTGAGGGAAGTGTTCCTCCTCTGGAAACAAGGACTTCTAAATCTGCAGAGCTCAGAGTTGCTCCTACTCACATCCTTTGTAATCTGAGGGAAAGGTGCTACTGCAACAGGAGTGGATACATGGGAATCTGAGCTGCTTGCTTATGTAGCCTGTTTATTACCTTTTTCTTCCTCGTGTTCAGTCCCAAATGTACCCTTTTCATCTTATAATGGATTTTTCTGGACCTGAGTAGCCTTATGAATTGGTGGTTCTGATGGAACCTGACTTGTGGAGGATAGGTGTGGCTGCATTATCTCTTGATGCGCCAGGGTCAAGCATTTTATCTCCAGCAATAGTATAATTCTCTTCTGCAGGTGGCACAGAGTCTGCGTTAAGATTCTCCCACTGGGGCTTACCATAAATTCACTATGATCTCTTTACCCACTGGTACTATGAGTATTATATCTTCACAGCCTGGTGTGCCCCTGCAGAGGAGATGTGCTGAAGTCAATTACATTTCAAAGGATGAATAAAAGAAAACTATGTTTTCATTTAATTTCAGGACTTCTCAGAACCTTTAGTTCAATAATAAAAGTGGATCAGATCTCTATATCAGTAACTCTTCTAAATACTTTGCAAATATTAATTTATTTAATCTTTATAAGGCTTAAATATCCTTTTGAGTAAGGTGCTTTTTCATTTTATTTTTAAAATGAGGAAGCTGAGGCAGATGAAATAAATTAATTTTTGAAGGACACGATGCTAGTTAGGGGTAGAGTTGGGACTGGAACCCTAGCAATTGGACTCTGGAGCTTGTGTCTCTAAGCATCAAGATGTGGCAAGAGACAGGAAGAATAATAAATATCAAATGGGGAGAAAGGAAGAAACTTTGCCAGCTTCTTGAAGGAGAAACCAGCATTCACTTAGTCAAAAGAGAAATGTTTTCCAAAGTTTTGACAAGTTTTCTCTTGAGGGTTGGTGATGAACAATAAATTCAGGAAAAATCTTGAAAATATACTAAAATTTAATCAGAGGATAGGAGTTCCAGAAATCCAGAGAAATCCAGATAAAGTGTTTGGGAGTGAGATGGGGTAGCCGAGGAGACTGGCTTTGATCAGGAGACATCAGAAGCAGGATATGATGAAAGTTTCAAGGATAATGGATGACTGAGGAAACTTGGTCTCTGGTTGGTGCTTGATAAACACAGTCTGATGAGGCATGGTGGGATGGTTCAGAGGAACTCTTAGAGGGGTGGGTAGTGCCATGTGGAGTGTGGTTCCAGAATCCTTTATTCAGGTGGTGGTGGTGGCCATTTTCCTTAGGTCAAATGCATTGGGAAAAGCTAGCTGCTAGCCCTTAGGCTGTGTCTGGAGGGTGGAGAAGATACAGGTGATACCATTTAATAAATATAATATTTAAAAGACAGAATGAAAAGGATATAAATATTTTGGCTGACAAAACAGAGCTGGTTCAGAGGGAAAACAATAAAAATAGCTGCCCTCATTAGTGGCAGTTTCTTCATATTCCAATCCTGTCAGAGACAGTTAAAGAAAAGGTATTTTTGTGACGAACTCTGAAAGCATAAAAGGTCACATTGGTTTCTTAATTATTCAGAAGGTGTGAGAGAGAACTTGGTAAGTGGCAATGAAGAAAATTCCTGGCAGGGCTAGAATTCTTTTGAGGATAAGATAGTGGACCCTAAAAACATAGCTATTGATTATTCAAACTTAAAGCAGCATTCATAGGACTTCTAAGCTTCTCAGAAATTTGGAAGGGACTCCTCATAAGGAGACCGAGAAGCCAAAGTGAAGTATATTGTGAGTGCTGAAGGCTTGGCCACAACTATCTCCAATGTCCAGCTCTCTCCAGAACTAGTTTAGAGATAATGGGTTTCTCAGTCAGCTGTAGGCTGGGTTCAAGATTCTTGGGCATCTAAGTTGGCTCCATTTTTTTCTGAAGATCATTTCTAGACCTGGCTTGATCTGGAAACCTATGAAACTGAAACTTACTTTATTTCCCCCCAGAGTCCTTCAGACTGGAGATGTATTAAGGCCAATATGAATCTTTTGAAACTCCATGGATTAAATTTAGATGCTCTTTATCCTGTCCCCTAATCATCAGGAGCATAAGAGTGGAACCTTAGATTTGTTTTAATTTTTTTTTATTTTTCAATTAAGTTGACATACAATGTTATATTAATTTCAGATGTGTGTGTGCCACCTCTTCTTTATCCAGTCATCCACTGATGGACACCCAAGCTGCCTCAATGCCTTGGTTACTGTAAATAATGTGGCAATGAACATAAGGATGCACATGCCCTTTAAAGTAGTGTTTTGGGTTCCTTTGGATAAATACTCAGAAGTGAGATAACTAGGTCCTTCTTTGTCTTTTGTTATAGCCTTTGTTTTAAAGTCTGTTTTGTATGGTATAAGTATTGTTACACCAGCTTTTATGTTTGTTTCCGTTTTTGTGAAATGTCTTTTTCCATCCCATTACTCTCAGTCTCTGTGTATGTCTCTGAATTGAGTCTCTTGTAGGCAGCATATGTAAGGGTTGTGTTTCCTTATTCAGCCACCCTACTGTTTGATTAGAACATTTAACCTATTTATATTTAAAGTAATTGTTGATAAATATGTAGTCATTGCCATTTTATTGATATTTTTATCTTTTTTCCCTTTTTCTTCTTAAAGAAGTCCCTTCAACATTTCTTGTAATACCAGTTTGGTGGTGATGAATTCTTTTAATTTTTTCTTGTCTGGGAAGCTGTTTATCTGTCCTTCGATTCTGATGGCTTTGTTGGGTAGAATAATCTTGGTTGTAGGTCCTTGCTTTTTATCATTTTGAATATTTTGTGCCAATCACTTCTGGCCTGCAAAGTTTCTGTTGAGAAATCAGCTGACATTCTCATGGGAACTCCCTTGTATGTAACTAACTTCTTTTCTCTTGCTGCTTTTAAATTCTCTTTGTCTTTAACCTTTGCCATTTTAATTATGACATATCTTGATGTGGGCCTCTTTGGACTCATCTTGTTTGAGACTCTGTGCTTGCTGGGCTTATATGTCTATTTCCTTCACCAGGTTAGGGAAGTTTTAAATCATTCTGTCTTCAAATAGGCTTTCAAATCCTTGCTCTCTCTGCTTCTTCTGGTACCCCCAATGAAGCAGATGTTGGTATTCTTGATGTTGTCCCTGAGGCTTCTTAAAATTCCTTATTTTTTTGGATTCATTTTTCTTGTTGCTGTTCTGATTGGATGTTTTTGCTACCTTATCTTCTAAATCACTGATTACCTAATTATTAATCCACTGATGATTTCCTCTCATGTACTCTTTATTTCAGTTATTGTATTCTTCATTTCTGACTGGTTCTTTTTTATGTTTTCTATCTCCATTTTTATGTTTTCTACCTCTTCATTAAAGTTCTCACCAAGATCATTGAGCAGCCTTATAACCTGTGTTCTGAACTCTGCATCTAGTAGATTCTTTGTCTCCATTTTCTTAGGTTCTTTTTCTGAAGCTTTGTTCTTTCATTTGGGATGTGTTTCTTTGTTTCCCCCATTTTGGCTGCCTCCTTTTGTTTGTTTCTATATATTTAGTAAAGCTTCTATGTCTCCCAGTCTTAACAGAGTGGCCTTATTTAGTAGGTGTCCTGTGGGGGCCCAGTAACACAGTCTCCCTGATCACCTGAGCTGGGTTCTTCAAGTGTATCCCTTGTGTGGGTTGTGTTTAACCTTGACTGCTGTTTGCACTTCAGTGGGAGGGATCGACCCTCAGACTGATTGGTTGTGAGGACTGGCTGTGACGACAGTGGAGAAGCTGTTGTGAAGGGGCTGACCCTGTAGAGCAGGATTCACTTTAGCAGGGCTCTAGTACCATAGTCTGCCCTATGGAGGCATCTGTGGAGGCAGATGGGTGGCGCTCCAGTGAGGTCTGAAGCTAAACACCAGGTGTACTGATCCCCAGGCTTCCTGGCCAAATTCAGCCACCAACTGTGCCCTGCCCAGGGTCACCTGGCATGAGCTACAAACCGATCTACAGATGTCTTCTACCCACACTGGGCTTGGAGGTACCTTGAGAGGATAAGCTGCGAAGTAAGACTGGGTACTGCTAGTGCTGGGTTTGGGCCTGTTTAGCAAGATGTATGGGGCATGCCAAGGGCAGATGCTGCTTGTTTGGGGTTTGTGAACCTCTGAAAGATTTTAGGAAAGTCCACAATATGAGCCAAGACAGGCCATTTGCATAGAAAAGTCCGTGGAAGTGGCATGGGTGGACCCCTGCAAATTGGATGGGGTGGGATCTGGGAATCACCAGGGTGGGGCAACCAGAGTTATCTAGTTTGATGGAGATTCAGATATGGCAGCTGCCTTATCTGAAGCTGTGGGGGAGGGAGGACTCAACAGAGGAACAGTGGCTTCTGCCAGCAGTCTATCTGGGAGAAACCTGCCCTCTAGCCCTTTCCCTGAAGCCAGACAATTTAGTTTCTTCCCATATGTCTCTGGTGCCTTTTGAGCTGATGCCCCAATGCTGGAGCTCAGAGTGAGTGAGTCTTTCAGAGAGTAAGTTCAAGTGCAGGCCCTTTAAGAGGAGTGCTTGGGATTCTAGCCACCCTCCGTCTCACTCAGTCACAATATCCACTAGTTTTTACAGCCAGAAATTGTGGCAGCTTCTCTCTCCAGCACTGAAATCCTGGGCTGGGACCCCTCGCTCCTCAGGGGGGATTTCTGCAGCTGAGATATCGCTCCAGATTTTTAACCACCTACATGGGTATGGGGACCAGCCTGTTTCCTATCTCTGCCCCTCCTATTAGTCTCAATGTGGCATCTTCTGTATACTCTTAGTTATAGGACTTCTGTTCAGCTTGACTTCAGGCTGTTTTCAATGCTGGCCGTTCTGTACTTTAGTTGTAATTTTGATGTGGTTGTGAGAGGAGGCAAGCACAGTGTTTACCTACTCTGCAATCTTGACCAGAGACCCAAATTTTAGATTTTTAAAAAATCTATTTCCTGCTTTTAAGGACCAAGATTCTTAAAAACAAGAATCACAAGAAACAGATATATATTGCCTTTCAGGAAACTAATGTCCTAAATAGGGTTGTTTCATAGGATTTGATACCTTGTAGGAAATGTGTTTTCAAAAAGTAAAACATCTTCAAAATTACTTTAAATCCCCAAGCACATTTCTTCAACTGGAATAGATGTAAATTTTCTTAAATTGGATTTAATCCGAATGTTATCAGAAAAGCATAGGAAATTAAAACAAACTGATTGAAATTGATGAATAACCGTTTGATTTTTGGTCTAAGAAGGCTGATAGGAAAAGAAATAATAGAGAGTGAATAGAAACAAGTTAAAAGGATAGAGATGGGAAAAGAAATATATGTCATTCAGACCAGATTATTACTAAGGAAAAAATACTGCAAATGTATTTGAAACATACATGAAAGAAAAGTGGCCCTAGTAAAATTGAAGAGTGGAGAATTAAAGAGAAGTTATAAGGAAATGGAGGATTTTATATCACTATTTCCCTACTGCATTTAATGTGAAGTCAGAAAAAAGAGCTGCCTACGGCATATAGCATATTTCTTAGTGTAGCTGTGGAAGAGACCATTGTAAAAAAAAAAAAAGATTGGAACATCCTTAGGCAAAGCAAGTATAAGTACCAAATCCAAATAACTCTAACTCATGACTCTGAAAAGACACGAGAATAGGAAGAACAAAGTCAAGCTTTGAATTCATTGCTTTTGCCATATCTCAGAAACTGGATGAATTCACTACCTGGCTCTTTTAAAGTGGAAAATGATAGCCACAAGAAAATTATTCTTAATTGGCTCATGAGAGGGGAACATGAAATTGCATATTAGAAATGGTGTTTTTAAATTTGCTGAGGTTAGAAGGAATCTCAAGATGATGTTATAAAGAAAGAAAATAAGGGACAGAAAGGAGGCAGGGAGAAACTAGTTGGGATCTTTCTAAAATCGCATAATTTTATAACTGGAAAGTGCTTTAAAATAGACTTTCCAATTTTCTTATTTTTCAAACACAGCAGAATTCAAGACTCTAAATTGCTGCCTTCGACTTCCATCTCAGTGGCCTCTGGATACTCTATACTTCCTTTCTTTTTTATCTTGGTGGTTTCTGTAGGTGGGAATAAATAGGATGCTTTGTGCAAGTAGATGCCTAGGAGTTATTGTTGGAGGATGGGTTTCCAAAGCCTAGCCCTCAGCCTTTTATGCTTCTCCTCTTTGGAGCAAAGTTAAATTTAACTTTAAAAAAATAAATAAATAAAAATTGAATACCCCAGAATTCAGTTTCTTAGTCACAATAGGCACATGTGAAAGGTGTCCAATAGTCACATGTGGATAGTGGTTACCATATTGGAGACTGCAGATAAAGAGCATTCGTGTTGTCACAGAGTCCTATTGAAACTGGACAGCACTGTGCTTAGAGACCGTGGTTATATTCCAAAGTGTATGGATTTTAGCTATAAGTTTTACCTAAAATTAAGGTACCTCTTCTATTTTCCATAGAGGAATATTCCCACAAGGAGTTAACAAATGCAAACATTAGTTTTTCCTCAACCATAAAACAATTAACTTATGTTATCTGTTTTGATCTCTTCTGCTCTGTGTTCCATCTTCCTTATCTGTAATATAAAGAAAATAGATGCCTGCTAATCTCACGTGGTTGAAAGGGCCAACCAGAAAGCTGAAAAAACCTTATAACTATGAAGTTCATAACAATGGTGATGATGATTTAAAAAGATGTCATGTTTTAAAACCCACTTTAAAAAAAACAAAAATGGTCTTGGCTTTTATTTTCTCTTACTTTCAAAGATATTTGTTTTTTTTTTTTTTTGAGTCTTAGTTATTTTTCTGCTGTTTTTAATAATTTTTAACAGTAAGCAATGACATACATAAGCCTTGTGCATTCATTTTTTTCTGAGTAAAAATGTATAAACTAATATTTTGATTAAGAGTAAGGGCCAAATACAGTTAGAAATTAAGATCTGATAGGAAATTTTGGAGTCGACACAGGCTAAATTAAAATTGAAGAGGCTCTGATCTCACAACACCATGTTAATGCCCTATATTTATTTCTCAAACCAACAATTTTAATTAGAGAAAAGGACAGACAGGGATGCTCACTTTTACCTGTGTAGGTAATTGGCAATCCAGCTGGCCAATTACCTGCAAAATACTGTAATAGTGAACCCTTGACTCAAAACATTTGAAAGCTACTGGACTCTGGAAAATTGGCTTAAAGGCAGCTTTTAGCTCAGAGTACAATCAGGTACTTTGAAAGACTTTTTTCTTTTCCACTCATCCATCTGACACACACCATCTGTCAGATCATGCTGGGTCACCTCTGTCAGCCTTTTGCTCATCTTGAAAGAGAGACAGAACTTTTGAAGATTTTTCTTTCTCGTGAATTTCCCCCATGAAAACGCATAGAGTTTTGGTTTTATTTTTTTTGGTTTTTTTTTTTGTTTTTTTGTTGTTGTTGTCGTTTTACTGGCTCAACATTTCTACCTATGGAAGACAAGGAACTAGTGTCTATCCACTTCTTAAGCTAACCACTACATGTGACTGATGATGGACATACCCTGTACCATCATGGACCTGCTAGAGTGGGCTATACCAGTGCTTTTCAGACTTTAATATGCATAGGAGTTGTCTAGGGATCTTATTAAAGCACAGATTCTGATTCAGTAAGGTGAGACTTCAAATTCTACATTTTGAATCATCTTCCAGGTGACTTACTTGATGCTGCTGGTCCATGGACCATATTCTTAGTAGTAAGAGTAGAGAATATGAGAACAGGTTTAATCATTTTTTTTAGCTCTTCTCAATATCTCATTTAGAACACACAATACTGTGAAGTTAGACAGATGTTATGGCTATATATTGTGTAACATACCCAAAAGTTACTGAGCACACCTTGTCTCCACAAGACATCATTGGGAGCAGCTCTAATGCTCAGGAATGGAGTCATTTTAAGGTTTGCTCCTGCATCTGATGGTTAATGCTAGATGGTAACCATCACCTCAGCTGGGGTGGGGCTGTGGAAGACCTGCACATGGCCTTTCCATGTCGCTTTTCGACTTCTCCACAGCGTGGCAGCTAGATTCCAAGGGTGAATTTCTCACGAGAACCAGAGGGAAACTAAATAACCTTTTAACAGGGAGCCTAGGAAGTTACATTGGGTTACTGTACCATAATTACAGACCTGTCCATATTCAAGAAAGGGAAATATAGAACATCCTCCTCAATGAAAAAAGAGACCATGTTGCATTTTAAAAAGAGCTTGTCCAGTAGGATATATAGGTTTAGCCAACTTTGGTAAATGCAGTGTTGCAACAAGTAATATGATCCACCTTTACTGATGATGACTGATGCTCAATAGAGCGACCTGTCACTGTAGGATTCAGTTGATATAAGTCAATTTAGGAGTCCATTTAAATGTTATTATTTGGATTTTTTTAAAAATGTGGAGTGGCATATGTTAGGTGTGTACATGTTCTGAAACTTTTAAGAATGTGGGTTTGGGCCTAGCTTCCCTATTTCCCAACTGTATGACTAGTTGTTTAATATTTACATTAATTATCTTTACTTTCCTTGTTAGTAAAATTAGGATTTTTCTATCTTAAACAATTCTTGGCATGCTTAAATGAATTCAGGTTTGTAAAGCACTAAGTCTCCTGCCTAGCTGATAATAAGTGCTTAAGAAATGATAACATTTTTATCACCATTGTCATTTCTATTGCTACTACCATTAAGAAAATAACAAGGCTTTTTTTTCATTAAGGTAAATGCATTTTTGTTCTTTTTCCATGCTCTTTATTTCATTATGATTGAATGGTATTACTGACTTAAAAAAAAATTTGTTGGTTATGAGCTACCTATTGCAGGAAGGAAGAAAATGGGATTGCTTAAAGGTTTTTAGTAATATTTGATGTATATGGAGCTTCAGAGAAAATGCAGTTTTAGAATTGACTCCAAGATGCACATTTGTGCATTCATGCCTTGATTTAATTTCTAGTTCTTGACAGTGATGGTCATTACATTATTTCTTTATCTTCCATAGCACCTAGTGAATAATCTGCATAGATCAGGTGATCAGCAGATATTTATAGATGCATGTAACTAATTTTCAATTGTCTCTCATTCTTGCTTTTTGTGGTAGGATACTTTAGTAGTGCAAGAGGAAGAAATAATTAATGTAAGGGTGATTTTCCATAATGCATTTGAGTGAGGAGAACTATGTGATCTTTGCTCACAGCTGCTTCTTCAGTTTCTTTCAAGAGAAACTAATAGAAAATTATTTAGAGTCAAATAAAATGGCAGCGATAGTGTAGGGAGGATCCGTAATGTCTGTATACCTTAAAAATACCATATTCGATGACAGATTCACTGTGGTGTAGTTGTCTCTCATATCACTGATTTTACTCACATTTTCCTATTTACTCCTAAGCAAATTGTTTTGTTCCTGAAAAAGAAAAACGACTTCCTCTCTCCCACATACAAACACATAAATACACTTATAATTGAAAACAAAAGAGACGATCTGAAAAAACAAATAATATTCTCGTTAACTTATTTGTTAATGTATTATATATTTCAAAAGTGTCTCTAAGCCAGCCATCTTGGAATGAGAAGTCCCATGATACCCATGTAATGAACCATAAATACACAGGTGCCTGGCTGCTTGATGCTATCATATTTTATAAGAAAGAAAATAGCTGTTTCTGACAAGTTGTAGAAGGTTATGAATGATATATCAAATGTTTTGTTTCTCTTACATCAGCATTTTCAGTGGCCTGTGGCTCAGAACAATATACTGAGGCATTATTTAATTTCCGTTTAAATATAGATAAGCAAATCTAAAAAAAATCCTCCCCAAAAGCAATAGTGTGTGACCAGTGCCATAAGAGAGGTACCAATACAGTGCTCTTTCAGTATAAGACTAGAATGGTTCAAAACTGATGGTTACAGACTGTGCTGTTTTAGGTTTTCAACCTAGCTTCACTATTGGGTTTGTTTTGTTTTACCTTGGATAAGCTACATTGTCTTTCCAAGTTTTGGTTGTAATATAGACAACAGTATGTGTACCTCAAAGTTTTGTTGTGAGGATGAATTGCTTACAAAAGAAAAAAAAAGTCTAGCATTGAGACGGAAAGCAAGGACCTAGTAAATGTTAGCAACTACTATTATTACTAAGCCTATGAAGAACTAACATGATCTGAAATCTTAGCTAGGTATTGTTACATATGCTTACTAATGATTGCAGAATATTTTAATCAAGAAATTCTAATCTTTGACACTTTCAGGTATTTCAAGGTCTAATAATTTTTGACCATGAATGTAAAAAAATAACTATAGCGTGTATGTGTGTGTGTGTGCATATATGTGTACATACACGTGTTTTGGTTTCCAATGACTTTGACCAAGACAGTATTATTCTTTACGCCACAGCCTTTACATGAAACAGAGGACTCAACATATATAATGTTAGGACTATAGATAGAATTAAAAGGTTCTTAATTATAAAAGATTTACATTTAAAAATAGTGTTCATATGAACCAGAAAGGATGAAGACCTACTTTAGAAGGTAATGAATATTGCCTGGCTAAATGAGCCACCTTTTCCCTTCCCTTAGCTAGTATTCCTGACTTGGCTTACTACAATGCCTTAAATAGAGAGCTGATTGCAGTTTTCTACAATGTCAAAGGTAAGCTTTAGAAGTAAGTTGTATTTTTCTCCTTTTACTAGATTCATTGAGCAAACAAATTGATCAATTTTGGCTAAGCATGATCCATAATGGTTAAACATTAACAAATAAACACTTGTAAGTTGGTCAAAAACTTGAATAGAGTATTGGCACAAGAAATCCCAGGGAACTGTCCATGCCAGGCAACAACATTGGTGAGTGCAATAACTGTTTCTAGTAACTTATGGCCTATTTTAAATGACATGATTTCCAGTTCAAAAGTTTAAATTCGTGTCTAGTTAGGAAAACTTAGTTTAGGGAGTATGTAATTTAACTCTTAAAATAGCACTGACAGATCTTGGAAAGAAATAACTTTTATAGGCAAAAAAAAGAGAGAATAGAAGTATGAAATATGTGATACTTTCATCACAAAATAGGTTATACAAGCATCACTTGTTAAAAATGTCAGGTTTTTGAGCTCCAAAATAGTGTTTTAAGTGTTTAATGACTTTCTTCTGAAGACAAAAATCAAATGCCCCATCAGCTCGTGGATTTGAAGTACTTGTTCATTTATAAGTAACACTTCATTCCTATCATTGAGATTCCCCTAGTTTTTCTCTAATATAAGAAATATAAAAACAAACCAAATCAAGCAGGATTGTTCAGCCGGTTACTTTTATATCTTCTGACACAGGTCGAAGATTGACAATTCCGTTTCTTTACCTGCTAGCTTGTCAGGTTCTAAGAACTGAATGCAAACCCCTCATTTTGAAATGTTCTGAAAATAAAAGCAAACGAGCCTTTACTTTGCAGATGTAATTTCTATCAAACTGCTAAGTATCTTAACTAAATGACTATGAATCCACGATACAGCAGATTTCTCACTGTTTTGATTTTAACACTAGTAAATGGAAGTACTAGGAATGGGAATATAACTACTCTTTGGTTGATAATTTGTCACCTGTAGAGACTAGACTGGCTTTCTGAAGCTAAAGAATTCTGCCAAACTATATATTTATACCAAATCTAGTAGACCCACTTGTCCTAGGCTTTTGTTTATTACAATTTTTGCAATTTCTTTGTAAACATAATAGTAATAATTTTATCATCATCATTTGCTTGCTTCATATCAAGATACTGTTATTTAAAACATCTCCTCAAATTTTCCATTAAATGTTTCCCTGCAGCACAATAACGTATAAGAATAGTTAAGAAAAAATAAATAGCATTCCACGATCAAAAAATTGGGGATATGCTGCTACTACACACTCGTTTTGAAAATTTCATGAATCACACTATTATATTTTATTCTCTGAAAGGTTTTATAGTGAAGAAACCTATTTAACCTTGTTCAGGCCCAAATTTTCCAAAAATAATTTGGCAATAGCACATTTACTAACACATTGTGGGTAGGTAGTGATTAGTGAAACATAATTTGGAAAACAATGTTATACAGTATATACGAGATAGTTGTAATTTTCATTAGAATCAATCATTTGCTTAGCATCAGGATGATAGTTGAATTCCCTAATGCTACAGAAACATTGCTGGCAGAAGCATGGTAGGCAGGGAAGGTATATGCATATCCATAATAAGTATCTAGTCCAGGAATAACAAATCTTGATAATTAGAGTTAAAAAGTAATGAACTAATGGCTAGATTCTCTTGAGTCATGGTACCATATCAGACTCTACGTCCATCTCTAACTTTAGAAGACCAGGCAGTAATCTCACCTAGATCAGCCATGCTACGAAGAAGTCCATTTCATTGACCCTTGTGTAATCTTCATTTCTTCCATCATGACCACTTTGTTTATGAGCCTTTGAACAAGCACAGGAGTGTCCAGGTAAAGAGACAGCTGGAGAATGGGTCATCTATGCACCTAACTATTGAGAGCCTCTTCTGCAGCTGATATTCTTTCAGCAATCCTATGAGACATAGATATCCTTATACCCTGTGCCTATCCTGAGAGTCTCATCTACAAGTCCCTTTTTAAGATTCCCTGTTTATCAAATTTTCAATGTCATGATTTCCATGTTCCTG
>NW_011888872.1:6547509-6561256 GCF_000151845.1 Pteropus vampyrus | reverse complement strand
CATATCCATAATAAGTATCTAGTCCAGGAATAACAAATCTTGATAATTAGAGTTAAAAAGTAATGAACTAATGGCTAGATTCTCTTGAGTCATGGTACCATATCAGACTCTACGTCCATCTCTAACTTTAGAAGACCAGGCAGTAATCTCACCTAGATCAGCCATGCTACGAAGAAGTCCATTTCATTGACCCTTGTGTAATCTTCATTTCTTCCATCATGACCACTTTGTTTATGAGCCTTTGAACAAGCACAGGAGTGTCCAGGTAAAGAGACAGCTGGAGAATGGGTCATCTATGCACCTAACTATTGAGAGCCTCTTCTGCAGCTGATATTCTTTCAGCAATCCTATGAGACATAGATATCCTTATACCCTGTGCCTATCCTGAGAGTCTCATCTACAAGTCCCTTTTTAAGATTCCCTGTTTATCAAATTTTCAATGTCATGATTTCCATGTTCCTGTCCAACCTTTGGCAAAGAAAACAATCAGATGTGTTACAGCCCTCTACTTTCAGCCGGGGCCAAATATCATTCAGAGCCATCTTTAAACCATGTTCAAATATGCTCTTCCTAGTTCACTGTTTTTAGGGGACTTCTCAAAAAGAGTGGAGGAAAAAGTGGAGGTGCACCGGTAGTATTAACCACCCATTTATAACACTTGCTGGTACCTTCTTTAGGCCTTAATCAAGCCTGATCGTGTATGTACCACAGCCACTTGATAATGGGGTACTAACGTACATGCTCTAGCATTTGGTGACTCAGATAACACCCATGTCAGGTAGCTCAGGTTGTGTGATCATATGTTGTCCCAAGGGCAGACACTAAGCTTCCATCAGGATCCAGTTGTCATAATAGGAATCATGAACACAGTATTTACTACATGTCAGATACTTTTACGTAACAGAATTCTTTAATCACAGTGACACTATGAAGTAAGTACTGTTATTGTCTCTGTTTTTTAGAGAGGAAATGTGGTAGCGTGGTCACATAGCAACCGAGGGAGAAATATGGGATTCCAATTCCAACAGTCTGGCTCCAACGATTGCACCCTTAACTCTTCCCTGCACCTGCCACCTCAGTTCTTAGTCAGGAGTGATTTCTTGAAAGCAAATAGTTGTTTAAAGGAGGCATGGCTGTTTCTTTATAGTATTCCCTTCCGTCACAGTTGCTTTGAGCTGGATCATAAAATCCAGTGGTATTAGATTCTAAATAGCTGGGATTTATAAGATCTCCCAAGCAACTCTTAAAAATTTACAAAATAACTATTAAAAAACTAAATAACACTATATTAGAATAGCATCATTCTGTTAGCTCTCATTACATATACTTCCTTTAGATAATTTCAATGTTCATTATTTTTCTATTATTAACAACCAATGATTTTGATTTTATTAACTATATAGTCTGCCATTTTATCTTATTTCTGTGCCTCTGAATTGAAAGTAAAGTGCAAAAAGATATGTCTTTAACAAAGGAAGATCTATTTTATCTTTTTTTTCTAATTGAGAATTTATTTAGTCTGCATTAAGATACCAATGACTAACCTAAGTCTCAAACAAATATGGATTCTTCTCAAACAGTAGAGCATTCAGAAAGAGAGCATTACATTCAGAAAGGGAATTAATATTACTGTTCTAATATTTGCCCTTTTATCTTTAAAATACATCGTTTTAGAACTCCCATAGGCCAGACAAGAAGAGGAGAATTTCTCTAACTTATGCCAGCTTCTTAAAGCCCTCTCCCTCAAGACCCAGAACAAACTTAATTTTTTGAATTCTGAGAACATGACCTGACCCTCCAAAATGTTCTCAAGAAGTTTAACTTTTTAGTTTCTTTTATGTCACAGCTTTTAACATTTTAGTTTCAGTAAGAGTAAGAGCATGGAAAATCATAGCCAAAACTACAAATTTGTTGGATTATCTCAGCATTGTTTTTCTACCATAGACTTGACTATCAGTTTGTCATCCTAGGACTCCTTCCACCATGGCCAGTTAATGCTAAAACCCTGCCCTCACCCTCAGCCCTGCCTTGGTCATTGCATCAGTCCCAGATAGTATTTCATTCTCCTGGGGAACAAATAATGAAATAGTTAACATAATAAAGTAATCACATTATATTACAGGTAGCCATGTGCATGTCTTTTCCACTATATTTTGAGTTATTTTAAAGTGGAATTATGTTCTTTTCACCTTCAAGATTCCATATTTTCATATGCGCAATGTGTTAGAACTTAGTAAAAATTCAGTTAATGTTTATTGAATTAAGAGAAAGCTGGAAACAAAATCCACACTTTTATAGGTCATGTAATCAGTATTAACAACGGCGATTTCAGTCCAATGTGGTATCATTTGGAGAGACCTCAAAATTTTCCATCACTTCCCTACTCATCATATTGTCAGCCAGGCCCAAGTAGGGACAAGCATCATATTTATTTGACATTTTGACTCTGAACTCTGAGTGAGGTGTTGTGACTTTGCATCTCAGCGCTTCAGTTTTCACCTTTCTAGAAAAACTGTCCTTACAGAATTTTAGAATAAAGATAAAATTTTTGTAGTACAGAATCTTCTAATTTTTGTGGATCTATTATTCTATGATCTCATATAAAGAAATAAAAGATAAATGATCTTTCCTGCTGTATCTGATATTTACTATTATAGTTTTAAGCTTGTTAAACCCGAGAAAGAAAATTTATTTTCCCAAGATTAATTATTAATTCCTTAATTTACACATCTGTGTAATGAACACCAACAGGTGCTAGGTCCTTGAAGAGCGGGTGAAGTTACAAATACTAATAACATAAAAATGTCCTCTCCTATTACTACCTCCAAGGAGTTTTTACTTTAGTAAATGGTAGAATGTGAGTCTCTGCTAAAGTTATACTAATAATTCTTGGGTTGGATCTTCTTTGGTGGGAAGAATGCTGTGTTTTAGTGGAATACTTGTGAACTCATGTGACCCACATAGAATTATGGAAAATGAATAGCAGAGGTATATCTGTATGGAGTTGTACTGGAACCCTACTTTAGAATCCCTTTCTCAGAATACTGTGAGCCAGACTAGTGCTCTACATTCTTATTTTTATCAGTGTTGGTTAACAGAGTGATAAACACAAGTTATAAGCTAATGCGATTTGATATCCAAATGAAATAGTCACATAGTCTTGTATAATTAAATCTATTTATTTATAGAAATCCTATTTTCATTATATCATTTTCTTCAGTGAGTGTGTAGTCACTTCTCACTTTAAGTTTGATGCAAGCTCAGTTCATTTTACTGTTCATACTGAGGAAATGCTGTTTGGTATGTGGAATTGTATCGCTAAGCTGTTTATCTACTGTATTACATCTCCTCTGACAGACCTGAACCCCTTCTGGATGTTTGAAAAGCTGTTTCTCCCCTTGGAACTATCATTAAACCATTATCATTTTTTTTTTCTTTTGTAATACGGGCCAAACAGATCATTAATTCTATGAATATAATCTTTATTGTAAAACTTGTCAATAGGATAATCAAGAGTATGAATTATCACAAGAACATATCAAGGTTAAAGTTTCATGTTGGTAAAACATTGGTGTTCTTTTTCACATAATATGGAAATTATATTAAATACTTTATATGTTTTGAATTCCCAATATATACAGAGTTTATTATTTATTAAAATAAAATAATTTGTTAGGTTTTTAAAAATAAAACATTGACCCACCAGCCAATTGTATTTATATGATCAGGTCTAATGATAACAGAGCAGGATCAAAATTGAGTGAGAAAAAGTACCTATTGCCCATAAACTCACCTATACTGATTTTTTGTAAAGCATTGTAAGTGGAGATGAGGACATGAGTAACCTCAAATAGAACCTTAGTCCAAGTTGGAAGAAGATTAAGACAATAAAATGCAATAGTATACTCCAATTAATAGTTACTAATCTAAATTATAGTAAAAGGTTCTTTGAGGGGAAACATGTCTGTTATCAAGTAGTTTATAATTTAATTGAAAATGTAAAAAAAAAAAATAAAGATGAACCGTATAAGATAGCATGTGCTCACAGCTAATCAGCTCAAGCAGCATACAATATTAGAACCCAAAAGAGAATCAGAGATAGAAAATTCCTTTCTTTTATAAGGTTTTTACTTATTAGCAGAAAAAGGAGGATGACACAGAGCATTTGGATTTGTTAGCGATTACATACAAGGAAAACTTATTTTAGGCTTAGTGGTAGAAGTGAAATGATCACTAATTTTCAGTCAGTATCTATAAGAATGGTACATTCCTTTGGCACTGTTCATTTTACTTGCATGTCTACAAACCAGACCATATTAGGATCTAATTATTCACTAGGATGGCCAATAATTTTATTGCATTTAAATCCAGTTCTCCTTCCTTCAATTACTATGCATCTTAAAGAAAAACTCACAGATCCTGATCAAGTAAGTGAGAATTTCTCACACCAGACTATTGTGAGCCATTATTTTTGAGACAAAGTGAAGAATTGAAGGTAATGAACCTCCAGAAAGGAGAAAGACCTGGATTCAGTTCCAAAAATCTAGCTCTATGTGTAAGACATTCTACCAATAAATGATCTTGACTTTAGGTCCCTTTATTGTTTATTTTACCAATAAATGATCTTGACTTTAGGTCCCTTTATTGTTTCCCTTTAAACTATAAAATGTTCTTCTATTCTGTCCATCAGCCAAATGCTGGAACCACATTTTCCCACACACGTCTGTGTGTGTGTGTGTGTGTGTGTGTGTGTTTAATATTGAGGCTGAATGACGGTGTGTTGAAAATATACTTGGAACAACCAGATCGTTTACACTCTCATAGGCTCCCAATCAGATAGTTCTTTTCATTTTACTTGGAGAGCCAAATTGCCTGGGGGTGAGGGGGGCGTGGGGGTGGGGGTTGATATGCTAGCATTAGCTGATTCTCTGAGATATTATCTCTGAAGGCTACTTCCTGCATTGTAGACTTCACATTAAAGTAGAAAGTCCACATTGTGTTTTTTGTGCTTCTTTTTATGAAGAATGTAGAGTTATTCTCAATCTTTTATCATCATCATCATTCTTATAGAGGATAAGTGGGAAAGAACATAGGTTTAAGTGTACATGAATTTAGCTCAGGCTTTTTGTAAGAACACTATGGCGAACTATTCAATTCAGGCTAATGTGTTATGTTACAGTGGAGAGAGGAGTTAAAACAGAATACCTTTGGTTATTTGGAGATGAGAGTCAGAGTCTTATTCTTACGATCAAGGAAAGGACTAGATCCTAGCCATTAGTCTTTCACATTTAGGATGGCCTTGCAGGTAGGCAGTGCAGGGTTCTCTTTAGAACTTGTATGTAACGCTATCACAGACATGAATATCTCAATCCAGAAAATCTGTACTTGGGGTAGCAGTAATGAAGAGAGTGTGGTTTAATTGTTTGGAGTTTGGTTTTCGGAGTAATCTCAAAATAGTCTTCTATGACTTGAGTTTTCTTTCTAAGGTTCTATAAACAAAATGTAAGTGATTTCTGTTTCTCACTCCTTTAGCTATGTAATGTTGTAAAATGGTCCACAGGTTTAAATAAAAGCAATTAAAAATGAAATTGTCACTTTGTGCATTTAATATGAAAGGCTAGCAGATATTTTGTGGCAATGGCTGATACTCATAATTGGCCATTCCTTACAAAAGCCCTGTTCTGGATGAAAGGCAGTCACTGAGCACATTTACTCATGTAGAGACAGTTTTATAGAATATGAAATAGTAGGCTGGAATATCAACCAGCTGTTGGGTCCCAGCCAAGTGCATAAAACTCATCTGTACTTTATTTGCTTTTTCTTTTTGGATTCATAAATTTATCACTTTATGAAATTTATCATTTTTTCACAATTTTAATAGTTTTATTAAAATTGTGAAAAAATGATAATTTTTTGATTATTTTAATGATTATTTTATCTATTATTTATTTATTTATTAAATGAGCATGTGATTCAGTCTCTATTTTTTAATGTTTAAAGTTTAAGATCTGTCCCTTAGCTCTGGTTTCAAGTTTGATGTGATGTTAGTAATTGGAAGATTCTAAATATAACCATCATCCAAACTGGTCATGATCTCAATGAGAGGCTCTATAGTTAGAAGTTAGAAGTTTCAGTATTCCAGAGGGTAACTGCGTAAGGTAGTAAAATTTCCTTCTCTTGTCCTCCTCAAGCTTCCAGACATGTTTCTTGAATTTTTATGGTGCACACTCTATTTTCTAGAATTCTGTCTAAAGGCCCAGAGATGACTTAGTTGACCTCTAACCATCTCATTCTGCTGAAACGATAAGGTTCTAAAGAGAAACTTGATAGTATTCTAGTAGCTTTAAATAGTCCAGAATTTTCTCAAGAATTGTTTTAATCTATACAAATTTGATGTCATTTTGTGGATTTATGCTTGCCTTTATAATGCAGCTGATGTGGCATTAGTGGAATTTCATTATGCAGTAAATAGTTATTTTGATGAAGAAAATGATTAAATTTAATTTCAGCCAAATAGTAGATTGTATAATAGTATTCTCCCTGTTGGATGTTAATATAAACAAAATCCCTCCTAGTGTAGTGAGCTGAGAAATACATTATGAAAGCATAATAAAAAATGACAAAGGGAAAGAGATAAATGCTTAAAACAAAAAATAAGAGATTATTGAAAAATTATAGGTATATTTGATTTCAGTGTGTTGGTAGCCCAGTAATATTGATGTAGTTTAATTATGAGTAGGGGTTTTTTGCCATCTATTAATTTCATTATATTACAATTTAATGTGCAACTGAATACATATAAGTAGCATAGGACATCCCCATTCATTCTTCCTACTCCAGGACGGTCTCAGCAGGTTTCCTAAGAAAAACAAGGAATTCAGCTGAGTCTTACATCCATAGAAAGTAAATATGTCCGAATTTGAATGTTTATGGCAACTGTAATTATATCTGAGTGATGACAATTTCATCCTCTATCCCTTCAATTAGGGTTACAGCTTTGTACATGTATACCCCTTACTCCCTTGTTCTACATGAGAAACAGACAATTTTATAGAAAACAGTAAATACACATACCCTATAAAAAGAGCTAGATATTCTGTTGTTTTAGATTTGCCATGGTGATCTGTGGTGGGTTCCTGAATATTCTTTCAGTGATGACAGGAAAAGAGGAGTAACTTTCTTAACTAATTGCTGATATCAGTTGAGATAAATTTATTCTGTTTCTGAGAAGAATACAGACTCAAGGCTGATTTTCTCACCCATGTGATAAATGTTGATAATATGCTTGACCTTTATAAATACATAATGTTAAGCCACCGAAAAACTTACATTGACTAGACATATATTCTTAAGTCAGCAGAATTTTATGAGACTTTGTTTCCTCATAAAATTTCCTTAGTTGTAGTAGGACTTTAAGCCCAGGGATAAATATATAACTGTTAGGTAGGCAATTTTAGTCAAAGCTCTTGGCTACATGAAGTCTCATTTCATCTCTAGTAAAATAAGAAAGGTAGACTCATTCTCAAAAATGATCTACCTCTAATAGTCTATAATATGCATAGCTCTCTGTTAATTTCAGTACTAAAAACACTGCAGAGTTTAGGGCATCTCCAGTCATCTGTACTATGTGCAAAGCTTTGTTCCAGGCACTGCAGACACAAAGGTAAATAAAAGAACGAGATCCCTGATTTCTTGAAGGTGGCATTCAAGTAGGGCACAAATATAATAAACATGTAAATACATGTAATACAAATTAATTATCGATTGTGTTAAGTGCCATGAAGTTAACAGAGTGACAAGTAGAGTAACTAGGGCAAATCACGTTAGATAAGGTCAATAAGAAGGCCTCTCAGAGGAAGAGCCATTTAATCCGAGATTAGAAGGATGTGAATAAGCTGAAAAAGAGGATTCCAAGCAGAGAAAGTAAGTGCAGCATCTCAAAGCTTTAAGTGTGCCTGGCATGTCTGGGAAACAGAGGGGAATGGCACCCCTCAAGTGCAGTGAGCCAGAAAGTGGAGTATGAAGTGGAAGTGAGGCGGTCGGCAGAAGACAGGCAAGGCCAGGCACCCGGGCTGCGGGAAGGATGTCAGCTATTTTTCCAAGAGCAGTGGGATGCCATAGAGGGATTTTAAGCATGGCGGCAATATACTTAGTTTCAACATTTTTAAAGATCGTATTTGCTTTTTTGTAGAGAATGACTTCCTCAAGTTTTTAGGTTATACTCCTTTGGACCCTATCATTTACAGAGATTTTAGTAAAACAGTTCTTACAATTATTCAAGCTTTTATACTTTAGGTAAAAAGAGGACTGAGCAAATTTCACATAAACCTAATACAGAAAAAAGAGACAATAAAACAAATTTTATGATAGTTTATGTATGTGTTCAAGAAGCTTTCTCTGACAGAACATCTCTTTTTTTCCAAAGGGCGAGAGCAGAGGGGCACGGTAACTTTAGCGAGATCAAGGAGTATCTTCAACTCAGTTTCAGTTTCTGAATTGGGTTGAGAACTACTAAATTTCATTAGTGTCTTACAATGCTAAAGGTCAGCATTAGACTTCCTGAAATTTAGAAGCACTGTGTCTCATACCTTGAGCTTCAGTTTTGCATGGTGCTTCCTTAGTGCCTGAGTCTTAAGGGACTCCAGCTTCACCTAACTGTGATAGTGGCCCCAGTGCAACTAGGGTCACTCAGCAGAGAATACATCTTCTCCCTTCCTTCCCCCACCCCACCATACACAAGTGTACACACACAGCTATCTATTTTTTATCCCCCAAATTTTGAAAGCCGAACAAAGTTTTTACCAACCCTTCAGGTTTACTACTCCCACTTTCCCCAGACTC
Organism: Pteropus vampyrus; assembly: GCF_000151845.1. Lineage (NCBI taxonomy): Eukaryota > Metazoa > Chordata > Mammalia > Chiroptera > Pteropodidae > Pteropus > Pteropus vampyrus. The sequence goes on along the minus strand of NW_011888872.1, from coordinate 6,552,415 downwards.
CACAATTCCCCTCTAGTTGCTTCTAGATACCCTGCAGAGATGAAGATTTTTTTTCTCCCTTTACTAGCCTGAAGTTAGATCTTTTCTACTATATTTTAGATATGTTCCTATTAGTTTTACTGATCGGTATTTGACAAATATTAAGTGTTAGAAACAATTTTCCATTGGGTCCTTCTAAAGTTATGAAATGAATCAATGGACAAAATTTGATTAGCAACATTTCTATTTGCAATTTTATTGCACCTGGCAATTGGTAATAATTACTACTATTTTAATATCATTTAATCTCAAGCTTAGAACATTTTATCTGAGATAAATTGGTGATGTTTCAAATCTTAACATTTCACAGATTTTAAAACAGGACTATTTAAATGAATTTTCCAAGGCCACGGGTGTGTTTTTTGGAGAGCCCAGGCCCCTTGGTGTTAGTGCCGTTCTCTTGTGACCACACTCCACAAAGTAAAACTGATTCTAAATTGATTTTCTTCTCATTTAGAGGTTCAGAGTGTCTGGGACTTAGGGAAATTATTATTTATCTCACATTCTGACAGCTCGTTGTTGCCATTCTTATGATTTACTATGGAATGGAGAAAACATTGCCAACCAAGCATGTCAAAGCCACATCTTATTATACATTCCATTTGCTCTCCTAGTGTGTATGTACATGTGCAATTTCTATTGTAGCAATAAAATAAAATAAGCCAGCCTGGCTCTTTTACCTATTGAAAGCTTTTAAATATATGTGACCTCTGGGATACATCAAATGCTTCCCTGGACATTTGGACTATAGATATTTTTTGGATTACATGACCCTCGGATAGCGACAAGGAAATAAAGAAATACAAAATAAGAAATGTTTCCTTACTCATGCTTTATTCTCACTGTCTCTCCAGAGCCTCAGATTTACCTGATGTCTGTCTTCAGAGGTGGATTTATCTCGATTTGGGGAGAGGCTTTCTCCATTGACATGCTTAGGAGAGTATTGCTAGCAGTACTGTGCCCAACCTATATGTTTTGCAAATGCAGTGCTAAGGTAGCATTGTTTTATTTTATTTTTTTATCTTCTATTCTTGTTTGGCAAAGCAGTCTCAATACAGGATGCTTCTTGGAAACAATATTCCAGATTAGAAAACAATTAAAGAAGGTTATTTTTACTAATATTCTTTCCTGGCCTCGGATGTTATCTACAGATTATGAAAATAAAAGTATATTGGATATACTTATAGGCAGTTCTTCAGGGTATTTCAAAAGCCTTCTGTGTAGAGGAATTCTCAGAGAGTAAAGCTTGCAGTCACTGTGGCTTCATTTCACGCTCAGTACCCACAATTCAGCGTACAATGTTGCATTGCCTTTTGCTGTTTTATTGCTTTGCTACTGAGCATATTATGTATTAACACTTCAGCAGGGAAATTTAAAGAGTGTTATTCTATTTATTTTAAGTGTCATATAATTATAAATTGATTTACTAGCCAGTGTAATGCTACAAATGATAATTAATTTATTTGCATAATATGTAGTTTCGTAGAAGTTCAATTATAATAAAGCACTTGCTAAATGTACCATGAAAATAGTATTTCCAAAGAGAGTGTGAGTCTGAAGCTGGAATCTCTTTAGTCTGTCAGTATGTGGTCTTCATCATGGGCAATCCCTTCATTTCAAGACAGAAGGGAGATTTCCTTACCCCATAGTTCACTCATCTATGTTTGTTATTTTTTATTTATTTTAAAATATGATAATCGAGATCTTTGAGATATGGTAAAAAGTAATATGAAGTTGAGGCTGTTGATTCAGTAAATAGCCAAATCCATAGAGCCGAACTGGAATAGATATACAATTACCATTTTCCCTGAGCAATGACCTAGGTCCACTCCTGGACCTTGTACCCATGTCAGCCTCCCATGGCTTGGTAACTCCCTCCTTAAGACAGGAGGTGGGGGGATGGAAGTGGGAGACTCTAAATCCCAATTTTTGCAAGTTTTAGCTTCCTAGACAATAACTCTAAAAAAGTGAGACAAAAAGCCAGACTTTCTTGAACCAAAGTGTTTTAAGTATTCCTCCACTAAAAATGACACTTTTTCCACACTTGCCTTTGAAAAAGAAGAATTGCAAAGGGAAAAATTCCTCTCCCGGTGTAGAGGTACATTTTGTATGTCCCGCAGAGTGCCATGGCTCCAGCCTCTCTGGGAAATGTCTTAGGTTTTTTTCCCTAAAAAAAAAAGTCTATTCCTCAAACTATAGCGTGTAACACAGTGGAAAATGTCCTGAACTGTGATGAAAGACAGATTGTGATGCGGATAGGATGTATTTAGCACAATGGTAGTAGCCTCAAAGGGAACTACCTAATGTGACGATTTATGTATTATATTTATTGTTTGTCTCTACCTGATGAAAACAAAGTTCCATGGGGGCAGGCATCATTTCACTTTTTTTCATAGTGTGGTATATTGCCTTTTTATTTTCATTTCTCTCAAAGCATTTTCTAATTTTCCTAGTAATCCCTTCTTTGATTCATTGGTTGTTTAGGAGTGTATTGTTTAATCTCCACATGTTTGTGACTTGCTCAGACTTCTTTTTGTTATTAACTTTTAATATCTTTCCATTTTGTTCAGAGGACATATTGTGTATAATTTCAGTCTTTTTAAACATATTAAGACTTGTTTCACGGTCTGTCTTCAATAACATATCATGTGCACTTGAGAATATGTATTTTGCTGTCGCTGCGTGCAGTATTATATAGTCTAGTTGGTTTATAGTGTTCAAGTTGTTGATCTTCGGGCTAGTTGTTCTATCCATTATAGAAAATGAGATATTGACATGGTCAATTACTATTGTTGAATTGTCTTTTCTGTCTATAATTCTATCAGATATTGCCACATGTATTTTGAAGGTCTTTTGTTAAGTCTGTATATGTTTATAATTGTTATGTCTTCTCGATGGAATAATACTTTTACAATTAGGAAATGTTTTTCTTTTTCTCTAGTAGCATTTTTTGTCTTAAACTCTATGTTGTCTACTATTGGCATAGTCACGCCAGATCTCTCTGCTTGCTGTTTATTTGGTAAATAGTCTCCATTTTTTTTAAAGTTTTATTATTTTTTCTACATTTTTCTAATCTCTGCCTTTTATTTGGAGTGCTTATTTCATTTCCATTTAAAGATATTATTGATAAGGTATGATTTATGTCTTTCATTTTGCTATTTGTTGATTTTAATGCCTTATAAATTTTTGTTTCTGTACCCCTCTATGAATGCCTTGATTTGTGTGAAAGATGGTTTTTAAAGAACCATTTTAATTTTCTTGTTTTTCATTTGCTATATTTTAAAAATTAATTATTTCATAATTGCCCAAAGGACTATGATTGTACTCAGTATATAACAATGTAGTTTAGAGTGAAAAAGACAATATGTGTGTATTTTTTTTCCTGTCCAATTTAAAAGACAACCATATAATTCAATGATTATAAATCTCTGTTGAGAGGCACATAATTTAGGTAGATGTAATTTGTGACAATAATAGCAAAAAAGTAAGGACACATCAGAGTAATTTAGGAACTCTGATTATTGGAGCATGCCTTCAACATTCCAGCAGGCAGTTTACAGTTCTGCCTTAGCTTTAACTTACTGCTTGCACAAGGCTCAAGGTTAACCAGACTTGAGAGTTTAGCCTCACCTTCTTAGGTCTTTCCAAGGCATACACATAGCCCTGCCCATGTGCAAGGGTTTCTAGGGTCCCAAGTATGTATCAGATTTTTAAAGCACCTTATGGACATCTCAACCTCCAAAATATTTTAAAAAATTTTTAGCATTCTCATTGATTTTGTGGAGAGCATGTTTCCAGAGCTTTTTACCCCACCATTTCTGCTGATATCCTGACATTCAGTATTTAACCCTTTAACTGAATGACTCTGTGCCACGTAATTGCTAAGACAAGTAGCAAATTTCTCTCCCTTTCCCCCTAATGAATGTCAAAGTTACTTAAATGACTACTTCTTATAGGCCAACTAAGATACGTGCTACATCTTGACATCTAAGATCAAAGTAAATGATGGTTGGGTATATACAGGCTTTTATAGGAACATTCCTGTAAATGGAATGTAGAGTCTACATTAGGTTTGATTAGTCTTAAAGTTCCTTAATGTACCCATTTCTTGCAAAGCTCAGTTTTTAATTCTGTTCATTACAAGAGCTACTTTGCACACTTAATGACCCTGCATTTGACTTATGACTGCTTCATATGTTTCCTTAAATAAAATGTTCCAGATATGAAATGCACTCTGACTCTGAATAGTTGAATTCTGCAGACATCAGCTGAGGTTTAGTTATTCTCTGTAAATGAGATTTTTTCAATTAAATTTTCACTGTCCTCAGGAAAGACTCCATCAGTCTCTTAGCATGTAGCTCTCTTCAGTGAGTTAGAAATAAAGTTTGAATGTGTTTTTATCAAAAGAAGGTATTGTGATGTTACCTTAACAATCATTTAGCCTGATCTGCTTTTTGGAAACAATGTTGTTTTGGCAAAAGACTAACCAAGCTGTCACTGCTTAATTTGTTTTGACTTGTCACCAGTAGTTTTATTTTGTGATGGGAGACAATACAGCAGAATTTATGAAGTTGCACTTCATCCCACAGCAGTAAATCTCTTTTAAGTAAATGGGATGTAGCTAATCTCTGACAAGGAAGTTAGGGAACACTTGAAAATGCATAGTTGAGGCAGCATCCTTAATAGTAGTTCATATTCTACACTGTAGTGGAAAATGAGAAGTAAATTCATTACAGCAGGTCCTTGATTCATAGTGTTTTTCAATGTTATTTTGTTATAACATTGATGAGAAATAAAAATCGGTTCTCAGCAGGGCCACTGTCTATGTGGAGTTTGCACATTCTCCCCATGTCTGGGTGGGTTTCCT
>NW_011888872.1:6526343-6546629 GCF_000151845.1 Pteropus vampyrus | reverse complement strand
ATACTTTTACAATTAGGAAATGTTTTTCTTTTTCTCTAGTAGCATTTTTTGTCTTAAACTCTATGTTGTCTACTATTGGCATAGTCACGCCAGATCTCTCTGCTTGCTGTTTATTTGGTAAATAGTCTCCATTTTTTTTAAAGTTTTATTATTTTTTCTACATTTTTCTAATCTCTGCCTTTTATTTGGAGTGCTTATTTCATTTCCATTTAAAGATATTATTGATAAGGTATGATTTATGTCTTTCATTTTGCTATTTGTTGATTTTAATGCCTTATAAATTTTTGTTTCTGTACCCCTCTATGAATGCCTTGATTTGTGTGAAAGATGGTTTTTAAAGAACCATTTTAATTTTCTTGTTTTTCATTTGCTATATTTTAAAAATTAATTATTTCATAATTGCCCAAAGGACTATGATTGTACTCAGTATATAACAATGTAGTTTAGAGTGAAAAAGACAATATGTGTGTATTTTTTTTCCTGTCCAATTTAAAAGACAACCATATAATTCAATGATTATAAATCTCTGTTGAGAGGCACATAATTTAGGTAGATGTAATTTGTGACAATAATAGCAAAAAAGTAAGGACACATCAGAGTAATTTAGGAACTCTGATTATTGGAGCATGCCTTCAACATTCCAGCAGGCAGTTTACAGTTCTGCCTTAGCTTTAACTTACTGCTTGCACAAGGCTCAAGGTTAACCAGACTTGAGAGTTTAGCCTCACCTTCTTAGGTCTTTCCAAGGCATACACATAGCCCTGCCCATGTGCAAGGGTTTCTAGGGTCCCAAGTATGTATCAGATTTTTAAAGCACCTTATGGACATCTCAACCTCCAAAATATTTTAAAAAATTTTTAGCATTCTCATTGATTTTGTGGAGAGCATGTTTCCAGAGCTTTTTACCCCACCATTTCTGCTGATATCCTGACATTCAGTATTTAACCCTTTAACTGAATGACTCTGTGCCACGTAATTGCTAAGACAAGTAGCAAATTTCTCTCCCTTTCCCCCTAATGAATGTCAAAGTTACTTAAATGACTACTTCTTATAGGCCAACTAAGATACGTGCTACATCTTGACATCTAAGATCAAAGTAAATGATGGTTGGGTATATACAGGCTTTTATAGGAACATTCCTGTAAATGGAATGTAGAGTCTACATTAGGTTTGATTAGTCTTAAAGTTCCTTAATGTACCCATTTCTTGCAAAGCTCAGTTTTTAATTCTGTTCATTACAAGAGCTACTTTGCACACTTAATGACCCTGCATTTGACTTATGACTGCTTCATATGTTTCCTTAAATAAAATGTTCCAGATATGAAATGCACTCTGACTCTGAATAGTTGAATTCTGCAGACATCAGCTGAGGTTTAGTTATTCTCTGTAAATGAGATTTTTTCAATTAAATTTTCACTGTCCTCAGGAAAGACTCCATCAGTCTCTTAGCATGTAGCTCTCTTCAGTGAGTTAGAAATAAAGTTTGAATGTGTTTTTATCAAAAGAAGGTATTGTGATGTTACCTTAACAATCATTTAGCCTGATCTGCTTTTTGGAAACAATGTTGTTTTGGCAAAAGACTAACCAAGCTGTCACTGCTTAATTTGTTTTGACTTGTCACCAGTAGTTTTATTTTGTGATGGGAGACAATACAGCAGAATTTATGAAGTTGCACTTCATCCCACAGCAGTAAATCTCTTTTAAGTAAATGGGATGTAGCTAATCTCTGACAAGGAAGTTAGGGAACACTTGAAAATGCATAGTTAAGGCAGCATCCTTAATAGTAGTTCATATTCTACACTGTAGTGGAAAATGAGAAGTAAATTCATTACAGCAGGTCCTTGATTCATAGTGTTTTTCAATGTTATTTTGTTATAACATTGATGAGAAATAAAAATCGGTTCTCAGCAGGGCCACTGTCTATGTGGAGTTTGCACATTCTCCCCATGTCTGGGTGGGTTTCCTGTGGAGAGTCATTTCCTCCCATGTCCCAAAGATGTCCACATTAGGTGAATTGGTGTGTCTAAGTCATCCCAGTGCAAGTGAGTGTGGGTACCCCTTAGGTGGAAGGGCATCCTGTCCAGGGTGGATCCCTGCCTTGCGCCCTGATATTGAGACAGGCTCCAGCCACCCACCACCCTGAACTGCAATAAGCAGATTGGAAAATACTTATCTTACTCGTTTTATTAATCTTTCTTAAATGTCTGTACAGCTCACATCTATTTCAATGGTTAATATTAGAGGTGTTCGGTTCGTTATTTAGAAGTTTGGTGTTTCTGTGACAGGAAATATGCTGTAGGACATTAACTTTGTTTATATTAATTAACCTGTGGTAAAGTTGGTTTGACTGTATATCATTTCACTTAAAGTCCGTTTCCATGAACCTATCAATGATATTAAGTGAGGACTTATTTTATATTGCTTCCATAAATGATAAAAAGCCTATATTTACTACAGAGTTACAATTACCCTTTATTTATGCTCCACTTGGCAACATAGTGTTACTGTTGGAGCAATTGGAGTTCCAGTAACACACACACCTCGAAGTCCTTTTCACTGCTGAAGAAATGAATTCCAATTCAGTGAATATGAGAACTATTTGCTTATTAAAAGCACATTATGAGGTAGAAGACAGGTCAAGCCTAAAAGACCAGCTAGCCACAAGGAAATGAGGTTACATACCCCTAAGGAGTGGGTATGGGCTACAGCCAAGGAAGATGGAGAGCTATAATGCTGGGGAAGGGAGAGGTCTGTGCTATATTTGGGGACAGTGATGGGGTAGTCCTAAAGACATTCCTAGGTGATAGGCAAGTGAAGTCACCTTAATTGACACCTGGCTGCTATATAACTTTGCCTAGCGCACAGGTACTTACCCAGAATTCAGTCTATTATAATTAGATTCATGAACTTCCAGACATAGTCATAAGATTATAATGATGGCATAATAAGGCTGAAGTTATGGTGCAGTACTTTCTGTGCGTACATTCGTAGCTGGTTTAGGCCAGCAGCTCTCAGGGCCTTTGTGCTCTAGGATTTGGGGTAATTTATAATCCTAAAAGAGAGGTATTTCTGGGAGATGCTTAAGGAAAGTCTTCAAGGGAAGTTTCTATGGTTACAGAGCTGGGCCCCTATTCCTTTATTCCTCTGTCACTCATGTCTATCTGCCCAAAAAGTGTGGTAATAAACTTGAGCAGCAAAGACTGGACATAAAGAGTAGTGTGACTATATATATTAGTCTGCCTGAGATCATCTCAATTTACACCTATTATCCCAGTGTAATTATTAGCGGGGCCCCTGTTAAGTCTCAAAATTCTCTCAAATTGGATGATAAATTGTATATGGCTACCCTAGTTAAAAGCACAGTGTCTGAAACTGGCCTATGTGGATTTTCTGCCTGTGTGAAAAATTTAACTCTTCTATATCTCAGTTTCCTAATCTATAAAATGGGGATGGCAAGAGCATCTGCCAGGTAGGGTTGCAAAATTTAATGTATGTAAAGCTCTTAGAACAGTACTTGGCGCTCAGCATATGCTATATATTTACTATAGATTATCTTGTGGCACGTGTAATGAATGCAATTTCTAGGCCACTTCATTAAAAAGGTTTCTGTTGCCTTATGAGATTAATTTTTTTTGCAAATGAGTTTTTGAAGGGATAAATAAAGACAGGAGTAAACACCACCAGTAAAATGCTATAAAATATAATGAATAAAGTAATAAGAGCACGATGTATTGTTTTGAGCAATACTGAACTATTATCTTCCCCTACAGGATAGTAACACTTTATATTAAAAATAAAAGTGATATCCTTGTTATTAATTCACAAATTTACAACTTTCTGGATCTGGTGCTATCAGGGTATTCCAAATTTGCCATAACATTATCTGAAAATCTGAGAAAAGGATAACGCTGTTCCATTACTTGGAAGCCTCTGAAGTTAGAGCTATGCCTTCTGGTTGGTCCCAGGAGCACACGAGTTGCATTCTACTGATTATAGTAACACCATTGTACTTAAAGCTTCCCCCTTTGGGTAAATGTAAATCTCTATTTGATTCCTTTCAGGGAGCTGTTCATTTCAATAGAAAATACAAAAACAGCCTTTTACCTAAAACACACACACTTGGAAGAGTTAACAGGAGATTTGGAAGAATGTAATACAAGAGTATTATTGCCTTGCCCGATTATAAGTGAAACAATACTAAATTGTATTTTTTATTACTTTGTGTTGGAGCGATTTTTCCTGACGTACATATTCAGCTCACGTTCTAAATATGCAGAAGTGCCCGCAACAAGGCTTCAGTAACTTCTCTTTCTAATACATCAATGCCAGTCAAGAATATGGCAGCAGGCAACAGCAAAACCACCTCTGAATTGCAAACTGACAATATCACTTGTCCCTTTAGAAGTAAAAAGGGAGCTCACCGTTCTCATTAGACACATAGCTGATATGTTCATTCAGTGAGAGGTGATTTTTAAGGTGAAATGGTAGTAGAGCTCTATCAGATTCACTAATTTACTTCAATTAAAATTCATACATGATATAGGCAATTAATGCTAGCTGCTCAGGAGAAATGAAGAAGGTAAAATTAAAACAGCTGCAGAGTGGTTTGAGTTTTATTTCCTTACCGAGTCTTCTATTCAGGGATTCCTCAATTCCTTTTGTCAATAAGACTTAAATGTGGTACAAAAGGTAAAAGTTTTATCTTTTTTTAATCTTCATGAGTTCAGAGGAAACTGGCTACTCAACAGTAGTAAAGATGGTTGCAGCTGGCCTCACCAGAGACATGTGTGGCAGATGGGATATGAGATGTTAATGAGTGTCCTCACTGACAGAGCTTTGGGGATTTTCTCAGGCTGTGCAGAACCCTTGGCTCCACTCTGTACTTTGCAGCGATAGCCACAGTGACAAGAAAATGTGCCAAAGAATCTGTGTTCTAAGGAGAGTTGTAATAAAGGTATCTAGCATACTGCTTCCTAAATAAACTGCTATTTCAAACAGAAATAGTTATCTTGCATGGCTCTGAGACTTCCTGTCGAAGGAATTAAGACAGTGATTTGTAAGTTAAAGATACTTGCTAGATGTCTTGGGACAGTAATGGGCACTGGGCAAATAGGAGAATCTTAATTCTTTCCTATGAGATAATAGTAAATTTACTTTCGTCACCGATGAATTGGCTGCTGAGCTATTTACATGATTCAGTGGGCAGTGGCATTCATTGTATTTTGGAAAAGCAAAACTAATAGGGGCAGTGAGGAAAAGAACTTGGCAAAAAAACAAAACAAAAGAAAAAAAACAACCACCTATACTTTGTCCTATACAACCTGCAGGACAAAAGTTATGGTCTTAGAAAAACAATTATTTCCTCTCTAATTTGAAACAATAGCCACTCGATTGTCAGAGCAGTATGGTATTATTATGAATAAAAGCATCACCCCTGGATCTAGGCTGTCCATATTTACATCTCTTCTCCACCTTTAGCTGTGTGATTTTAGGCAAATGACTTAAACTCTCTGTATCTCAGGTTCCTTGCCCGTAAAATGTGGATAACCCCATTACACAGAAGTGTGAACATTTAATCTTGAGATATTAGTCCATGTGAAACACTTAGACAAGTTCTAGGCACATTATAAAATCTCCAAAAAATTATCTTTTCATGTGGTGACTAAGCTAGTTATAGAATATGCATAACCGCTATGCCTTGAGTATTACTTGTTGGTATGTACAGATAGGTCAAAATACCCAAATGTCAATGTTTCCAGTCCCAACTCCTTATATCAGCAAGGTAGTATTTTCCAGTAATGTCTGTTCTAGAGAATACTGAGAGTCTTATGACATGTACAACTGTAAAACCATAACTCTACAGATTCTTTCAGGGGTGGAAGATGGGTTGTCAGAATTCTCTTTGGGGTTCTACTACATTGAGCCCAAGCCTACTGGCCTCTGCCCATCTCTGCCTGCCTTTCCCAGACCTTTGAACTCAGTCTCTTTGCCCGGTTTCCTAAGAGTGAGCATCTGTTGACCAGCTCTTTCTAAGAAGATTCTGATAGCATAGCTGTTGAATCACAGTTCTTTCCTTTATTGCAGAGGGGTCTTCTTCCCAGAGTCCCATACCAAGGGCAAGTTGGGTGTAACCCAAGCTCATAAGGTACTTGGAACTTCCCCTGCTTCCTGATTAGCTAGGCTCTGATAATATCTGGTTCACTCCACCACACTTTTGTTCCTTCACTTCAGTCCAAGGAACTCTTGTGTATTTTCTTTCTGCCCAGTCTCCTTTGGGGTCCTGCAGTCCATCAGACTAGTTAGCACATCTCTGAAAAACATTTCCAGACCAGGCTCAGAGTCTTTCCAACTGATCTCCTAGGACCCCTGATGTCTATTTCAGTGTCCCTTAACGTTTCATAAAGTTAGGAAGTAACCTGAAGATTCTAACAAGTAGGGGATTAGTTGGCCCAGAGTACACATGATACTTTTAAGTAATTGCCTGATTCCACTTGTCGGAATAATCTCACCTTTGGCCCAACCAATATATTTTGTATAAACCAATCAAAAATAGTATGTAAAAACAGTGTGTTTCGTGAGTTTTCTTAAACAGGTATATCTGCATGTTTTATGTGTTATCCAGAATGACTGAAGAGAACTGACTAGACCAGTGATCAGAAAGCCAAACACTCACAGCTAGATATGTGCTGTCTCCTGGTGCACACTTGCAGCCTAAAGAGAGATGGAAGGAAGCTAGTGGTGAACACATCCTAGGCTAATGGACAGTGAGCACAAAATACTGGTGACCATTGCAAGGAAAGACCTTGAGGAGGGGTACTGAGAAATAAAAGTAAGTCCACGAGAACAAATAACTTCCAGGACCTGTACAATATCAGTGTCACTTTCTACCAGTAAAGGTACCTTTGTGCACAGTCATGTATTGATAACACTAAATGTGTGGATGCAAGAAATATGCATACTTGAGTCAGATTTTTATGAGCTTACATAGTTCATTGAAATTAATAACCGTTTAAGTTAGGATATCCTGATAATTACATTTTATCATCTTTTACTCACTTCAGTGGCTATAGCAAATGATTATCTGGATATCCTATAGGTAAACTCTAATTTATATCTGGGAAATCCCAGAGGAAATTCAAGATTTGTTTGTGCTAATGAAATTTATATAATAGCATTTAAAAAAAATTATAAATGCCACATTGTCACACTTACTAAAAAAATGACAATGGTGATATTAATAATATGCTTTTCTAAGAACAAATAATAAACATTAATTCATGAAAAGGAAATAATTGGATAATTATTACATATTATGTACTATCCTTTTTTTCCTGGCTTTTTATGAGCCTCTCACATTTCTTTAATTCTAATGGAAACAATACCTTTGATAATTTAAGAATGTCAGTCATCCAGCTGACATCATAGAAACACGTTAGAACCAATATAGATTTAGAGAAGTATTTAGTTCTTCTCTCACGTTATAGGTAAATAAGCTGAAGGAGAATAAGAAACTTGCTTGAAGTAAGCCAGTGAGATCGTTTGTATGTTCCTCCCTCATTCCAAAAAGTAGTTCACTCATTAAGAATTAATAAAAAGGCCAGAATGCTCTTACTCATGGTCATGCACTACAAACTGATTTTTCTTTTTATCACCACCATTTCCACATTTATCCTTTTTAAAAATTAACATAGCTGGAGATATCTCTACAAAGAAAATAATTCTCCCAAAAATCAAATCAGGTATAATTTCTACTGGATATTAATACCTGAGTATTTCAGCTTTCTTAAACTTTGCATCTAGGGGAATTTAAATGTGATCAGTTCCTCCTTGATTATAGAACTTTTTTCTATGTAGTTGATTGCCAGTGATAATTAAATTACTAGTCATCACAGGGAAGGTTGGAAGTTTGCTATTCTGCTGTAATTTTGCTCTTTCCTATTCTCAAGATGTACTTTAGGACTAATGGCTTGAGTTTCTGCAATTCTCTATTATTTTACTGAAATCTAACTTTAAAATGTTAAGGGCATTGAGCCAGTCAATCAAGATTTGTGTGTACTTCTTAGCTACCAGTTTGGGGATCATCTTTGATACCTCTTTCTCTCTCCTTCCCACCATCCCTCCCTCTCTCCCTCATCTTTGATACCTTTTCTTCCCTTTTCCTCTCCCTCCCTCTCCCCCACACCCTCTCTCTCTCTCTCCCTCTTTCTCTTTTCATGTCCAGAATCCAAATACTCTCAAGGCTCCTTTTGGGAAACTCTTTTTGATAAATTTCTTCTCCGCTTCTGTTATTACCCTAGACTGGCATTTATTTTCTCTCACAACTAGTGATTTCTAAACTTGCTTATCTGATTCCCAGATACTATATCAGACTTATGAATCAGAACATCCAGGGGCTGATCCTAGTGATCTCTATTTCTGAAAACATCTTCAGGGCCTTTCTGATATTATCTGTTTAAGTAAAAGCATGTAATTATTAAAGTATTCTCCAAATTGTTTTTTTCCTCCAAGATTTACCCAAAACCAACTCATTTTTTACTTTCTATCAGAAATACTGGGAAAATCACTAGTGATCATAAACTCTTATTTATCATGCTGCTTCTTATCCAGAAAATTTAGAATGGCTCCACAGTAGATAATCAATTACAAATTCTATAGTTAAAGGGTCTCTGTTTCTTAGCAATGTCAGGTCTTTTTGATCCACTACTCTCCAGCAAAGGCTTTTAATGTACATTACTCATACTTACCGCACACATTTTCTCAATATGTTGTCCCTACTGTGGCTTTTTACCTCTGCCACTTCTCACTTCAGTTGTGTATACATTTTGTTCTTCCAAAGAGATACAGATCATTTTTTTTATTTTTTGAGGACAGGAACCATATTTTATACTTTTCTTTAGCCCCACCATTCTGATCGCAATGTTTATGGTGAATCACTGTTGAATGATATTAAGTATGCACACAGGACAAAAGTTTGGATACATCAATAGTGTGTGGATTTCATTAAATCATGAATCTTTTTATATTCTCAAAATTTCTCAAACACTGATTTAATTCTTCATTTGGCTTGGTACTCATCAAATCTCTATCCATCTTGGTACCCATCAAATTTTGGGTTCATCAACAGATGATCAATGAAAGCAGTGTTAATTATATAACATGATATGGAATTTTCTGTAAGTTTTGGAAAATAACCGGATATGACTTTTGGAACTAAAAGAAAACCAAAATAACCCAAATTAAGAACTCAATAGATGTATTTAATGCCAAATTAAACAGTGCTGGAAAAAAAAATTAGTGTACAGATAGATCAGAAGAAATAACCTAACCCCTGCTGCTCAAAGTATAGAATAAAAGAGGAATTATTTAAGGTAAACATAGCTGAAAATTTTACAGAAGGCAGGAAAGACACCTTTCCATAGCTTGAAGAAGTCCAAAGAATTATAATCAAGAAAAGTAAACAAATTCATACTTAGGTATAACATAATATAGAACTGCAAAAAACTAAAGATAAGAACTAGAGTCAGAATGCCTCGGTTGAAAATCTACAACTAACTACATAACTCTGAGCCATTTACTTATTTTAAATACTAACAGTACCTTCCTCAGAGGCTTATATGATTATTAGGTAAGTCAATGCAAATAGAACATTTATTGTAATGTCTGGCATGTAGACACTACTCAATAAATGTTTAGTATTATGAGTATTATTTTGTGACATATTTTAAACAACGTCAAGTCATTTACATTTTAAAGTACATAGATTTTTATTGGTGGTTTGTTAAAAAGTGAGACATTTGTCTTTTTCAATTTGTACATTAGAATCGTATTTTGTTTATGAAGGATATAAATATTAAATGTCTCTGGTGGACATGTGAAAAATACTCTGAAAATTTCAAATCACCATGAAAATCCTAGTCGTAATTTAATTTATGCCACATAAAAATTACATAAGTAGGTACAGTTATAATCTCCATTTTACAGAGCAGGAAATTAAAGAACAGGAAGGAGTCAGTTCATGTCAGAGCTGAGAGTTACTCCATGACCACCTGGCTTGAATGTTTTTGTACTGTATCTCAGAGGAATAAACTAAGCCCTAGAGAGTGTTCCTAGGATATAGTAAATTGGGATTTGATTTCAGTGCTTTCAGTATTCCAGCAGTACTTCAGTACTCTGCTCATCTAATGGTTTATAAATGGTCACAAGGAGCCTAATTAGAACACTCAAAGAAATTACTGCATAAAATGGTACTAAAAATTAGCAATTCAAAGCATTTTAAGTTTTTATATATCTACATCTTCCTCTTTTTTTTGTATACTTATACACCTACTTTTTTCTTTTTTCTTTTTTTGTTTTAAGTATTTACTTTTGATTCCTACATTGTTTTTGTTTAAAATTTAAGTGAGTAGACCCTGGTAAAATGTGTCTGCTTTAACAAAATCTGAAAAGTTATGAATTAGATAGGGGAGGGTTTCACAGTAATATCTGAATAGTGGAGCAACACTGCTTAAGTTTGATGAACTTTCCACTGTAAAACAATTTTAAAATACTACTTTCAAAGTAGTTTTAAGATCATTGGATAGACAACTCAGAGTGGAAACTAAAATATTCCTTAGTCCAAGGTTTAGACACCTCTTCCCTGCATCTCTTTGCAATTATCGACTTCGCGAGGGTAGGAAGTTGAAATTTTAAAAAATTAAAACAATAAGGGAGAACACGATGGAGGTGGCTAAAAGAAACTTTTACTAAATAAGAAGGATCAGGAAAGAACCCTAGAGAAGTGGCAAGAATAACACAAAAGGACAAAAAATGAATCGTTAGATGTGTTTTATTAATGGTGCAAAATGCTACTGAAGCACTTTTCTTGCTTATGATTGCTAGCTTTACTACTCATTAAGTAAGTTCTTATTTCTGACAGAGTATGATGGTTCATTATCCTCAAATGGCAGGGATGGCATCAAGCCCGATGTGTCCTGGGCAGTGAGAAAGTTGGCAATTCTAGAAAGCTAGTTAGTCCCTCCCAGGCAGTCATTGGGCCATTAGAGAATGAGAAAAGCAATAATTTCTGCTCTACTTGGCATCTGTTTTGCTTATTCTGAAAGGAAAAATGTTAGCTAAATTATAATCTGACTTGGCCTTTATTTAACATTTGTGGGTGGAGAAGAAGAGACAGCAGTTTTAATGGTAAGCACAATTGATAGATCTGATAACTTTCTTTTTGTAGTTTTTTTCCAAGTCATTAGTGAGAGCC
This sequence comes from Pteropus vampyrus, assembly GCF_000151845.1. Lineage (NCBI taxonomy): Eukaryota > Metazoa > Chordata > Mammalia > Chiroptera > Pteropodidae > Pteropus > Pteropus vampyrus. Next base: position 6,535,381 of record NW_011888872.1, on the reverse strand, counting down.
CTTAGGACAAAATACTAGGGTATAAATTTAAAATGGCAATGATTCATAAAATTTGTTTCTTGTAAAAAGGCCATAGTTTTGTGGAGCTCTCATTTTACTTTCATTTATGCCTAGTTGGCAATCTCTTATTGAAACATTATTTTGAAGGAGAACACAGTATCAAAACACTTTAGAATGGCAAAAAGAGAAGAGTAATGCCTTGTCTCTATTCTCTACATTTGTCGTGGAGTCTAAATTTTTAAGGCAAGAAAGAAAGGGATGAGTAACAGGCACCCTAAGGATTCACTTAACTTATAGACTCAATTTATTCACCCGTATGTATTTACCACAGTGAGCATCTGTTTTATGCTGTGTACTTTGCTGGATACTGAGGAGAAAATGACAAATGAGCCACATAGCACCTAATATTAAAAAAAAAAAAAAAACAACCACCACCTCACGAACAGGGAAGCTGCTGTGTAGGCAAGCAGTTGGGATGCTTGATCCAGTATGCAGTATGCACCAACAGTGATAACTCTCTAGTGGGGGAGCAGGAAGAGAAGGGAAGACTGAGAGGTGGCCCAAGAAGAATTTCTTTACATGTTTGCTCTTTCTCACCTCCCTGTAAATTGCCTAATTTTCCTTTGAAATCCCAGATCCCTCTTTCTCCCCACCCTTAATGGCATATAGACCTCAATTGCCCACTGTGTCTTCAGGCCTTATGTTCTCATGGCACCTCCCCACCCAATACATTTTGGACATTTTCTCCTGTTAATCTGTCTCATGTTAATTTATTAGCCCAGCCAGAAGAACTTAGATGGTGGAAGGAAAGTTATTTTTTGTGCTCCCACAACTTCCTATAAGAGATATCCTCTACTGGTCCCCTGAGGGAGGATTTGGAAGGTGGTTGCTAGACAAGCAAGGTGAAGTGGGGAGACATTTGAAGCATAAAGCAAGAGCTCATAGAGTCAGGAGATAACATCTGGAGTTCAAAGCAGAGTGAGCAGTGTAGTATGGCAGTAGCAGAGAAAGTCAGGGCAAACGGTGGGCAAAGAAGTTAGAGAAATTGAAGAGGGTGAATGTAAAGACCTGTCTAATTTTGAAAAAATAGAAAGTAAACGTGTTTATTTTTAAAAGGGTGTTTGACAGAAGACTTCAGTCCAGGTAGATAATGGGATGTTTAAAAAGCTATTGTGTTTTTCTCTTAGAAAAGATTATCTTCATGCATTATCTTGAACAGCATTCTGTAAATCCTGACTTGTTCGAATCTCAGTCTGACTGTTCTTAAGGACTCTGGACCCCTAAAGTTTTTTCTGACCATCCCAGCCCATACTTTTCCTCTTTTTTCTCAACCCCTAATTGTCTAAGGCACTCCTTTGATACTTCAGAACCCTAAGACTTTTAAACAAGTCTCTTAAGTTTATGGATCAAGAAATTAAAACCCAGAGAAATAAAATCACTTGTTGAGGGTTTTTAGCACTCGCCTTACATTTTTAGTTAACATTGTATATGTATAAATCTTGTCTTCCCAACCAGATTATAAACAAGTAAAGAGCTGACTTCCATTTTGTAATTTCTACTTTCTTTTCTACAATCTTGATCTAATTGCCCAGATAACAGGTTCTCAGTATGAGTTTGCAGATTGATTAGCGTGGGCACTTACTTGCTAGAATACATTTTTCTTAAAAGGAGAGAGGGGACTCTGGGCACTCAGAAAAAATAAGTTAATATTTACTGTTTAAAAAAAATGAAACCCATCAAACTTTAGTCTGCCTTCAGAACCTCCTCTTTGTTCTTACACTTAACAGAAACCACTGTCTGGGTGGGGGGAGGGGCAGAGAGAGGAGATTTTTGTTACATCAAGCACCCACTATCTAGAAAATTATTTTTCCCTCTTCCAAAATTACTTCTACAATATATCATCAGTATCAAAAACATGACTTCAAGACCATTCATTATCCACCTGTAGATTACTGTCAGGTTTTCTATCTCTTGATTTCACATTGATTGAATTTCATTTGATCATTTCCCATCTCCAAACTGCTGAATTTCATTTGATCATTTCCCATCTCCAAACTGCTCAGTAACATTTTCTGAGTCTCCCATGTCACTCTCCTTGAATGAACTCTCCTCTTTTGAAAACCTCGACTCTACATGTATGTTCTCCTCAAGAGATATCTTTTACATAAAACTAGCTCCCCCAGCCTGTTTCATCAGAGACATGAAAACATCTGTCTTGTAAGTTTTGCAAGTATAGTTGTCTCATTATTGAACTCTTTGGAGCAAGAGATGACCAAGTCCAGTGAAACCACTATATACTGGCATTCAGGGAATGATGCTCTTCAGGTCTTAACTTCGGCCCTTGTATTATTTATTTCTAAGTCTATTTTCCTAACTAAGCTGGCTCCTAAAAGGTTAGTTAAGACATCTTCCACTCCTGCAGATATTAACCTGGAATCCACATCGTTTCTCTTGCTGAGCATTAATATTTCTTTTATTTCCTTGAACATGAACATATGGTGCTTTCTTGATAAAGAGCTTTTATTTTGAAGAGTTAATCCTCAAATGTGAATGGATGTTTAAAAAAGTAAAACTTTAATTAAAAAGTTGTTTCCAGGAGTAACTAGGCCTCCCTTTGTTTTGCTACGTTGACCAGTCTCTGGGTTTTAGATCAACAGACCTGGAGACCTGATATTGTCATTCACTAAAAGTACCTCATATCTCAGGGGTAGACTCAAATTAAGCTCACAGACCAGTGCATAAAACCAGAATGCTTATTTATTGATTTACAATGAGAAAAAATAGCTGCTACATGGACTGGAATATTAATGTCAACTTTCTATTCCAGGAAACCATATAACTCCTGCACAGGAAGCTAAAGTGTAACACAAAGATTGCTTGGTGAGCATGGGGTCAGAACAGAACATGATTAAGACCTTTCGAGGCCATAGCATTTTAGTTTGCCTTCTTACTTCTCTCATGTTATCCAAATTATAAACCATACAAAACTATAAAAACGTGAAAAGTCAAAGTTTTGATTTTTCCCATGGTGCAAACTTTTATACTTTCATTGAAATATCATATATCATATTCTTTCAAAACTAATTTTTTGTGACCTTGCTTTGTTGGCATCCAAAATACTAAATTCATCTGCTTGGCTCAAAACGAGAGGAGCTAGTCCTGGTACTTGGAGTATTGATTGCAACAAGCCTGGATGCAGGCATTCTAAAGGATACCAAACTCTCTCCTCTAAACCCTGCTTTGGTAGATGGCTGCTATTAACTGCAAAGTGACTCTTCTCTGTGCTTCCATGCCCAGATTCATTCCTGATTGACACCTTCTTTTTTTAAGTATGCATTCAGTTAGTTTACACTTAAGAAAGGCTGATCAGAGAATATTCTGTCTGAGGAGAATTTTCATATCTCTGACCTGTACATGGATTTTATATTATAGAGCTCATTCAGAGGGCAGCAAACCCCACCCCCCACACCCTATAACAGTAACTATTGAGTAGGGAGAAAAATCAACTATATCCCCCTGCCAAAGGCAAGTCCAAAGGACTTGTTCAGGATAAATATTATTATAGATGTTATGCAGGGTGGGGCCAAATTTATATCGGCCCAGACAAGGCCACAGTCAACAGCATAAGTGATTACCGGCCTGAAGGTAGAATTTAATGTAGTTTACTGAATAATTAAAAAGATACTCATTGAAAGAATAAATGAATGAATGTTAAGAAAAATGTAAAGGGCATCAAATACTGAGAAGTTAAATAACAAGGATTTTTATGTACTGCACATTTAATGACAAATTGTTAGATTTTTAGACCCGTCCCCATAAAATATTAATTACACAGAGAATAATCATTATTGTGGAAAAATCTGGCAGATAACACTCTAACCAAGTAAAATCACCTGTCAGGAGACACATGGACATCATAGTCTTTCCGATATGATACAATGAGAAGGGCACAATATAGCTTTTGTGATACTCTTGTCAAAAATGCATAACCTTAATCTAGTCACAAAAGTACAATAGACAAACCCAATCTGTGGGGCATTCCATAGAGTGGCTGGCTCTTCAAGAGCATAGAGGTCATGAAATTCAAAGAGAGAAAAGAGAAATTCATGGGAGAATTGGTGGTATTTAGATGAGATCTATAGATTAGATTTAGTGAGCTAGTGTTAATGTCCTCGTTTTGAGGCGTGTACTATGGTTACATAAGACGTTAATGTTAGAGAAACTGAGTAAAGTGTGTGTGGGAGCTCTGTGCTATTTTTGTAACTTTCCTGTAAATCTAAAATTATTTCCAGATAAGTTAGAGGAAGATGAATTTCACAGATAAACAAACACCTTTATGTATCACATAACTGAAGTAACTGTATCTAAAAAAAATTTTTTTTTGGAAGTAACATCTCAATGATATTTAAAATTTGTCATATGTTAATGTCAAAAAGCTATTCCCACCCCCACCCCCCAATGCCTACAATAGCTTCTGGAAGCCTTTTCCACCTCTGCTCTTTCACAGTTGTCATATATACTTTGTTATTTTTCATGAAAAACCTTCAGCAATCTTAGATTTGTTTTAACCATGTGCATTTTAATCACAATTTGAAAAGTACATTTTTGAAAATGCAATCTCCTTACTACAGACATACTGGTATTCAGGGAATGGTTCTCTTTAGGCCTTAACTTTGGTCATTATGTTATTTCTAAGTCTGTTTTCCTCAGTAAGCTTACTCCTAAGAGGTTCAGACTTCTTCCACCCCTGCAGATATAGACTTAGAAGCCATATTGTTTTGTCTTGCTGGGCATTAATATTCTGCTGCCTCTCAGACTTCATCTCCATACGTAATCATTTGAACTTCTGTTGCATTTGCTACAGGTAGTCCCTTCTTATCTCTAAATTGTCTTTTACAATATTTATTTTAATGCTATTTTGATGCATCTTCCCCTTTATTCTGGAGATCTCTGCACCAGGACCATTAAGCTTCCTGTTTCAGTCTGGGTCTCTAATCCTGCAGTACAACTCTCCTTCTGGGGCATCTCTCCCTAGACATCTGCATTAAACCCACTGACTCCTGAATCTCATAACATTACAGCTGAGTAATGATTTGACTTGGTTTAAAATTATAGGTTAAGGATATTTTTTCTTAGTACTTTGATGAAATAGTCCCATTATTTTCCTAGCATGCAGTATTGCAGCTTCCCGCCCTTTATTTTTTCTGCCTTCCAAGTTAAGAGAGTCCTCAACTTGGGTGTCCTGAAATTTTATAGTCATGCATGTAAATGTATTAATTACTTTGGCACTTGATATAATATTTTAATTTGGAGAATAATGCCCTTTCCCTCATTATTTCTGTCTATTACTCAAAGTCAAGTATTCTGTTTTTAACTTCTGTGCTCTTTCCATCATATAACATTGACTCATCCTATAAATTCCCCACCATTTCTGGTGATCTGCCATTATCCTGTTAGCAATAATTCAGGCTATAATCTGTCATGGAGGCATAACACTGTCAAGCAAGCATTTGCTTCTAAAATTTCCAATTATGATAGAGCTTAGAGGATCAATCAAGTTCACAATTAAGTATAGAACTTGTAAAGGGTCAGCTCATCTGTTTCAAATGCCTGGTTGATACTCTGCAGATTCAATTTCTATGAACCTCTTAGCAATAATTCCCAATTCTTATTTAGAATCCCAAGTTTCAGAACATCAGATTAGGTAGAGACAGTTTAAACCTATATTACAGTGAAGCTCATGACTCTGACTAAATGAAGTTGTAGGATATCTGTCTTTGCTTAGAAATCTTTAGGTGCAAGTCACCATGATAAGTTTAGAATACTATCAGCAGTCACAGGTTATAATAGACAACATCATTAACTATTACCTCATTTAGGAATAAGGAGGGAATAGCATTTTCATTATAAAAATAAATCTTAACTTCCTAGATTCACAATTATAATTTGCAGATTAAAATAGAAAAATTATGGGTCTTTTTCCTATATAAAGGAAGAGCTGTCAAATAGAAGACAAATTGCATCTCTAAGTATATGGTAGAATAAGAACCAATGGGTAGAAAGAGAGGCAGATTTTGGCTCAGTACAAGAGAAAGCCTCTCACAGCAATAAAAAAGGCTCTTAGTGAAATGGTGAGTTTATCACACAGATGTTCTCTCAAAGGTCTTTAGAAAGACTAGGTCATAGTGTGGAAGGTTTGGTTAGACCCTCCGACTCTGTGATATTGTTTCCAATATTATTGCCTTCACACCAAATAATCTTAATGATTGGAAACTGTTTTGCCCCTTCTATCTTCCTCTCATAGTTACTGATAATAATTATATGTGAGAACAATCCTTGATATCAAAATTTTTTAAAACATCAATGGGATATGAGTGATTTTGGAGACTTTCTTCAGTGAGATTATCTTGGGGCAGGGGTTGGGGGGAGAACCAGATGTCCCTGTCTTCCATCTGTTGGTCCCTATCATCTCTCAGGGATCCCCATCTTGTCAGTCCCTGCCTCAGTCTCCACTCGGCTCTCTCTCATAACTCTCTATCATATATATGTTATGTATACATATGTGTGTATGTGTGTATATATGTATACACACACATATATATAAAATCACGTTTTCTTGATTCTCAACTGTTAATGGACACCTAGTTTTTTATACCTGAAATATTATGAATAATGCTGCAATGAACATGTAAGTATAGATATCACTTCTTAATGTTTTTTCCCTTTAAATATATACCCAGCAGTGGAAATGCAGGGTCATATGGTAGTTCTATCTTTAATATTTTGAGGAAACTCCATATTCTTTTCCATAGTACTTACACCAATTTACAATCCCACCAACAATGCACAAGGGTTTACTTTTCTCCACATCCTCACCAGCCTTTGTTGTCTTTTCAATAATGGCCATCCTAACAGGTGTGAGGTGATATCCCCCGTGTAGTTTTGATTTGTGTTTCCATGATGATTAGTGTTGTTGAGCCACTGATTCATGTACCTGTTGGCCATTTGTCTTATTTGGAAAAATGCCTATGCGGACTCTTATTTGTATGAGTTTTACATATTTTAGATAGTAACTGCTTATCAAACACGTGGTTGGCGAATACTTCCTCTAATTCAAGGCTGCCTTTTCATTTTCTTGTAGTTTCAAATGCTGAGCAGAAGCTTTTTTTATTTGATGTAGTCCCACTTGTTTATTTTTGCTTTTGGTGTCAACTCCAAAAATATATTGCTAAGACCCATGTCAAAGATTTACCTTATATGCCTTTCTCTAAGAGTTTTATGGTTCCAGGTCTACATTCAAGTCTTGAATTCATTTTGAGTTTACTTTTATACATAGTGTAAAATAGGGATCCAGTTTCATTCTTTTGCATGGGACTGTCTAGTTTTCCCAACACTATTTATTGACGAGACTATTCTTCTCCATTGTACACTCTTGACAACTTTGTCAAAAATTAATTGACCCTATAAGCATGGGTTTACTTCTGGGGAAAATAATTGTCTTAAAGAACTCAATGATTTACAAAAGAATACAAATAGAGACATGAATAAAATGGGCTCAAGTAAGAGATGGGAACAAAAATTGGAGATGAAAAATACAGTAAGTGAACTACAAAATTCAATATAGGGTTTTGAAAGGAGACTTGATCAAGTGGAAGACAGAATCAGTGAACTTGAGCAGAAAACCATTTGACATCTGCTTGGAGGAGCAAAAAGAATGAAAAAGTGTGAAGAAAATGTAAAGAACATGTGGGATATCAAGTGAAACATTGTATCATAAGAGAATGAGAACGGGGCAAAAAGCCTATTTAAAGAAATAATGAATGAAAACTTCCTAAATCTGGAGATGGAAATTAACATACATATTCATGAAGATCAAAGAGAATGCTTAAATTTCAACTTATACCAAGACACATTAAAATTAAATTATTATGTCAAAGAGAAAATTCTCTTTAGTCTGAAATTTCTGTATTGAAATTGCTGAAAGTGAAAACTACTAACAAAAAGCATTACACCTAGCACAGCTGTCCTTTAGAAATGAAGGATAGACTTTTCTAGACATAAATATTAAGGAATTTTTTTTTTAACCGCTAGGAGTTCTTCGTGTAGTAACAAGAGAACACTAATTAGCAGCATGAAAACAAAGTATAAAACTCATTAGTAAATGTATAGTCAAATAGAGACTAGTTTAATACTGCAATAAATAGGCATAAAACACTTTCTTCTCTAGTATAAAAGTGAAAAATAAAATTACTAAAAGTATCTACAATAATTTGTTAATTGGTGGACACTGTAAAAGAGATGTAAATTGTGGCATCAATAACAGTGTTGGGAAAAGAACTGTAGAGATTTGGTATGTAATCAAAATTGTTTTCAGCTTAGACAGTTATAAGTAATTTCAAGTAAGCCTCATGGTAAACAGAAATAAAAATCCTGTAGCACATACACAATATACAAAGAAAAAGGAATCAAAGTATATCACTGAAAAAAAAAATTATGAAACCACAAGTGAAGACAGCAAGAGGAAGATAGTAACAAACTATAATATAGCCAGAAAGCAACTACCAAAATGGCAATGAGTCCTCATCTGTCAATAATTAAAGTGTAAATAGATTAAGTTCCCCAACCAAAATACATAGTCACTAAATAGATTAAAAAAGAAAATGAACAATCGATTATATGCTGTGTACAAGAGACTCATGTTAACTAACTTTAAGGACATATGTAGGATGAAATTGAAGGGTTGGACAAAGTTATTTCATGCAAATGATAAGCAAAAGAGAGCAGAATGACTAGTCTGATATCAGACAAAATAGACTAAGTCGAAATCTATCAATAAAAACAAAGAAGGTCATATAATGATAAAGGGATTAATTCATCAAGGGATTATAATTATAAATATGTATGCATCCAGCATTGGAGCCCCTAAGTACATAAAGCAAATGTAACCATTTATGAAAGAATAATCAAAAATACAATAATAGTAGGGGAGTTCAATACCCAACTTTCAACACTAGATAGATCATTCAGGCAGAATAGCA
>NW_011888872.1:6523753-6526293 GCF_000151845.1 Pteropus vampyrus | reverse complement strand
TAAAAGTATCTACAATAATTTGTTAATTGGTGGACACTGTAAAAGAGATGTAAATTGTGGCATCAATAACAGTGTTGGGAAAAGAACTGTAGAGATTTGGTATGTAATCAAAATTGTTTTCAGCTTAGACAGTTATAAGTAATTTCAAGTAAGCCTCATGGTAAACAGAAATAAAAATCCTGTAGCACATACACAATATACAAAGAAAAAGGAATCAAAGTATATCACTGAAAAAAAAAATTATGAAACCACAAGTGAAGACAGCAAGAGGAAGATAGTAACAAACTATAATATAGCCAGAAAGCAACTACCAAAATGGCAATGAGTCCTCATCTGTCAATAATTAAAGTGTAAATAGATTAAGTTCCCCAACCAAAATACATAGTCACTAAATAGATTAAAAAAGAAAATGAACAATCGATTATATGCTGTGTACAAGAGACTCATGTTAACTAACTTTAAGGACATATGTAGGATGAAATTGAAGGGTTAGACAAAGTTATTTCATGCAAATGATAAGCAAAAGAGAGCAGAATGACTAGTCTGATATCAGACAAAATAGACTAAGTCGAAATCTATCAATAAAAACAAAGAAGGTCATATAATGATAAAGGGATTAATTCATCAAGGGATTATAATTATAAATATGTATGCATCCAGCATTGGAGCCCCTAAGTACATAAAGCAAATGTAACCATTTATGAAAGAATAATCAAAAATACAATAATAGTAGGGGAGTTCAATACCCAACTTTCAACACTAGATAGATCATTCAGGCAGAATAGCAGTCAGGAAACACTGGACTTGAAATTATGCTTTACATCAAGTGAACCCAAAAGACGTATAGTACATTCCATCCAATAGCTGTAAAACTCCCATTGTTCTTGAGTACACATAGACCATTCCCTGGCATAGATTATATGTTCAGCCAGAAAACAAGTTTTCAAAAATACAAGAGATAGAAATCCTTTCAGGTATCTTTTCAACCACAGTGGTTGGAAACTGGAAATCGATATCAGGAAGACTACTAGAAAATTCACAAATATGTAGAAATTGAACAGCACACTCCTGAACAATGAATGCATCAGAGAAGAAATCAAAAGGAGAATAAAAAATATCCTGAAACAAAAATGGAAACACAAAATACCAAAACTTATGGAATACAACAAAAGCAATTAATTAAAAGAATGTGTACAGTGCTAAATTACATTAAGAAAAAAAAGATCTCAATTAAACAACCTAACTTCACAACCTAAACTAGAAGAACAAACTAAGCCAAAGTGAAAAGAAGTAAATATAAACTAGAGCAGAAATTAAATAGAAATATGAAGGAATAGAGACTAAAAAGAGAACAGATCGATAAAATTTTTTATGAAAAGATGAAAATGACAAACTTAGAAAAAACTCAAAATGATAAATGAAGAGACCTTAGGATGATACCGAAATACAAAGGACTGTAAGAGACAGTTATTAACAACCATATGCCAATAAAGTGGATTACCTAAAAAAAAAAAAAAAAGACAAATTTCTAAAAACACAACCAGCCAAGACTGAATAGTGAAGAAACAAAAAAATCTGAACAGACCAATAATGAGTAAAGAGATTGACTTAGTATTCAAAAACCTCTCAATAGATGAAATCTCAGGAGCAGGTAGTTTTATTGGTGAATGAAATCAAACATTTAAGGAGGAATTAAAAGCCGATACTTCTTAAACTCTTCCAAAAAATTAAAAAGGAGGAAACACTTTCAAACTCATGAGGCCAGCATTACCCAGATACCAAAACCGGACAAGGGTAGTTCAAGAAAATTACAGGCCAGTGATTCTAAAAAACAGAAATATCCTCAACAAAATCCTGGTAAACCCAATTCAACAGTACATTAAAAGAATCACACAACACAATCAAGTGGGAGTTCTCCCTAAAATGCAAAGATGGCTCAATATATGCAAATCAATAGGGGTGACACATCATCTTAACAGAATGAGAAAAAATGGAATGATCATAGTAATAGATACAGGAAAATTATTTGACAAAATGCAATATCTTGTCATGATAAAGACTCTCAACAAATTATGTATAGAAAAAAAATGTCATTTATATGATACAAGCCAAATATTACAAAGCCAAAAGAAACATGATATTGAATGGTGAAAGCTGAAAGCTTCTAAGATCAGGAACAAGACAGGGTTGCCTATTCTTGCCACTTATATTCAACAAAGTACTAGGAAGTCCTAACCAGAGCAAATAGGCAGGAAAAAGAAAATCCAAATCATAAAGGAAAATGTTAAATTGTCTGTTCACAGATGACATAATTTTATATTTAGAAAACCCCAAAGATGCCACCAAAAAAACTATTAAAACTAATAATTAAATGAATTTGGTAAGTTGCAGGATACACAAACAATATGCAAAAATCTGTTGTGATTCTATAAACTATCAGAAAAAGAAGAAAAAATTTCCATTAACAATAGCACCCAAAAGAATAAAATAGGAATAAATTTAATCAAGAATGTGAAACATCTGTACTCTAAACTATGAAA
>NW_011888872.1:6483560-6523703 GCF_000151845.1 Pteropus vampyrus | reverse complement strand
GAAGAAAAAATTTCCATTAACAATAGCACCCAAAAGAATAAAATAGGAATAAATTTAATCAAGAATGTGAAACATCTGTACTCTAAACTATGAAACTATTGATGAAACAAATTAAACAAATAAATGGAAAGATAACTCGTGTGAATAGATTAAAAATTAATATTGTTAAAATGTTCTTACCACCAAAAACAATCTATAGATTTAATGCAATCCCTTTCAGAAAGCCAATGGAATTTTTCACAAAAAAATGGAAAAAGCAATCTTAAAATTTATATGGAACCACAAAAGACCCAAAATATCCAGATGAGCACAAAGAACAAAGCTGAAGGCATCACACTGCATGATTTCAAACTATACTACAAAGCTATAATAACCAAAGCATTATAGTTATGGTGGCATAAAAACAGGCATATAGACCAGTGAAATGGAATAGAGAGCTCAGAAAAAATGCACACATTTATAGACAACTAATATTTGATAATGGTGCCAGGAACATACAATGGGGAAAGGATTGTCTCTTCAATAAATGATGTGGAAAATTGGATATCCACATGCATGAGGAAGAAATTGCACCTGTAACTCACATTATACACAAAAATCAACTGAATTAGAGGTTTAAATGAAGATCTGAATATGTAACATAACTAGAAGGACATATAAAGAAAAAAGTTTTCTTGACATTGGTATTTTTGGATACAACCCCAAAAGCACAGGCAATGACAGCAAAAATCGGGAAAAAAAAAAAAACAGATTGAATCAAACTAAAAAATAAAGGGAACACTCAACAGAGGGATATTAGGACTAATATCCAAAATACATAAAGAATTCAATAAGCAAAAACAAAACAAAAAACAAAATGGGCAAAGAACCTGAATAGACATTTCTCAAAAGATATACAAATGGTAAACAGGTATATGAAAAGGTACTCAACATCATTATTAGGGAAATGCAAATTATAACCACCATGAGATAAAATCTCACACTTGTTAGAATGGCTACTATCGAAAAGATAACAAATGTTGAAGATGTGGAGAAGGGAAACCTTGTGCAATATTTGGTGGAAATGTAAATTGGTGCAGCCACTATGGAAAACAGTATGGAGGTTCCTCAAAAAATTAGGACTAGAACTATCATGTTATTGCACAATCCCATATCTATATACTATACATTGAAAGAAAACAAAATCAGTATCAAAATCAGTATCTCCAAGAAATATCTGTACTCTCATGTTTATTACAGTAGTATTTATAATAGTAAAGATGTGGAAATATCCTAAATATCTGTGGACAGATGAATGGATAAAGAAAATGTGTGTGTTTGTGTATGTATGTTAAACACACGCTATGGAAAATTATTCAGCCATACAAAAAGGGAATCTTGTCAGTTGGGACTGCATGGATGAATGTGGAAGACGTGAAATGAAACAAGCCAGACACAGAAACACAGATACTGCATGATCTTCTTACTTTTATTTGCGATCTTAAGCAGAGAGTAGAATGCTAGTTATGAATGATGGAGGTTGAGGTATATGGGAGATAATGTACCCTTTGACCAAGCTTCGGATATGTAGGATGAAGAAATTCTGGAGATCTAGTGCACGACGTGTTGACTGTAGTTAACAATATTATATTGTATACTTAACATTTGCTGAGAGATCTTAATTGTTCTCGCAAAGAAAAAGAAAAGGTAACAACATGAGGTGATGGGTATGTTAATTATTTTGATTGTGATAATCATTTCATAATGTATATGTATGTCAAAACATCAGATTGTTCACTTTACAGATAGTTTAGAAGTCAGGTATCCTACAAGAACTGAAAAAATTGCTCTAATAAAATACTGGTTTTAAAAGAGTAAATTATATTGCAAAATAATTTTTTCAAATATTTACATGTACAAAATGCTTCTGCACAGAAAAGAAAACCATCAACAAAATGAAAAGACAACCTATGGAATGGAAGAAAATATTTGCAAATTATATATTGATAAGAGGTTAATATCCAAGATATATAAAGAACTAACACAACTCAAAGAAAAAAAATATCTGATGAGAAGACAAGCAGATCTGAATAGACATTTTCCAAAACAAGACATACAGATGGTCAACAGACACTTTAAAAGATGCTTAACAACACTAATCATCAGGGAAATGCAATTCAAAACCACAGTGAAATATCACCTCGCACTTTTAAGAATGGCTATTTTTGAAAAGACAAAAAATAACAAGTGTTGGAAAAGAGGTGAAGAAAAGCGAACCCCTGTGCACTCTTGGTGGGGTCTGAATTGGTGCAACCACTATGGAAAACAAACAGTATGGAGTTTCCTCAAAAATAGTAAAGATTGAATTACCATATGACCCAGCAATTCCTCTTCTAGGTATTTATCTGAAGGTAATAAAATCACTATCTTGGAAAGGTATCTGAACTTCCATGTTTATTGAAATGTTATTTACAATAGACAAGACATGGAAATAATCTGTGTGTCTCTATGGATGAATAATTAAAGAAAATGTGATATACACACAATGGGATATTATTCGGCCATAAAAAAGAAGGATGTTCTGCCACTTGCAACAACAGTGATGGACCTTGAGGGCATTATGCTAAGTAAGTAAGAAGTTAGGCTGAGAAAGGCAAATACTATATGACTTCATATGTGGCATCTTAAAAAAATTGAAATCATAGCTACAGAGAACAGAGTAGTGATTGCAAGAAGCAGATGGAGGGACAAAATAGATGAAAGGAGGTCAAAATGTACAACTTCCATTTATAAAATAAATATGTCATGGGATATAATGTATCACATGGTAACTATTAACAATACTGTATTATATATTTGAAAGTTGCTAAGAGTAGATCTAAAAATCTCTCATCACAAGAAAAAAATGTTAACTGTGTGGTGATGTATGTTAAACCTACTGTGATAATAACTTGCAATATATACATATATCAAATCATTATGTTGTACACCTCAAACTGATACAGTCATGTTTCCCTTAATGATGGGGATACATTTTGAAAAATGTGACATGAGGCAGTTTCATCATAGTGCAAACATCATACAGTGTACTTACTCAAACCTAGATGGTATAACCTACGATATTCCTAGGCCGTATGACACAGCCTGTTGCTCTTAAGCTACAAAACTGTACTGTATGTTATTGTACTGAATACTATAGGCAATTGTAACAATTATTTGTGTATTTAAAAATATCTAAATGTAGAAAAGATGTGGTGAAAATAAACACCATAAAAATAAAGTGTGTTTGCCCGTGTGTGTTGGAGGACAGGAAAGCTTTGGAGAGAGGCACCATCAGAGAAAGAGTAGATGTCAGGAGGAAGGGAGGAGGAAGGGAAAGAAGGGGAGCAGAGATCAAAAGAGACCCAGAAAGATAATGCTTGAGATGAGAAATAATAACAAGAGAGAAGGGGAGAGTCAGGGAGTATTTGGGAGGGAGGAAAGAGAGAGAAAGAGAAACACAGGGAATCTGTTTGTGCACATGAGTATGTGTGTACGGGCATGCAGGGGCGGGCTCCTGGGCGCTCCTTTTCCCCAACCTGCTCTTCTCTCTCCCTCACCAACTCCTGGCCTGTCTCCAGAGGGCACAGGATGGATGGACAGCATGCAGAGCCTTCTTGTCTATTTAAACAACCCAGAGCTACCAGTAAATTCAACATCATAGTAAAGTCCAGCCTTTTCATTCAACATCACTAACATTTTTGCTTATAATCCATTGTAAACTGCTGGGACCAGCATTCAAAAGCCATATGCATAGCCCCATTGATGACCAAAATGTCATTATGCAGCTCATGACTGTATAATATTGTATGCCAGTTTTTAAAAAGTAAATAAATTTTCAAAATACCTTAAGTGTTTATGCATAGAAATAAAAAATTTACATCACAAGAAAAGACATGTGGAATTTTCATTCCATTATAGCATAAAATCTATTAATATCATATTCATATTATTTATAGATGGGGAGAATATGATCGAATTACTACAAGCAAAGTTTTGAAATTTGAGAGAGTTAAACATAATTATGAGAGAAATAGAAAACAAACTGCTAGAATACTGTATATTCACTATGCTAAAACCTAAAGCAGACATGAATCTTCATGATAAAATTTAGTGCTTTTCAATGCAGATCAACAGATAAATAGGCCCCGAGTCATTGTTTCTCATTAACATTGTTTTGGCAGACATCGTGCTCTCAGGAATATAAAATTAGTACAGCATGTCATTTTGGAAGTCACAAGCAAATGGTTTCATTATCGGCAGATGATCTGATTGTTTACAGAGCAAATCTAAGGAAAAGTGATAAAAAAACCTGTTAGAGCTGGATTTTTCAGCAAAATTATGGGGTGCAAGATCAATTTATGAAAATCACCTATTTTCAATTAATTAAAATGATTTAGCAACTATATGTCAATATTTTGAGAATAAACCTCAGAAAAGCTGTGCAAAGGAAACGCTATGAAGAAAATTATATTTCTAGAAGTCTTTAATATTAAACAAAGTAGTGAGTGACCGAAATCCATATTTGGAAAAATGTCATGAAAATATAAATTCTCCTTCAACTAATGTGTGATGCAACCTGCTCCAATCAACATATCAATGAATTTTGGGGGGACATGACCAGACATTGAAAAGTTAACAAAAATATAAGGACAAAAATATAGGTGAGAAAGTTGAAGAAATACAACAGAAATACCAGATACTATGATTTGTTTTAATGAAATAGTAATAAAAAAGGTGGTGATGAAATAATATTAACCCTGAGATTAATGAAACAGAATGTGTAGTCCCTAAACAGACATTCATATATAATATTGAAATATCCGAGGTGATTTTCTCATCAGTAAGGACAGTGATGGATTATTAAATAATCATGAATGGATATAACTTTAATATATCCTGACATTTAATAATTTCTATGAATAAATGCCAGATGGATCACATGACAAGCATGAAACTGGGAAATGGTCAATGAAAATTTTTAAATGAACACTTTATGATTTTAGAGCAGGGAAAGATTTATCTTTAGGAAGATAAAACATACAAACTCCTAAGGAATAGATTAAACTGATATATTAAATGCTGCCTGAAAATAGAATTTAAAATAATCTGTAAAATGGAAGGATATATTTTTGATTCTCATCACCCAGGATAAAATCGTATCAAGAATGGATTTTTAAAAATACCATTCCATAAATAAAACAAAAATAACCCACAAAAATAGAATTATGACCATAACGAATTTATAGATAAGTAATGTCAAGTGGTGGACAATATACTATAAAAACAGCATCATCAGTAGTCCAAGAAATGCAAATAAAATCAATAATAACATATCACATACATACAATTCATAAAAATGCAGACACTCCCAGCATGGGGTTGATATGGGGAAATGGGGAGTCTCCTTCAAGGTTAAAGAGAGTGAAATGGATTGAATCATTTTGAAGGACAGACGAAATGATCACATGAACATGTACAAAAATGGCGGTGCAGCAACTTCATTCTTCACATTCTGTTTGTAACAAAAAGATGTGCCCAAAAATGTATAGCAGTATCACTAGTCAAGGGAAATATTCACCAGTGTGTCTATATGAAGAAGTTTTAAACAACAGTGAAATTCAGTGACCTAGAGATACATATGTCAACATGACAATTTTTCAGAAATAAATATTTGACTGAAAATAGAAGATATAAATGAAACAATGTATATACATGTGCACGAAATGAGCATTAACTGGGGAGAAGAGCAGAAGGTTGTGGGTGTTGTTTAGTAGTTAAGTATTCCTTCTCATCCCCACTTGGAGAAATAGGCATTTGAGGGACTTATGTCTCTGCAGAGGTCTACATAATATTTTTTGGCTTTTTCTTGTACCTCAGGAAATCCAAAGATTAATGTATGAAAGAGACTGACCAGAGGCCCAAGGACATGAAACAGATATCAAGGCCATCACGTCAAACATCCCCACAGAAGCAACAGAGAGGCCAACTGCATTACAAAGGACATGAACCATATATTCTCCCTGCAAGAGTGTATCAAAGGGCTTGTTTCCACTGATTGTAACTGGACACTACAAAGGCCCTTCGAGTTTCCAATATGATAGAAAAAACAAAAAGTATCACACTGGCATTATAATTTGTTTTCCTATAACCACCATTGAAGTCGGGTGCCTCTTCATATGTAAAATGACCATTTGTATTTCTTCTACAGTGAAATTTAATTTCATATGCTCTTAAGTATTTTTATTTGGTTACTTCTATTTTTTCTCTTCCACAGCATTCTTCCAAGCCAATTTTTGTCTAGTCAATAAAAAAACTGTCAAGGACCTTGTTTTCATAAACCATCCACCCCTCAAGACACCTGCTAGGAGGCTCGTCTGCCTTGCACAGCCTCTTATCAAAAGATCTGAACAGAGCTTCTTGCAATATTAATTATGGACCAGACAAAGGACAGGATATGTATATCATTGTTACCTCACACCTTGCACCCAAGCACATGGGCCAACCCTCAAGCATCATCTTTGAGCTGACAAACAACAGGCCTAAAATCTTCTCTCATGATATTCCTCAGCCTGCCACCAAGACACTTGGTCTGGGCCATGTCCTCAACCACAAGGCACAAGCCAAGTGTCCTGAAGTGAACTCAATGCAGCCCAGAGGCTGTCAAACAGATGAGTGCAGGACTCAAATCTCAGGCAGCCAGGGAAGAGATCTGCTTAGGTCTCCATCCAGACTTGCTAGAACCTCCCCCACCCCAACTTCCTACAAAAGAAAGCAAGGCTCAAGTCCTTTCC
Organism: Pteropus vampyrus; assembly: GCF_000151845.1. Taxonomy (NCBI): domain Eukaryota; kingdom Metazoa; phylum Chordata; class Mammalia; order Chiroptera; family Pteropodidae; genus Pteropus; species Pteropus vampyrus. The sequence goes on along the minus strand of NW_011888872.1, from coordinate 6,516,891 downwards.
ATCCTTTGGGAAGAACACTCAGAGACCTGATCTGAGGGCTTTTCCATATTCTCCATCCTCTCCCCTGTACAACTGGACTTGAACACAAACAGGCACACCAAATGACCATGAGGACACCTGCCCTAATGTCAGGCATTGACACCAAGCCTCCACCCAACTCGCCTCACCTTGAGCCCAGTCCAGCCCTGCAGTGTCTTCCAACCCCCCACCATCTAGGCCGGCCCTTCAGAATTGTCTTCATGAGAAGTGACAAGGGATGGCAGAGCTCCAGGTTCAGAATAGCTCCCTCACCCCATCCTCCTAAGAAGCCTACCACTAGTAGTCAGAGGCCTCACATCTTAGAGGAGTTTGAAGTGCTACTGACTTATGTCCCAGTCCATGTCCTCTATGAGGACTTTCTGGTCTCCTCCTCTGCAGAGAGTGACCTCATTGCAGAAAAGACTCAGCCTGCAGTCTAACATGTCTTTGAGGAAACTATTAGATGGAGGAGGAGAAAGATGAAAGGAGCAAAATGTGTCTTGTAAATCAACTCTCCCTTAGATATGGTGTGTGTTAAAATTCCAGGACATCAAATAATATTTCACAGTCCATTTCAGTTATGTAAATTTAACTTATGTTTTAAATAGAACTCACCAAACTGCCATATAATGTATTTAGTAAATTAGTAAAATTTAAACTTATTATGGTAATCATTTCACAATATACGAAGTCGAGTCATTATGCCATACTCCTTAACTGTCTACGCTGCTGTATGTCAATTATATCTCAATAGAATGAAAAAAGAAAGGAAAAAATTAGTAAATTTTGTAAGAAACCAAGTTAACATGACATTGGAAAATATTAAGCTATAATGTCAGTAGGAAACATCCCCCTACCACAGTAGTGGTGCGTCAAGACTGAGGTGACTCAGACACAGTGGGGACATCCAACACCCTGATCAACCAGGAGTCATTTTCCATAAAAATAGTGAACCCCCCACATATACACACTGCAAACCTGGAGGTTCAAGTAGTGCAGGGAAGAGAAAAGGAAAACTTATGCTATAGCATCATCTACTGGAAAACAAAAGAAAGATCTGTAATTATTAACCAGCTAAATTGTTAAAATCAAAATAGTATCTAAATAAGAAAAGAGTCTACAGACAGAGGAGCAATCCATTAAAAACCATGAACAACCAGGTAACATAGTAACACAGAAAGAAAATTCAAGTCTCTAGAAACCAGCCTCAAAGTCAATAAGACATTTAAATGACAAAGAATGCAAGACTGTAGTAATGAAAAAATGCAACGAAATACAGGAAAACTCAGAAAGGCAGTTCAGTGAGCTCAGGAATAAAATGAATAAGCAAAAGGAGCATTTTACCAGAGATTGAAACTATAAAAGCAAACCAAATAAATTCTGGAGCTGAAGTACTCAATAAATGAGATGAAGAATGCCTTAGGATTGGAAAAAGAATAGACCAAATGAAAGAGAATTAGTGAACTCAGAAATAGAAATCTAGAAATGATTCAGGTGGAACGAGAGAGGAGCAAGAGTTTAAAAAATTAAAGCATTCTACAAGAACCATCTTACTCCATTAAAAAGAGCAACATAAGGATAATGGGCATCCCAGAAGGAGACGAGAGAGAGAGAGAGACAGAGAGACAGAGAGAGAGAGAGACAGAGAGAGAGAGAGAGACAGAGAGAGAGAGGAACAGAGCCTATTCAGAGAAAGAATTGATGAGCACTTCCCAAACCCAGGGAAGGAGTTGGTCATTCAAGTCCAAGAAGCTAACTGTACATCTAATTATATCAATGCAGAAAGACTTTCCCCACGACACATTGTATTAAAGTTGTCAAAGGTTAATGATGATAAAGAATTCTCAAGACAGCAGGGAGGAAAATACAGTAAACTGCAAAGGAAACCCCATCAAATTATCAGATTTCTCAGTAGAAATCCTACAGTCCAGGAGCAGGTAAAAGACTAAATTTGTATAGGCAAATTAGGATAAGATGCGATCAAAAGCAAATGGACTACATTATCTTCAAGACGTTACCACAGACCTGATGGTAACCGCAAAACAAATCCAGAGCTGAGACATGAAACATTAAAAAAAAAAGGAAACAGAAAAACATAATTGAAAACCATCAAACTAAAATAGCATGTAGCAATACAAGAGAAAAGAAATAATGGAGTCAGAGCAATCAAAAAACAAAAAATGGCTGTAGTAAGTCCACATATATCAGACTCTAAATGTAATGGACTGAACTTACTAACTGAAAGGCATAAGGTTGTTGGACATATTAAAAAATAAGACCTAACTATATGCATTCAGGAAACTCATCTCGGTTCCAAAGAAACAGGCTCAAAGTGAAGGGTGGAAGATGATAATCCAAGCAAACGGTATCCCTAGAAAAGCCGGTGTAGCCATACTTATATCAGACAAAATAGATTTCAAGGCAAAAAAAAGTAACAAGAGACAAAAGTGGACATTTTATAATGAGACAAACCAAGAAAATATGTTTACTAATATATATAAACCCAAACTAGAAGCTCTAACATATATAAAGCAATTATTAACATACCTCAAGGGAAAAACCGATGCTAACACAATAATAATAGAGGACTGTAATACTACTAGTACATAAATGGATAGATCATCCACACAGAAAGACAACAAAAAAACATCAACCTTAAATGACACATTATATCAAATGGACTTAAATTATATTTATAGAATGTCCCTTCCCCAAACAACAATTTTTATATTCGTCTCAACTACACATGGAACATTCTCAAGGATAGACCATATGTTGGGATACAAAACAAGTCTCAATATATTTAAGAAGACTGAAATCATACCAAGCATCTTTTCCAACCACAGTGGTATGATACTAGAAATCGGCTACAAGAAAACTGAAAAAAGTTACAAATATGTATAAACAACATGCAACTGAACAACTATCGAATCAAAGAAAAAATAAAAGACAATCAAAGGATACATAGAGATAAATTAAAAATGAAAGTGCAACATACAAAAATCCATAGAGTGCAGCAAAATTAGTACTAAAAGGAAAATTTATTGCAATACAGACCTGTATCAAGAAACAAGAAAAATCTCAAATATTACACCTTAAAAAACTAGAAAAAGAACAAATGAAGCCCCAGTCAGAAGAATGGAAACAATAAAAATCAGAGCAGAAATAAATGAAATAGAGAATAAAAAGACAATAGGAAAAATTAATAAAACAGCTGGTTCTTTAAAAAGATAAAATTGACAAACCTCTAGCTAGACTCACTAAGGAAAGAAGAGAGAAGACTCAAATAAAATTATAAGGGAAAGAGAAATTATAACAGACACAGAAATACAAAGTATTATACAAGAATATTAAATACCATATGTCACCAAATTAGACAACCTAGAAGAAATGGACAAATTCTTAGAAGCAAACCTTCCTAGACTGAATCATGAAGACATAGAAAACCTGAATAGACTGATCACTAGTAAGGAATTTAAAACAGTAATCGAAAACTTCCCCAAAAACAAAAGTCCAAGACCAAATGGCTTCACTGGTGAATTATATCAGACATTCAAAGAAATGTAATATCTATTCTTCTCAAACTCTTCCCAAAATTTGAAGAGGAGGGAGTGCTTCCTAACTCATTTTATGAGGCCAACATTACCATGATATCAGAACTAGTCAAGAATATTCACACACAAAAAAAACAAAATTATAGCCCAAGATCTCTGATGAACGTAGATACAAAAATCTTCAACAAATTATAGCAAATTGAATACAATAATACATTAAAAAGATCATACACCACAATCAAGTGGTGTTCATTCCAGGGATGCAAAGATGGTTCAACGTCTGCAAATAAATCAACACGATATATCCACATTAACAAAATAAAAGATAAAAATTATATGATCATCTCAATAGATGCATAAAAAGTATTTGACAAGATACAACATTCATTCATGATAAAAACTTAATAAAATTGGTATAGGTGGAAAGAACCTCAACATAATAAAGGTCATATGTGACAGAGCCCCAGCTAGCATTATACTCAATGGTGGAAAACTGACAGTTTTTCCTCTATGATCAGGAACAAGACAAGGATGTCGTTTCACTGTTGTTATTTAACATAGTTCTCAAAGTCCTAGCCAGAGTAATCAGGCAAGAAAAATAAAAAGCATCCAAATTGGAAAGGGAAAAGTACAACTGTCACTATTTGTGGATGACATGATTTTATATACAGAAGACCCTAAAGACTTTACCACAAACTATTAGAAATAAACACAGAAAGTCACAGAAAAAAATTAATATACAAAAATCTTTTGCCTTTCTATATGCTAATAACAAACTATCAGAAAGAGAAATGAAAAAAAATTCCTTCTTACAATTACACCAAAAAGAATAAAACACCTAGGAATAAACTTAAAAAAGTATACGATGGTAATTACAAGACATTATTGAAAGAAATTGAAGAAGACACCAAGAAAATGGAAAGATATTCTTTCTGTGTTCATGGACTGGAAGAATTAACATTGTTAAAATGATCATATTACCTAAAGCCATCTACAGAGTCAATGAAATCTCTATCAAAATCCCCATGGCATTTTTTACAGAAATAGAACAAAAAACCTTCAAATTTGTGTAGAATCACAGAAGATCCTAAATGACAAAAGCAATCCTAAGGGGAAAAAAAAGCCAGAGAGATCACACTCCACAGTTTCAAACTATACTACAAAGTTATACTAATAAAAACAGTATGGTGTATTGGCAGAAGCAAAAAACAAAACAAAACAAAAAAGACACAGAGACCAATGGAACAGAATCGAGAACCCACAAATAAATCCACGCATATACGGGGAAATTGATTTACAACCACAAAAAAGCCAAGAATATGTTAATGGAGGAAAAAAAGTCTCTTCAATAAATAAATGGTGTTGGAAAAACTAGACAGGCATATGCAAAATAACGAAACTAGACCACTGTCTTACATCATACACAAAAACTAACAATATGGAATAAAGACTTGAATGTAAGATCTGAAACAATAAAATACATAGAAGAAAAGATAAGCACTAGGCTTCTAGACATTGGTCTCAGAGATGTTTTTGTGAATTTGATACACAAATAAGGAAAACAAAATCAAAAATAAATTAATGGTACTACATCAAACTAAAAACTTTCTACACAGCAAAAGAACCATCAACAAAATAAAGAGGCGGCTGATTGGGAGAAGATATATGCAACTGATACTTTTAAGGGGTTAATATCCAAAATATATTAAAAAACACATACAGCTCAACAACAACAATTTAAAAATGCGCAGAAGATGAGTAGACATTTTTTTAAAAAAAAAGACGTACAAAAGGCCAACAGACACATAAAAATATGTTCAATATCACTAGTTATTAGGGAAATGGAAATCAAACTACAATGAGATATCACTTCACACATGTTAGGATGGCTGTTATCAAAAATACAAGAAATAACAAGTGTTGGAGGGGATTGGAGAAAAGGGAACCCTCATACACTGTTGGTGGAATTGTTAATTTGTGCAGCCAGTATGAAAAACGGTATGGAGGTTCTTAAAAAAATTAATAGGACTACCATATGATCCAGCAATTCCTCTTCTGTGTGTTCACCCTTCCTCCAAAATAAAAACACTAATTTGTAAAGATATATATCCACCCTATGTTTATTGCAGCATTATCTACAATAGCCAAGACATGGGAAAACCTAAGTGTCCATTGATAAAGAAGATATGATATATACATACAATAGAATATTAGCCATTAAAAAAAAGATGAAATAGTGCCATTTGCAGCAACGTGGACGGATCTTGAGGGTATTACGCTAAGTGAAATAAGTCAGATGGAAAATGGCAAAAACTATGTTATTTCACTCATGTGGAATATAAAACAAAAGAGTAACAAGCTAACAAAAACAAACTCAGTTACAGACAACAGAATGGTGGTTACCAGAGGAGAAGGTTGTTGAGGGATTGGTAAATTGGGTAAAAGGGGTCCAATATGTGGTAATGGAAGGTAATTAGACATTCAGTGATGAGCATGCCATAGAGTATACTGATATAAAATTACAATTTACCCATAGAAGGTCTGAGAAAGCCTCAGAATCACTAATCCTAGAGGGCTGATGGAAGGTATTCCTTTTCCAAAGAGAGTAAAGACAGGAGCAGATGAGTGCTACTTCAAAAGTGAAGACAGATTTACAGCCATGTTACGCTGAACTAGCCCGATCCCATCTGATCTCGGAAGCTAAGCAGGGTTGGGCCTGGTTAGTACTTGGATGGGAGACCACCTAGGAAGACCAAGTGCTGTAGGCGTAAAAATTTAAAAAATAAGGGATTGTAAGCTGACAAGGTCCTTGCAATTTGTGAGGTCAACCAAGGGTTGTCTCACCTAAAAATTTATTTAAAAAATAAATAAAAATACAAAAGTAAAGACAGAAATGTAAAACTTCAGGAACATAAAAAATAAAGGTAACATAACACCAAAGTATTAAAAGTCTTCCAGTAACCAATCTCAAAGGCTTGGAAATCTGACTGACACAATAAAGAATTCAAAATAGCTATTTTAAAGAACCTCAGTGAGCTACAAGAAAACACGAAGAAAATTTGATGAAACAAGGAAAACAATACATGAACAAAAGAAAAACAACAGAGAGAGATATAGTAATAAAAAAGATTCATGAGCTGAGGAACACAATGAATGAAATGAAAAAGATTGCATTTTTCATTTAATAACTAATAACTATAGCTACTATATCTTGTTAGCAAATATGCAGAATAAAAAGATATTGTAACATCAAAATATAAAAGAGTAAAAGGGTGGAGCCTCTATAGAGGAACAAATATAAGTTGCTATCAGCATAAAATGGTCTGTTTTATTTCTGAGATGTTCAATGTAAGCCTCCTGGTAACCACAAAGCAAAAATCTAGCGTAGAATCACAAACATAAAAAAATAAAACAGCATAGCACTGTGGAAAATCACCAATTCGCAAATGTAGGCAGAAACAGAAGGGAAAATAATAGAAATACAAAACAACTAGAAAGCAATTAATAATATAGCAGTAGTAACTCCTTACATATCAAAATGTAAATGGATTGAATTCACCAATGAAAGGCACAGAGTAGCTAGATGTATTTAAAACAAAACAAAACAAAACAAAACTATATGCTGCCTAGAAGATTTATTTCAGATTTAAAGACACACATAGGCTTAAAGTGAAGGGATGGTAGATTATATTCCATGAAGTGGAAAGCAAAGAATTTGGGGTAGCCATACTTATATCGGACAAAATAGCCTTCAGGCCAGAAATGGCAATAAGATACAAAGGTCATTATATAGTGATACAAGGGTCGATGCATCAAGAAGATATAACAATCATAAATACATATGCACTCAACATCAGAGCACCTAAATATACTAAGCAAATACTAACAGACCTGAAGGGAGATACATACATTACAATAATAGTAGGGGAGTTTAATACCCCACTTTCAGCAATGGATAGATCATCCATACAGAAAATCAATAAAGAAACACTAGAATTGAGCCATATTTTAGACCCAATGGACTTAACAGCTATATAGAACATTCAATCCAACAGCAGTAGAATATATATTCTCCTCAAGTACACATGGAACTTTCTCTAGGGTAAATCATATGTTAGGCCACAAAACAAGTCTTAGCAAGTTTAAGACGACTGAAATCATACTATCTTTTCTAACCACAACAGTATAAAACTATAAATCAACAAGAGGAAATCTAGAAAATCTACAAATATATTGAAACTGAATAATACACTTCTGAACAACCAGTAAGTCAAAAGAGAAATTTGAAAAATCTTAAATGAAAACAAACAATGTAACTGATAACTACATGATGCGAAGAAAAAGTTGATAGGTATAAATGCATATGTCAAGAAATTGGATCTCAAAATAACAACTTTGCATCTCAAGGAACAAGAAAATGAAAATTAATCCAAATAGCAAAGGAAAAGAAATAATAAAGATCAGAGTGGAAATAAATGAGACAAGACACAATAGAAAAGATCAACAAAACTAAAAAATAGAAAATTTATTTCATTGCCTCCTAGTCTTTTTAATTTCTGCTCTGATCAGAATGTCCTATATAACTATAACTTCTCTTCTAATTCATTCTGGTAATGTTCCCTCCAGTATCTGTATACATTCAGGAGAAGCGCAAATGTCCAATATGTAGCTGTGCAGTCCCATGAACCCTGTTGCACGCTCTCTGGGGTGCCATTAGTTAATAGTTTAAAATCTGTAAAGGATTTTTTCTCCTTACTGACTTCTACTGGGTGTGATGCTGATGGTATCGGTTGCTTGTAGACGCTGAAATTTGAACTTAGTTTGCAGTTTCAAACTACTGAAGACTTGTTTTGCATACCTTTATTGATGGAGTGTCATAATCTAGGGACATTATTCAACATGGAGGGTGGTTATCTTAGTTTGGACTTCCCCAGTAGCAGACACTGTGTCAAGGATTCTAGAACAACAGTTCATTTGGGAAGTGATTCCAGGAAGCACCATTAAGGGAGGGGGTGAGTGAAATAAAACATAAGATAATATTCTTCATCCACAAAGTTACTACTGAGGACAACTGGAGTTTAACTCCCCTGGGAAGTTCTGGGGGGTGGGGAGGACAGTGCAGAACATGCCTCAAAGTTATCTCACCTAAGGGTGACAAAGCTGGAGTATTTATACACCAAATCCCCTCCTGTCATTTGTCGTGAGCTGATTCCAGACCTTAACTCTGCCACTTCTGGTTTGCCCTGTGTTTGTGGGTCTGCTCCCATAGTTGAAAAAATCCCTTCAGGCAGAGAGCCAGTTGTTCTCCGCAAGCAGGTTTCAGGCAGGTAGAAATGAGTGCCAGGGCACTTGACTGCACCTGTCTCAGTGGCCTATTCTTTGGTCTAGAAATTAGTTTAAATCAGAGATCTCATAAAGCAGAGACTGATTTGGAGTCATGATTGCACGATACTTGAGAGATGACCCATGTCTCACTGAAATGGTCTGTGGGTATGAGGAGCACTGACTGCAGTACATAGGAGCAAAAACAGAAACAGTAGTCCAACAGGTTAGAAAAACACTGATTGAAACGAGCTCAAACAGCTTTAAGGACTGTGTCCTAATATACGCAGATTTTTAAAACAGCTTTTTCTAAACTTGATATGCAGCATTTCCCAAACTAATTTAACCACAGAACCCCCCTTTTTCCGGCTTATTTTGGGCTGATGTTCTATGAAACATACCTTGAAAAATGCTGATCTAGCCCAGTCCTCTCATGTCACAGGTAAGCTCAGAGCCCTTGTGACTGGTCAAGATCATGCAGATTAGTAGTAGTTAAACTGGGCCTGGCTTAGTGCTTTTCATTCTACCCTGTTTTCTCCCATTTCAATTCAGGAAGCCTCTGGTGACCCATCTCTCCTGCTTCTTGAGCTCTTTTCAGAAGGGCTTCTTAGGGGATATTGATTGTTTCTGGACGTCAAGGGTACCTATAGCCCTCCAGTAAAAACAAGTTCATGAAGCCCATTTAGTGGGCTTTTCAAGATATAGAATCATATGTGTTTGGTATTGGTCAAGAGGTTTGGCATGCTTACTCCAAGATTGTTCAAAATAGTGCATTTTCTTGCCATTCTGCTCTAGGAAGAAAGACAATGATATAAAGTATCTGTTAGAATAATTCGATATGATTTGAATCTACTGGAGGTTATTCCTTTTCCCTGATGCAGCCTAAGAACAGGAACCCACTGGCAGATCCCACTGCAACCAAGATTCCTGATCTGATCAACAGCTTGCTTCAAGGTGCAGGCATGGAGGGACACCCACACCACTTGGTCTTGTCTGGGATGTACAGACCAGTAGAGGCTGTGATGTCCTCAGTATTTCCTCAGAGTGCACAATCTACCCCAGAAAGAGATTTTGATGAGATGAGATGTCACTATTCCTCTCTTCTCCTTTATTAACCTTAAGAGCTGTCATATATTTGGGGCACTTTCTTATGGTAAGGATTATACATAGCATGTTATTTTACAGAGATCATTTAATTTTCACAACAACGTGAAAAACATGCTATTTGCTTATGTGAGCAAACTAAATAGGCTTAAAAAAGCTATTTGACTTGCCCATGGCTGCCAGCATGGAGCAGGAGAACCCATTCCAGAAAGGGAAGCCTAGGAGACTGCATTCATCTATACTCATTAGTGTCACATCCTCAATAAGAAAAAAATAAATCAAGATAAAAATGAAGCAAATCCAGTTGGTAAGCTTGATAGAAATTAATCGTGGTTAGTGATGTGAACAAGCTAGCCCTTGTCAGAGAGCCAAACATCTACTATTCCCAAAGTTATTTGATTCTACCTCTAAGAAAATCATTGCAGTTTGAATTACCAGATGAAAATTATAATGGCTGCATTGTATTCTCCTTTACAAAAGTAAATTGAACCCTTTAACTTAAGGAGAGTGTATATCCTCTGCTTATTGTCCTAGGGAATAGCAATAATGGGATGCAGCTTTTTTTATAGCTGTTCTATAAAAATGAAAAACAAAACTACACCCAGACAAGCTTTAACCTGAACAGGTACAGTCAGTGTTATTAAAATATGAAGCCATATGTTTGGAGACTAGAGAAATAAGAGGACGATAAATCAGACTTTCAGGTTTGCACAGAGAGCTGAAAGATGAAGCACTGGTATCGAATGTGTGCCTCCGATGCCCTGATTGTGCTGGGTACTGTTTCAGTTGGTGAATAATAGATACTGGACACAGGGATAAAAAGTAGGGAATAGAAAATAATTTTTAAAGAGTGTAACAATTTCACAAAACTCAAGCAGAAGCAATGAGAGTTCTAAGAGGAAGGGTAAGATAAATGGCAACTTCGGGGTATTCTTAACCATAAATGATACTCTCCTGCAAAATGGGGACAGAATCAGGCTCGATAAATGCCATGACAATATATAACTTTGCTCTGGTTCTTTGGCTGCCAGGGGAGCAAATGAGTCCATGTGAGATGTTCTCTAAAGACTCCCACAGTGCCTTATGCCTAATAGATTCACTAGATGAAGCTGAAGTTTTTAATGACTGGGAACTAGGCCCCAGAGGGCTGGCTAGAATGAAGAGATATGGTTTGCCCTTTCCCCAGGACATTCATGTTTCAGAGATCAGAAGAGGGTCTCTGACTAGCAGGCAGATGGTGATGCTGTGGTAGAGTGTAGGAGGAGGAGGGAGGGCGGGTAATGGAAATGTATTATAAACCCTGATTTTGTGGGTAACTAAAAGGCCTTGCATATGGCAAATGGGCTGTGCAAGGGGACCCGAGGTCATCCAGTAATAGCTGAGGAAGGAGATTTTGGACTAGAGAACAGTGGGTGAAATGGAACAGATGGAGGCTGTATTAGGCACTGAGGTCACACCAGCCCTAAGGAGAGAAGTTGGCATGAATTATGTAGCCACATTCTAAGTGCAAATATGTGATTGCTTAGCAAATTAAAGAGGTAATGAATGAAGGATGGATTGGAAGGTGACAAGTCAGAGTTGCCAGAGTTATCATATGTCATTTAATCACACTGACATTTCACGGGCAAGAAGAAAATGTGACCAAGAGACAGCATATATTAATGCAAAGAACAAATGAAGTGAGGCACAACTGACAAGTTTACTCCAATAATAACTATAGGAAATTGGGCAAATATCCCCTTTGTGTCTTTTTCCCATTATTTGTAAATGATGATCTTTGTGGCACCAAATATTACACAAGGGTTCAGAAATAGAGGATTACTCTAAACTCAATTCAGTTATCATTAAAGTAAATAATAATTATAAGCAGAAGCTGTTATTATCAAAGTGGAATTGTTTTTAATGTAAGAGAAGTGAATCATATTTGCCAGTATGTAAAATGTAATAAAAGTATATGAAAATTATACCAAGGGTGAGATTTACTGTGAAGAAAGCAGAGGTTTAAAGTCCTGAGTTTTAAATTCTGATAGATCTGTAATTGAATCCAAGTTTTTCATGATAGCGATACAATATGTATCAACAGCTACATGATATTGATGTATGTCGAACTTTTATGAGTCTTAGTTTATCTGTAAAATGAGAATGAGCCAAACTCCATCAGTGTTTACATTTATATCTTTAATCCATTTTGAGTTCATTTTTGTGAGTTGTGAAATATAGGGTTCCAATTTCATTCTTTTACATGTGGATATCCAGTTTTACCAAGACCATTAATTGAAGAGACTATCCTTTCCCCCATTGAATATCCCGGCTCCCTTGTCAAATATTAGTTGACCATATATGCATGGGTTTATTTCTGGGTGCTTGATTCTGTTCCATTGGTTTATGTGTTTGTTATTATGCCAGTACCACACTGATTTGATTACTCTAGCTATGTAGCGTGGTTTGAAATCAGGAAGTAAGATGCCTTCAGCTTTGTTCTTTCTCCAGATTGCTTTGGCTATTTGGGGGTCTTTCATGGTTCCACACAAATTTTAGGTGTTTTTCTATTTCTGTAAGAAATGCCACTGGAATTTTGATATGGATTGCATTGAATCTACAGATGGCTTTAGGTAATATGAACATTTTTAACGGTATTAGTTCTTTCCATCCATGAACCTGGAATATCTTTCTATTTATTTGTGTCTTCTTCAATTTCCTTCATCGAAATCTTCTAGTTTTCAGTGTACACATATTTCACCTCTTTGGTCAAATTTACTCCTAAGTATTGTATTGTTTTTGATGCTATAGTGAATAGGATTATTTCATTTTTCAGATATTTTGTTATTATTGTATAGAAACACAACTGACTTCTGTATGTTGATTTTATATCCTGCAAATTTACTAAACTTGTTAATTAGATCTAACCATTTTTTGGTGAAGTCTTTAGGATTTGCTATCTATAAAAACATATCACCTGCAAACAGAGACAATTTTACTTCCTCATTTCCAATTTGGGTACATTTTATTTCTATTTCTTGCCTGATTGCTCTGGCTAGGACTTTCAGTACTATGTTGAATAGGAGTGGTAAGAGTGAATACCCTTGCCTTGTACTTGATTTTAGAAGAAAAGTGTTCGACCTTTCACTATTGAGTACGATGTTATTTGTGGTTTTTTCATATGGGCTTAATTATGTTGAGGTACATACCTTCTATATCCAATTTGATGAATTTTAAATTGTGAAAGGATGTTGGATTTTGTCCTTTCTGCATTTCTGCTTTTCTGCATCTATGGAGTTTATCATAAGATTTTTATCTTTCATTCTATTAATCTGGCATTTAACATGTACTGATTCATGTTAAACTATCCTTGCATCCCAGGGATAAACCCTACTCGATCATGGTGTATGATTCTTTTAAACATGCTGTTAAATTCAGTTTACTAATAATTTGTTGAGATTTTTTTTGCATATATATTCATCAAGAATATTGGCCTATAGCTTTCTTTACTTGTAGTGTTTTTATGTGGCTTTAGAATCAGGATGAGGCTGGTCTCATAAAATTAACTTAGGTATGTTCCTTCCTCTTCAATTTTTAGAAGACTTCAAGAAGGATTGGCATTAATTCTTTTAAACATTTGGTAGAATTCACCATGAAACCATCTGGTCCTGGGCTTCTCTTTGTTGGGAGAATTTTGATTGCTTAATCAGCATGTACTGTGGTGAGCCAAGAGCCCAGGTTCACAGGCCTCAGCAGAGAGCCACCTAGGGCTGCAAGAGTAGTTCTGGTGCTAGGTTGGGCTGGCTCTGGGGTCTTTCAGTGAAGGTGGGTGTTGACTTCTCTCTCCTTCTGCCACAAGGAGGGGGTCTTCCTTTGCACTGAGCTGCCTGAGCTTGGGATGTAAAGCTGTAATGATGGAATAATGTGAATCTGTCTTTCCTACAGATGTTTCAACCCATCTCAATGCATCTTTTATTTCTGTGTTTTACCCAGGTGTTATAATCTTTCACCTGCAATCCTTAGTTCTTGTAAAGGTATTTTCATACTTAGATAGTTTTTCAAATTGATGTTCCCGGGGAGATGATGAGCACTAGAAACTTCTGTGCCACCACTTTGCTCTCTTTTTTAAATGCTTGCTTGCTTCTTTTCATACTTTCATTAATGTATAAAAATCAGTCTCACTTTGAATTTTAATTCACAGTTATTTTACTGTTACTGAGGTTATGGCAAATCTTTCTCTGAATTATGTTTATATCTTTATCATCTATTGAATATTTACAGTTTTTATTATAGTCTTTAGAAATTCTCTATTATTCATATCAATGTATTAGAATATTTATTTTACATGATATTTAAATTGACTATATATTTGTTGTGATGAAAATGTATGCTTTTGAAATAAGAATACAAGTAGAGAGTCTATAAAGAATGTATGTATACATAACTGTATAGATAGATCCAGATGTATAGGAGAAATTAATATGTGATAAAGTGGTATTTCAACTGCAAGAGGAAAGATAGCTTATGTAATGTGTCCCTAGTATAAAGAATAATCTCTAAGAAAATAAATTTAGACTCTTGCATCACATCGTAGAAATGAATATTGGATTAAGAATGAGAAATGAGAAATAAAATAGAAAAGGAAAAAAAATCTTCAATTCTCTAACTCAGATTTCTTAGTTGAAAAATAAGTACATATATACTCTCACAGTGAAGCAAAGACATAATGGAAGCAAAAGCTCTCAAAACAGTATAGTCATCTGTAAATACAAAACAGAGATATTATTACGTTTTAACCAATGAGTTGGTCTACTTTAGTGAGTGCTTTGTGGCTAGAGCTTGCTGTTCAATGGTGAGACATAGGCCACTGACTGAGGACTATAAACATATCCCTCAAAGAGAATTTACAATGAAGGATAGAAAAAGTTGCTAAACCTCTGTGATAATGCAGATCAATTGCACAAAAGAAATCTGTGTGAGAAATTTCTCCAGCAGATTGTAAGACATAAGTAAAGCTGAGGAAATTTGTTTTCTTCTCATTAAACCAGAAAGAATTATTCATCTCCATGAATGCAAATGAAAGCTTTCCAAATGGTGTGGTCATAACATGGTAATTAAATGCCTGAGTGCCAGCCAGATTCCTTCATTTTTCTAAATTATAATAATTACGATTGACCATTACTGATAATTATAGTGATCAGAGAGTCAAATCTTAATTTTTCATTCTCTTTTCTATAATAAATGTGTAATTCCTTCCAGTAAAATCCACCAAGTTTTCCTTCTCCTTAACCAATTCCTTTCTGACTTTTTACTTCATCCCCATGGAAAACAAATCTCTTTCATCCTCTCCTTTGTTTTTATTCACCTCATAATAATGGTTTCTTTTTATTTTGGATTTCTCCCAGGGGCTAATCAGGAGATATCTGGCTATATAAGCATTATATCAAGGTAAAATTAAAAGATTAAATATGTAAATTATTGTTTTTAAAAAGGGTTTTATGTATTCTGAGTGCCTGAATCATTTTATATCCACTTATTATCCCTGTAATTAAAATAGGAGCTAGCAATCAAAGGCCCTATCCAATTCCTTGAGGAAATCATACCAGTTAAAAAAGAAATCATTAGCTAACTCTTTCAACTTTACACTAACACCGTGTTTCTCAGCCCATTAAATGTATCACTTTCCTAGCTGGCATACATAGCATAAATGGTGGTTTCTGTTATGGGACTTTAGAAGGACTCCTACAAATCATATCCTTAGTGTTTCTTTCCCTTTGAGTTATTTAATTCCATTCTCCAGGTATCTCCTCTGAGTTTGTCAAGCTGCCCTTAATCATCCATGGCATTAAGTTTATAAATTTGCATCTTTTTAGAAGCACTAACAGGTAGGAAATTCTGAAGGCCATTTTGACACTCTGAATCAAAATTTCAATACATAGAAATTTTGGCCCTGCAGTAATAGCTATAAAAAGGCAAAAATAAGTGGATATTTATTGTAGTATGATTTCAGTAAAAATATATATATATATGTATGTATATATATAGTAAATAACCTATATTTATATGTATATATATGTGTATATACATACATATGTATATATATACACATACGTGTACATATATACATATACATATGTATGTGTATATACGTATATAGTAAATATATGTGTGTGTATATATACACACATATATAGTAAATAACCTGCATATCCATCAAGAGATAACTAATCATTTAAATTATGGTATGAATACATAATGGGAAAATATTTAGATACTGTGATTATACATACATATACACACCCGATACACTTATTGCCATGAGAAGTTGCCCAAGAATTGACTCCATTTGTATATAATTTAATGTGTTTATGTATGTGTGTGAACATAGAGAAAAGACAAAGAATCAAAACCAAATGTTAGCAGGATTTTATCTGAATAGCAGGGTCTCAGGTAACTTTAATGTTTTATAATTTTTATATGCTTTGTATATAAGGGTATAGCATGGATTAGAACCATGCCATAAAGAATGTTTGAGTATCTCCAAGTAGATTTTATTTAATTCTGTCATTAAAAAATATGTAACTATTATCATTTTCTGGATTGGCTGAATCACGTCCCTGTAAAAATCTATAATAGTCATAGAGACCAGAACAACAACAACAAAAAAAACCTATTTGTGTTCCCTACCTAGAACATTCTAACATATTTATCCAGTGACACAAAGATATATTTAACTGGAACACTTATTCATAACTTTGAATTATGCATAGCTTTGCCTCTTACTCAGAAACCTTACTATCTTTATCAGATCCAATTCTCTGGGAGAAAAATTGAAGGGACCTGTAGCAGAACTGAAAAGTTACCCCTCTTAGATAAAAAGAAGTTTCAGTGAAGCTCTAGCAGCAGACCTGTGGAAATTTACCGATTACTAAGGATCCCTGCAACAAGCTGCTGATGACAAGTTCTCCTATATGTCACACAATCCTTTGCATATTCTTCTATTTTTTTCTTGTCTTTGTTCGTTAAGATTTGGCCCTTCAGGTTTAGCCTATAGTGGTCCCCCACCTAAGGCCAAGGTTCACTAGAGACACTCATCTCAGTACATTAATGGTTTTTACCTTAGCAATCTTGCACTGCCTCCCCAACAACACCGGGGACAATTGGCAAAGTCTGGAGACATTTTTGGTTGTCACAACTGAGGGAATACGGTACCACTGATAGCTATTAGGTAGAGGCAAGAAACACAACCTCCCCACCACAAAACACACACAACAAAGACTTATCTGATCCCAAATATCAACAATGCTGAACTTATAAAACCCTTCTCTTGAAGGAAACAGCTATGGATGAATGAGAAAGAAAATAGAGGACTGAAAATAAAGAGGTTTCCACACTTCTAGGAAATGAATGATTGTTCTGCAGCCGCATTAGCAAGTTGCCACCAGAACCAGTTTTAAACCCATTTATCCATCACTAAAAATCTGTGAACACACTTACATAAGCCAATCAGTAACAGCCTTTTGTTTTTGAAAGTCAGATGATCAGAAATGAACTCATTCCAATAAACACTGTACTCAAGCCAAATGATCAACAGCTGGTACACATATATAGATGTGGTCAAACCCTTTACACCTCTGAAAATATACCTATTCCAAAACTCCTTGCTTCTCAAAACTCTGTATAAAATTTCTTTCCTTGGGCAGACTGTGCCTGACTAATGTAGTTCTGCCTTACTCTAATAAGCAGTGAATTTATCTTTGTCTTTATATTCCAGATAGTGGCACACCTAGAATTGTCAAAAGATTATGACACTATCTGTCAATATCTGAAATAACAAAGCAAATTATTTGTATAATAAGTGAGAGCTATGCTGATCAGGAACAAATGACTGCTGACTTTACATAGTGATGTGGGGAAGCAGGGAGTTCTTCCAACAGGAGGTTGTGGCTTTGATATGGACAAACCAAACACAGATGAGAAATGAAAGTCACTATTATCGGCCAACAGGATGTGATTGCGGTGTCTTGGGTTCCCAAACCAAGCAGAGGCTGGGAAGGGGCCATATGACCAATAACCTGACTGATTTAATGCTGGAATGCAGACTAAACAAAAGAAATTTCTTTCACAAATTGAAAAAACAAGGAAGGGTCTCATGAAAGATTTTTAGGGCACCCAGGGCCAAGTTTGGCCAATTAACTTTTCAGGAATTAGTCACCAGTCGAACAAACGAATAACTCTCAGAGCTGCCTTGCATTGGAATTTAGACTTATTTGCATATGTCTCCATTTATTCCCTATGAAAAATCCTCTTATACGTTCAAAAGAAAGAATAAAATCCAGAAAACAGCAAAAAAAATATAAAACCAGACTATACATAGATAGACAACAACAAAAGCAAGGCAAGCAGCAGGAAAGGAACAGGTTAATGGCGAAAAAAATATTTACCAAGTGGCATAAAGGTCTAATGACTTTATATAAAAACCTAAGTCTAAGTATTTACCATATACAATATTTGTATAAATAAACTGTACAAAGACCTAGGTCTAACGACCTTATGCAAAGCCCTATTTGATCACAAATCCTAGGATAACAAGGTAAATTCAGCAATAAGAGCTCAGTGAAACTACTCAGAACTCAGGTTGCTGTTGAGACTGATGTGGCTCAAAATATAGAGTTTGCTCACAAGGGCCCAGTGAGAACACCTTTTGCTCTGAGCAACCTCTATAATTCTGCTAAGCCAAGGTCTTGAAAACAGTCTCAGTAGAACCTTGTAGATTTCTGGCGCAGTTTTGACAAAACTGTGGCTGTCAAAACTCAAGAAAGAAGTGGTGCCTCTATCTGCTCCTATACTAGGAGAATGAAATATTTCACTTTATTTTAAAAGCCCTGACTTTCAACCTAGAGCTTCTAGGAATTAGATTTCCTCTTTTCTGGTCATTTTGCTATAGTTGTTCAAAAACCATATCATGGGGCTGTCCAGATTTCGTAGCACATCTCTTGGGAAGCTTACTTCATGTTTTTTATTCAAAATGTTTATTAAACGGTAATTATGTGCCAGGCATAATTTTAGGTGTTGGATAGTCAGCAATATTTGTTCATCTATAGGTCATCATTTGTCTGTGACTGGACTATGTACAGCATGCACTGCGTAACAGTGTTTCGGTCAACAACAAACCACATATGGAATGGTGGTCCCATATGATTATAGTGGAGCTGAAGATACCTATTGCCTAGAGATGCCATAGCCATTGTAACATCATAACACAGTGCATTTGACTCATGTACTTGTGGTGATGCTGGTGTAAAACAACCTGCTGCTCCGCCAGTTGTATGAAAGTATAGCACAGACGATTATGTATAGTACATATTAGTTGATAATGATAATAAATGACTATGTTACTGGCTTATATATTTACTATACTATACCTTTTATTGTTATGTTATAGTGTAGTCCCTCTGCTTATAAAAAGTTTGCTGTAAACAGTATGTCATGTTTACCGGGATCAGCCTCATACATCTCGTGTTTACCATGTCTCCTGATTGCATCATTATGCAATCAGGAGACATGGTAAACACGAGATGTACATACAGATGGCCAACAGACATGAAAATATGCTCAACATCACTGATCATCAGGGACATGCAAATCAAAACTGCAGTGAGATATGACCTTGCATCAATCAGAATGGCCATTATCGAAAAGTCAACAAATAGCATGTGTTGGCGAGGATGTTGAGAAAGGGAACTCTTGCTCACTGTTGGTGGAACTGCAAATTAGTGCAGCCTCTATGGAAAACAGTACAGAGATTCCTCAAATAACTGAAAATAGATCTACCATATGACCCAGCAATTTCTCTACTAGGTATTGATACAAAGAAGATGAAAACACTAATTCAAAAAGATATATACACTCCTATGTTCTTTGCAGCATTATATTAAATAGCCAATATATGGAAGCCACCTATATGTCCATTGATAGATGAATGGATAAAGATGATATAACATACTTATATACACACACACACACATATACACACACACACATATATATAGATGGTGGACTATTTTTCAGCAATAAAAAAGAATGAAATCTTACCATTTGCAAAAACATGGGTGGACCTAGAGGGTATTATGCCAAAAGCAAAAACTTTATGGTTTTATTTATATGTAGAATCTAAAAAACAAAACAAACAAAAATAGACTCATAGGAACAGAGGTCAAACTGGTGGTTGCCAGAGAGGAAAGGAGTGGAAGGATGGGTAAAAAAGGTGGAGGGGAACATAGTCAACATTATAAGCTTGCATGGTGACAGATGATTACTAGACTTAGTGTGATCACATTAAACTGTATAATTGTCAAATCACTGTCCTGTACACCTGAAACTAATCTAATATTGTATACCAACTATACTTAAATTAAAACAGCCTCAGTGACATCTCCATTGTCTTCCGATCCTCTGAAGCCTCCATTAATTTCTAAGCTCATCAGTGAAAGAAGCAGACAATTAAATTCATCTTCTTTGGGTCATGGTTGGCTTAGGAGATTCTGAGGAGACAATGACTCTGGAGTTGAACCCGAAATTATGATACGAATGAGAAGAGAGTGAATTAAATTGAGTTTCCATAAAAGCAGGAAAAGAAATTAATAATTTACATACATTTTCTTTCCTGTTTTTTTTTTTTTTAACTAAAGCAAAATGTTTATTAAGTTCTAGCCTACTATGTACGTGTATCTTTTATCATGCTAGAATACACACCCTAGGTCACCATTCAGTACTGCAAAATGGTCCATGACCTGGAAATTGACTTGTGCCACGCTAGTGTATGAGACTTCAAATGTGGGTGCTCTTGTTTTCACTCTCATTTACTGGGCTTCCTATGGCTTCTGAAGTGTTATCACGTAGAAACCTGCTTTCCAGGAAGCCCTTGCATTAGGGAGCAATTAGGATCAGCTGTTCATTCACAGCAGTTTGAGGCCCACTGGAATCCATGCAGATTAAGAATTTAGAGACTTGGTGACTTTAATGTGCCCAACTTTTTGCTATGATAGTTGAAAACAAGGCTATTATAAGGATTCCCTTGTGCACTGAAAGCTGAAAGAATACAGAAAATACATAGAACCTGCAACATTTTTAAAAACAAAACAGTTGCATTTTTAAAAAAATATATGGAGAAACTGGAAAACAACAGAATCCCAGCTGAGGCAATCATTGCATTTTATGGATACTCAGTCTAAAGCACTTAAATTTAACAATTAAAAAGACACTGGGGAAGAAGGTAATGTTCCATTTTGGTACTTTAAACCTGTTGTTTAGGTTTCACTGAGTGAGTTCTCAAAATTTCAGCTGTTCCTGCTTAAAACCAGAGGTGCAAATATTTGAGATCTGGAACAAGATTATGAATCAAAACAAACACTCAAAGAAAAAGAATTCTCAAAATTTCAGTGGGCTGAGATGGGAAAAATCATTTTAAGTAGTGATTCACACCATGAAACATGACAATTTATAATATAATACTGTATCACAAGATGGAATCTCAGAGATGCCATTCTTTAAAAGAATAATTCAAAATAAGAGCAGAATAATGCCTACTTCTATTTCTTTGGATTACATTCTCTTTATTAGCCCCACCAAATCCAGCTATATATAAATATTTTCATATATATAAAATATTGAGCCCAGACACAGAATTTTTTTAAATTATAATAATAAAATCATGAAGGAACTAAAATGAAAAGCTAGGCATCCAATCTCTTCAGTAATACAACACTTCTCATTTCAAATATATCCAGTATATATTAATACCACAAATTATCTGTTAGGCACATGGCCTCATAGTAAACATATATAAATAAGTTAAACAGACATACTACCTATTTATTGGAAAACTATAAAGGAAAGTAAACAAGTATGTCAAATTCTGCTTTCTATTTATATTCAGTCCTGTTTTGCTTCCACATTCTGTCTACCATATGTACTATCAAACTAAATGAAAACAAATATTTTTAAAAAGTAATAAAATCTCTATGGTAGTGAGAATGTTAGCTTGATGTGTCAATTTTAGCCACATTTGCTAATACTGGATAAGTACAGAAAAGGTATTAGCTTAAACCTTTTACTTTGACCAGTGATGAGTAACTTACAAAAGCCATTCATGTAAATAATATTTAAGAAGCTCTCATATGCCATGCTCTGTAATTGAGGCCAAGAATATGGCAGTGAACTAGATGGTCAAGGTCCTCAGTTATCATTTTATCATTTATCTCAAATATAGTAAGAAAAATTAAAAGAAATACAAACCAGGATAATATGAGAGGAACTAGAAGCAAGAAGGAATAGAAGTGTTTGGATGGTCAGGGAAAGCTTTTCTGAGGAGGTAACATTTAAGCTAAGGCCTGATTGTCAAGAGGCCGCAGCCAAGAACATTCTTTGTAAACAGAACTGCAGGTGCAAAGGCTTAGCTGGATGGAGGAAAAGAAAGAAGAGTGCTATGGTTTAATGCAATAAACACAGGCCCCTAAATTCATGGTGCATGCCTGTGACATTTCAATCAAAACAGTCCAATCAGTTGTGTGTAGACACAGTTCACTGTAGGGTTTCCACCCCCATGGAATACCAAATGGGTCTAGGATAGGAAACCTGTTATAGAAAGGGCTTACTTGATAGCCATAGCAAAACCCTGCTTAGTTCCTCTTTAGAAGGTTCATGGTCTGTCTTTGCATCTTGACTCTTAAACAGTGCCTCTGTACAGTCTGCAGAGATGAATATCAACACTTGGCATGCCATCTGCATAGAGCTAATTATATACACTTTGTTATGTGTCACTATAAGATATTTCAGAATGAAATGTGCGAACCATCTGCCAACAACTTTATTCACATTTCTTAGATTATGAACAAGAAACTTTATACTTCTTTTCCTCCCAGGGAACACAAATTATAATGTGCACAAGGTGGGTATATTGAAAAAAAATTCTAAAAATGGTTTTGGCACGTACCAGAAAATAGGAAGTATTTTCAGTAGAATGTCCTAGAATCATTTGTATCCATTACTCTGCCATGTGTCCTTGATACAGTTATACAAACTAAACCTAACCCCCCAGACAGGCACCAGTGCTTTTGGCATTATTTACATGATTGTTGGGTAAAGAAAAACAAAGAATCCATGAGCTTAAAATAAAATGCAGTTTGCCATTTGATTATGTAAATATGTGGTTGCATGATCTCCAAATTCTCCAAATCACATTTTATGCACAAAAGCAAAACCAGCTTTTGTGTTTTGGAAAGCAGGTGTGCAATTATTCCTGCAAAGAAAAAGAGAGTCATTTGCAGTGATTTGGGGGGAAGATGATTGAGCAATCACAGACGTACATGCTAAATTTGTTTCACCCTCTGACCATCTTCTGCTTGTCAAATGGATAGGCCCTTCCCACTCCCATCAGAGAAGGAAGCTGCAGAAACAAAGATAAGGAAGTCGGAAAATTCGCAGTTGCCAGTGGACATCAAACAGGCACTACTTGTTCAGTCATTTCTCACTGAGTATTTGTCCTGGCCCGGCGTTTAATCAAACAACCAGGCAAAGTTTAATACCTATCTTACTGACAATAAGTTATCCAAACACCCCCACAGAAAGCCAGGAGTTCAGTATAACTTGCAACATAAATGATTTTTAATTTTACTTTCTAAGAGTCCATTTTGAAAGAAATCAGGAGGTGCAGGTAGAAGATTAAAACAGGCTGTACTTTGATTTGGAAATTCAACTCCCTCCTTGCTATCAGAGCTTCTTTCAAAAACATAAGGGCCATGTATTCATTATGATATAAGACTAGAACCTGGATGATTCCAAAAGGCAGAAAAGTGACAGGAATACTGTTATTCGCTTGAGGTCCTTTCACTACTTGAGTTCTAAAAAATTTCCAGGATTGGACACTAATTAGTATTATAAATAGCCTAATTTCTGTGTACAAAATTAAAAATTTATAAAGTTGGATTAAGTATATACATCTAAAGTTTTTATACATATAAACTTATACATATGTATATGTACATGTACATACGAACACACTTTACTATATTTTTATGGCTGTATTTTAAGGATCAGATGAAGAAACTCTAATTGTAGAAAACTATTTTACATAATTCAAAATCACTGAATGTCAATCGCCTTTCAAATTATCCCATTGAAACTACTCAGGAGATATTCAAGTATAGGTAATTTTACTCAAATAATTTGATAGGGCTACTGGTAAACCATTAGAATAGAAACACTTGGTATAAATGAATTACAGCCAAGTACTAGAAATAATCTATCTTAGTACCCTTGATAATAAGATGGACAAATATATCTAGATACTAATTAATTCTAGATTACCTTAAAATAAGTAAATGTCCTAATCTAAAGGGTATGGACACATGAATCAGTATCACTTGGAAAAAAGGCTCAGAGCATATACCACTGTATTCCAACCTTGAACATTCTGTTCATCAAGTCCATGAATGCTTTAGATAAGGAAAAAGTGATATGCTTATTATTTGCTTATTAAAAGAAACTGAGAGAAATGGCCTACACTGGGGTAAGTTAGGATTAAAAATGACAGGATAAAATAATGGGCCAAGTTTATCAAAAAGAGAATGAATACAGTAAAATATAGTCTGGATTTTATAAAAAGTACATTTTATCAAAACTGTGCAAGCCAAAGCACAGGATTGGCTGGAATCTTTTGTTGTGCTATTTGTTCGTTGTATACACAGGAGCAAGGTGCGTAAACTCTTTGTTTCTATTTCTTTATCTATAAAATAGATACAATGAAAAGAATGCTGATCTTTGATGAATGTTGTAGAGTTAAATGAGTTTAAAGGATATTCAGGCACAGAGTCAGATCTCAATGAATGTTACAGTACTACTGTGTTTGTTTCAGAAAAAAAGAGGGAGTTTATTCTGGTTTAAAGCTCAATGTGAGTCAACAGTGTTATGAGATTGCCAAAATACATTGACCAGGGGCTTCATTAAAAGAAGGAAAATATCAACACCGGGAAGTCTATGGGGACTAGGCACCGGCCAGCCCAGCCCCTGGTTACACTCTTCCTTTCTGGTGCATCTGCCTTCTGCTATCTCTGTCTCTTTATCTGTTTCTCTATATGCATCTTTCTTGTGTATCTTTCCCTGTCATCTTCTTTCTCTCTACGCCACTTTTCTGTCACTTTAGAGGAAAACTCAACATTCTTGAATGCATCTGGGGAAGAGCAAAGACTAGCTGGTGAAGACTGAAAGTGGGGCACTAGGATGGCAGCTCTATAAACTGAAGGCTATTGGCTCAGGGGGAGGAGATGTGCTGAGGAGCAAAGCAGGCTATTTTCAAGACTACCAAAGTCGCGCAGTTTAAACCAGGTCTGTGCAGCTTAGCAGAAAGCAAGAAGAATGAATGGAGAAGTCACAGAGAAGATAATTTTGATTAAAAAATAAATAACTTTTAATCTAAAACTGTCTGGAATTAAGAATAGTCCCTTCAAAAAGGGAACCCTGCACACCGTTGGTGGGACTGTAAATTGGTGCCACCGCTATGAAAAACAGTATGGAAGTTTCTCAAACAAAAATACAACTACCATATGATCCAGCAATCTCACTTCTGGGTACGTATCTGAAGGAAATGAAATCTATCTCTTGAAGAGAGAGATATCTCCACCTCCATGTTCACTGAGGCATTATTCGCAATACCTAAGACATGGAAACATCCTAAGTACAACCAATAGATGAATGCAAAAAGAAGAAAATTCTGCAATATGTGACAAGATGGATGGACCCTGAGGGCATTATGTTAAGAGAAATAAGCCAGACAGAGAAAGACAAATACTGTATGATTTCATTTATATGTGGAATCTTTTAAAAAGTCAGACTCACAGAAACAGAGTACATTAGTGGTTGCCAGGGGCCGAGGTCGGGTAGGGGGACTGGAAAGATGTTGGCAAATGGGTGTAAACTTTCACTTATGACATGAATATGTTCTGGAAATCTAATGCATACATGGTGACCATAGTTAGTACTGTATTATGTGCTTGAAAGTTGAGAGTAAATCTTAGATGTTCTCACTACACACACACAAAAAGATAATTATGTAAGGTGATGAATGTGTTATTATTATTGTGGTAATCATCTTGCAATATATACATGTGTACCAAATTATCACGTTGGATACCTTAAACTTATACAATATGTCAGTTTTATCTCAATATAGCTGAAGGGAAAAAAGATTGTCACATCATGAAGCAATGAATTTCTGCTCACCCAAAAGTTCAGAAAGTGGATTGCGAGCCTATGGTTACACAGCAGCTGGGCTTGGATGTCCTGGAAAAGACTGGTCAGTTTAACCATTGTTACAAACAAAACAAATGATTTTGTATTTGCTGTGATTTGAGGCACAACAGAAGCCCTCGTATAAAACAAACAAGAAACAACAAACAGCACTTTGACCCAAAAATGGAACAAGATTTGAATTTTTCCACTAGATCGAAATATTGAAGGCTCTTGTCAAAGTGGAAAATACTATCTGGGAGTGACTTTTAATCATTATCGTTTTACTGTAAATTTATTTCCTGACTGGACAAAGAAACAGGTATGTAAGCTAAAATGGGATTCATTGTTGTATATAAAATAGGCAATTGATGAGAAAATATGAACAATAAAATCTACTGGGTTATGTGCTTCTTTTTGTTTTTATGACCTTCTACTCAGGAAGGCCTTGGTTCTTTATGTAATAATTGAAAGACATACCTCTGCACAAGACATAAGCCCCAGAGGCATTATCAACTATTTGACCACACAGACACGAGGAACAATGTGTATAATTAAATTAAAATATTGCTATTTACAATATACCCAATGTTATTGATTTGCTAAGTATGTAAAAAAGGAAAAATAAATACTTGGTCCTTCACTATTATCTGTAACTTCAGTGCAATTGCCAATGTATACAAGAAGAAAAGGGGCATATACACTCAGGATTCCAAATATAATTCTAAAACAGATTCCAAATGAAACACACAACATATTTGCATATAGATACAATCACCTTGAAATTTTACTACCTACTTGCTAACAAGGATATAAAGATTATTCATTTTATATGATACCTTAGGAAACAGCACCTTGTTATAACTTAATATTTATCACGAAATATTTTAGTTGAGTTAAAAACTGCATTTTTCTCACTTGCCATTTAGAAAACTGACAAGGCAAACATTCCAAGAGAAAAGGACATTTGAGAGCAGTGACACAGCTCTTGAATTCTGTAATACCCTCTTCCTGTTTCTCTAGAATACTGAATTACTAGAGAGTTTTTCAGGAGGAATTTTGAGAAATCAACTTTAAGGTTGTGTTCGTGAAAAGGGGAACAGCCTAAGCATGAGCAAGGGGTTTGTAGTAATGCAGATAAAAAGTTAGGAATGGATTTTGAAGATGTACTGAACAGTAAGAGATACAGAGAGACAGAATACAAAGATGGTTTAAATAGAAAGGAAAAAAGTGAAATACACTATCCAATAATGCTGTTATATTTTACTGTGCCCAGTGAAAGTGTATGAGGAATATCTTGAGTAGTTCCCAGGAGTTAGACATGTTTTTCTGTATCTGCAGCCCATGGCTTCATTTTGTTCAGAATAAACAACTGAACTTTTCGAAGATAATTAATGAAGAAACCTTTAAGGCCTTAGAACTTCAAGCCTGATCCTGCCTCCTCCACACATGGTGATACTGGAGTATATCTTTTATTTCTTTGATTCCAAAGGTCACTTCTGCAAATTCAGACATCAAAGGAACGAAGAAACTGATTCGTGGATTCTAGTAGTTATTTCACAAGTCCCATTTTGCCTTTTTTCCTCTCACAGTAAGACCGAACATTACACACTTACTAAATCTTCTGCCACGCCAGGAAATCAGTTCTTTTCACGTGGCAAGCTTTTGGATTATAAGAGCAAGTGGTCAAAACATAGTGATAGTCAAGAAATGGATACAGTCCCTCTCACCACCAAAATCATGTGCTTTGGGGCAAGTGATTTCCCCTCTCTGGGTTTCTGTTTTGTCCATAGAAAAATCAGAATCCTTAAATCAGTGTTTGCTAATGTCCCTTGTACTTATAAAATTATAGTATTCCTTAAGTAACCATGTGACATGCTAATGAAATGATTTTTTAATAATAGTCATCCTATTCAATTATTTGACTTAGCAATTCATATATGTGCATATTTAATATATTTAAATATATTTAAACACAGCACATACTGTAATCTTAAATAACACTTTCCTGATGGTTTTTTAATGCATATAATTCTACTTTGCTTTTATAAGAATAGTTATGTCTTAATTGCTCTATTAAAGTAGAAAGTGTAACAATCTATTTCAAGAATCTTTCTCTCTTCTCTCTCTCTCCCCCCCTCTGTCCCACACACACACACACACACACACACACATACACACCCTAAACCTATTATTTCTTGCCATCAAAATAATTTATTTGTCACACAAAGGGAGGGAGAGAGATGGTGTCATCTTAAGCAATAATAAAAAAAAAACATAATTATGCATGTTATAGCATCAAAAATCTAGGTCACAAAAATTATGAAAAATTCTTAATAATTAAAAGATATAGTATAACTATTGGTTATTTTTAAGAAGACTGAGCTTTGGGTTATTTATGAAGATTTAGGAAAAAGCAAATGATCCCTTTAAATAAGCGCATTTCTCCTAGCCACAATGATTATATTGGGGAAAGTATAAGGGTGATCTCATGGCAATAATACATGGGAAAACTCCTACAAATCCTAGTATCAAATTTTTAAAATGATGTCCAAGTCTTCAAATTATGGAAACTACAAACTAACTCATTGACTTGTTTTCTAGCAAAAATCTGGAGAAATTACTAAACATGAAAGTCTTCACCTTTAGAAAAGACTATAGTGATCTGTATGAGCCACCAGAGTGATACTCCTGCTAAATTAAATTTGCTTGTTTTCTGAATTGTCTATATAGATTTCCAAGCCAGATTTTATTACACATGGTTTATTGCAATATTGCCTTGGTTCTACTGAGTGTAACATTTTTATCAAAGAGCTGAATAAACACTTATTTGTAGACAAACATGATAACTATTGTAATAGGTAAAAGAATGAAAGGTATATATAATATCAAAGGAATCCGAACAGAAATAAATTGAACATGCCTAAATGTATGTTCTGTATTAAATTCAAGAAAAAGTATACATATATGTGGTCAGATGAGCATGCCTCAAAAGTTATTCTAGTGAAAATTACAGTGAGGAGCACCTCGAGCTAGAGCTTGCTCTATATCTGCTTATAGAAATATGTGTTCAGTTGAATGCTACCTAAAGAATCGGAGCCAGTGAGAATGAGCTAATTTCTAGCAAGTGTTCAGAGTGCCAGGCAATGTATTAAGCAGTTTATACACATAATCTCATTTAATTTTCACATCAATTTCATGAGATAAAAACTGTCCACTCCTATTTAACAACCTAGAAAACTGAGGCTTAGAGAAGTTAATTAAAATGTCCAAAGTGCTCATCTAGTAAGAGGGTAAGTCACGACTTAAAGCCACTTTAGCTGCTCCAAAGCCAATATTCTTATCGTTATAATATACAACCTTCCTACTGTGGACATTACAGAGTTAGAAACCCTGAGCTAAGTTTTTAAATTAATTGTGTATAAGATCTGATAGGAATACAAAACAAACACTTTCTTTAGTGTTAAGGATATGACTTCAATAGTGTCACCTAAAAAATAGCTTAAAGAAACATTGCCCACCGATATCATAAAGAACTCATTAGTAATTAAATTCAAATAAAAGTATTTTTTGGCTAATACATTTAAAGGTTAGTTCGACAATGATAAAACAATACTACCTCTTCTAGAATTACATTCTAGAACACCTAAATTTTGTACAAAGGAAATCACTAAAAGATTTCATTAGACTATTGCTGAAGTTTAAAAAAAAAAATGCTAAGATTTGGGTAACTGTTAGAAAGTGGACATACATAGACAAATGTCATTCTAATAGTCAAAAAGGAATAATTGAGTGTACTTCCTGCAAAGAAGAAGTAAGTAATAGAGACTAAAACCCTCCTGCTGAAAACAAATAGAAAAACTGGAAAAAATATCATGGAAAAAGCCAACAAAATTTTCTCTAGAAGAAAAAAAAAATCATTCTAGGCCTCAAATTGTTTTCACAATTTTTCAAACATATTATCCAGAAAATATGAAAACAGGACAACATAAAGGAAAATTAGCAAACAAATTAATATCAGATATAAAGAGGAATTTAATATGTTCTAAATATCAAACTTGGCTTTTTAAATAACTGCTTATCTATTCAAGAATCAAAACAAAAAGAATTTTAGCAGAAAACTGGAAAAATCGCTTTGGAGATTTGAAAAAGATCCAAAAATCTCTAGATTTTAAAATAGTTAAAATCTTGAACTCAGATGTATTTGACAGTAAATTAGACAAAGCTGGAGAGAGAACGAAGAAAGTAGAAGTGAGCAAAAAATTATTGAGAATTAAGCATAGTGGGAAGGCAAGAATAAGAACAGGTAAGAGACATACTGCAAACAGTGAGAAGTTCTAACATATGTGTACTTATAAACCCAGAAGGAAAGGAACATATGGAGCAAAAACAATGTCTGAGGATATAATAACCAAGTGTTTTCTAAAGCCGATTAAAGACATCAGTTCATTGATTCAGACATAATTTGTCTCACAGCAGACTAAATTAATCTACACACAGATACCTCAGGGTAAAACTGCAGGAAAATAAAAAGAAAAAAAGAAAAAGAAAAACAAAGAACAGCCAAAAAAAAGAGAAAGTCAAATTCTCTTTAACTTAACAGAAATAATGGAACCAAGGGAAAATGGATTAATATCTTCATTGTACAGAAAGAAAATAACTACCAATGTTAAATTCCATAATCTGAAAATAAGAATGCAGGTAAAACAAAGATGTTTTATAATTGAAAATTATAAACTCTAAGAAAGTTTATGCATATAAACCAAGAAGACTCTAAGAAAATATATGCATATCTATGCATATAAATATATATTGACATATCTTCACATACACAGACATACATATATATGAATGAAAGATAAATTTATTTAATGTGTTCGGAGGTCTTTGCATTGTCTGAGAGAAGGATAAAAGTACTAAATAATATTGGACTTGGTAAGTCAAATGTGCAGTTAATGACTTCTAGCATAATCACAAAGAAAAAGTACAATAATATGTAAATTCCAAATAAATAGTGAACAAAATGGAATAATATAAACTAATCTACCCATACAAGGAAAACAAGAAAGACATGAAAAGAGAACAAAAAACTGGTGTATAAAATAGGTCACACACACACACACACACACACACACACACACACACACACACACACACAAAGTTATTATAGATTAGTAATTATATTAAAATTAATTAAACTAGAATCTTCAATTAAAATACAAAGATTATAAGATTATAATAAAAAAGAACCCACATGTTTGCTTCTTACAAGATATGCATATAAAATATAAAGATACAGAATGGTTAGTTGAAAGTAAAAAGATGAAATTTAAAATGTACTGTGTAAAAAATAACAACTATTAAAACTTAATAGCTATATTAATTCAAATTGAGTAAACTTAAAGGTTAGTCATTAAAAGGAATCGGGTGAGACTCATCTTTAGAATAAATGTTCAATTTACCAGTAGGATAAAGTAATTCTAAATGTATATGCAACAGTACATAAAATTGACATAATTACACAAATACATAAAACAAAATACATAAATACAAAAATACATAAAACTAAATTTACATAACTACAAGGAGAAGTTGGCAAATCTACAACAGTATTAGGAATTCTTAATTTCTCAAAAACTTTCTCAATAACATATAAAAGACAGGAAAAAATAGTAAGGGTATAGAAGATTTGAACAGAATAATTAACAAATTTGACCTGATATAGATGGAATGTTGCATCCCACAATCATAAAATGCAAATTCTTTTAAAGGGCACCTGAAACATTTACAAAAATTGAAGTGAATCTGAACATATTTCTAATTATTAAAATCATACAGGAAATATCTGATCACAATAGAATTAAGATAAAAGTTAATATATGTTTCCATGATTTTTGGAAATTAAGAAATATAATTCTTTAGAACCCATGGGCCAGAGAATGAATTACAGGAAAATTTAAAAAATTTTTTAAACTAAATGACACCTAAAATTCCATATACCAAAGTTAGAATAAGCAGCTACAACTGTACTTATCAGGAAATTTATAGCCTTAATTTTATACATGAGAAAGAGATGAGATGGAAACATTTATAAACTCTGCATCCATCTCAAGATGTTAGAGAAGGGATAAAAAAATCAAAACATTAAAAAAAAAAGGTAATAACACAAAAGACACGAATTAATGAAATAGATACCAACATATAATAGAAAGAAAGAATTGGCAAAGAGAGAAGTTGGTTCTTTGAAAGGAATAATAAAATGAATAAACTCGTAAGGAGAATAATCAAGAAAATAAGAAATAAGACAAATATTTTTTAAATCATTTTCAGAAAGAAAAAGAAACTCCATCAAGGATTCTACAAACATTAAATATATATGTAATATGTATTATGAAAAACATTATACTAATAAATATTAATTTGCCAAACTATGAATAGTCTTATAACTTTTTTAAAAATTGAATTGATAATTTGAAATATCCATACAAAGAAAACCAGCCCCAGTAGTCTCAAGGATGAATGCTACCAAACATTTAATATTAGCTCAACTAGAATGTCAAGATTAAAGATATTTTGAGAAAGAAAATTTATAGAAAGTTAGAAAACTAATTTAGAAATATATTAAAGGGACAATAAAGATTAGTTTAGTTTAGGAATAAAATATTGGATTAACATTAAAAATCAATGCCATATTAACAAAAGAAAAAAATGTATGATCATCTCAGTAGATGCAGATAAAACATTAGATAAAATTCAACATTCATTCATGATTATAACTTTTAGCAAACTAGGAATAAAAAGAACCTTAATGTAAGAAAGGATTACAGAAAACATATAAAATTTAAAATTGCTTTCATTTAGCAGTGAAAGTTGGTAACTTTTCCTTTGAAATTAGATTCGAGACAAGTATGTCTGCTATGAACACATCTATTTGAACTTGTACTGCAGAACCCAGCAGGAAAATATGTAAGAAATAGAAATATAAGAATTGTAAGTAAATTAATAAACTGCCATTATTGGTAGAGGGCTTGATGGTCTAAGCAGAAAGTTCAAAAGAAAATTCAGAAAAA
>NW_011888872.1:6480749-6482440 GCF_000151845.1 Pteropus vampyrus | reverse complement strand
GAAGGTTTTAGAAGAGTAAAAGAATATTATAAAATCCTCAGGGAAGGGAAATGATTTTGTTTTCGACAGGAAAGCAAAAGCATTATCCATAAAGGTAAAGACTGATATTTTAACTGTGTTGAAATTAAATTCTTTTTCTTCAGAAATAGTAAGAGTTGAAAGTCATAGAAGGAAGATGGTGTTTGCAATTTATAGAACTAATAAAGGAAATGTAAATGCAGAATATAGACACCACATAGTAAGATATATTCAAATGGCCTACGGTCAAAGGAAAAGCTGGTCCTGGTCCTCTTCATTAATTATCAAAGAAATGCAAATTAAAACTGTAATGATATATGACTAAACATCCACGAGAATATCTAAGATTAAAAAGACTGACAGTGTAAGTCTTTGGATAAGGAGAAATGGATTTTCTCATGAAGTTTGGCATTATCTACTAAAGGTAAAGACTCACCCTCTATGATGTAGCAATTTCATTCTTATGTAGAGACTCAACCAAAATTCATTCACATGCACCAAGAGATATATAAAAGAATATTTATAGCAATCTCATTATTAACAGCCAAAAGCTGGACTCAGCCTAAATATCCATTCATAGTTGATTGGATAATTTAATTTTATTACATACATTCAATACAACACTGTAACAGCAATGAGAATGCATAGATAATAGTTATAAGTAAAAAACATGGATGAATCTTACAAACCAATGTTGAGCAAAGCCCTACACAAAAAGAACACATTAGGAAAATTCATTTATACTCCAAATTTTTCTTTGTATGTATTATATTTTATTCTAAAGTAGTTTTTTTAAAAAGGATAACTTTGTTATGCAGTAACATTTATAATCACACATGTACCAGAAGGCTTTCAAAGTACTTAATATGTATTATCTTATTTACTCTTGAAAACCACCTCTATTTTATAGATGAATAACCAGAGGCATAGAAAGGTTAAATAATGTACCACAATCACAAGTGACAAAACCAACAATAAACATAGTTCTAATTCCGGAGCTTAAGGAGCAGTCTGTCTTAGGTGCCTTCCTTCATTTAATCTTGTAGACTTGCAAGGAAGGAGCTATTATTTATACCCTCTGTGAGAAAAATATGAGCCCTGAAAAAGTTAAATCATGTGTCCAGGGTCACAGAGGTCAGAGTGGCCCATGCTTCTGCCAGCTATATTACGCCACTTCTGCTTGATAAGACAAACAGGCACCTTTTTTATTTTTTACTATGTTCAAGTCCACTGAAATAAATTAGCATCCTTGCTTATACTAAGTAAGTTGGTGAAACAAACATCCTATACTGAGCCGTATGATCTATTTTTCCCAAAATACAAAGTGATTCCCTGTTCCCTAAATAAGAATGGAGAAATAACATGTATTTGTTTCTGGCTTTCCATGGCAGCATGTGATTAATAATTTCACATTTGTACTTTGGACCCCTGGGGCCGAAGTAGGACTAGTTTCGATTCTTAAAAAAAGAAAAACAATTTGAAAAAGAAAAGTGCATGATAGCTAACCAGGAAGAGAAACAGTCAGTGCTGCTTTTGGGATATAAGGGTTAATTCCTTGAGACAGAACAGACCATGGTTCCTAGTGTCTCTATCACAAACTGCAAATATGACACAGCAAGAAACCATGTGGGGAGGATCGAAAGGGAAGAAGTAAAGGACACTAGGCAGAGAAA
>NW_011888872.1:6473225-6479834 GCF_000151845.1 Pteropus vampyrus | reverse complement strand
GATATCTATGGTGGTGATTATTTTACAAGTATTTCCCTGCCTCAGCTTGCCTTCCAAATTTTCTGTATTATTTTTTTATAACTTAGAAAAACTTATTTATACTTTGAGCTAAAACTACACAAATGCTCTCAATTAGGGGTCAGATAGCCTGTTCTCAATCTGAAGTAAAGGATCAGAAAAAAGTCATATCCAAATTAGTATCAAATATATCTACTAATGGAAAACAAGAGAATTGGGTGACTTATGAGGTAGAAAGTCACTATGTCCAGAATGAGGAGTACTAGTAAACCTAGTATTCTTTGTGTCTACCACAAGATA
Source organism: Pteropus vampyrus (assembly GCF_000151845.1). Lineage (NCBI taxonomy): Eukaryota > Metazoa > Chordata > Mammalia > Chiroptera > Pteropodidae > Pteropus > Pteropus vampyrus. Next base: position 6,479,516 of record NW_011888872.1, on the reverse strand, counting down.
GGACTCACATGTATTTCTTATATCCAATCCCATTAAAGTAGAGAATGGGAAAGGGAGCCCATTGGAGAATAACTTAGTGTGTAGTTTGGGGATCCGTTTACAAAGGCATAGGCTCAGAGAAGGGCCTCTCTTTCTTGCTACCATTGGCCAAATCAAGGAAGAAAGAAACATTACTTTTGTGGGTTTATCATCTGTCTTTAAGAACAAATCGGGCAGCTTGGTGCAGCCAGAACCAAAATCAAGCCCATCAGTGCAACCAGGAGTGATTTTGCTCCCCAGGGGACATTTGGAAATGTCTGGAGACTTTTTTAATTGTTAGCACTAGAGGCTTCCCCTGGAATCTAGTGGATAGTGGCCAGAGATACTGCTAAACATCCTACAATGCACAGAATAGCCCCCATGACAAAGAATTATCTGGCCCAATATATCAGTAGCAACAAGGTTGAGAAACCTTGGCCTAGGGAAATATGCATGTGTAAAAATGATAGGAAGCTTAAAGTTAAGTGCACAATATATTAATTAAATTTAATGAGATTTCTTTAGAGGTCAAAGTCATATAAAACTAACCAGGTTATAGTTTAATTCCTGATTTGTATAATATTTCTATGTTAAAATATATCTTAAAGAAATCAGTGCTTTTTAATTCACCATGTCACTTTAAGATTAAAAATATTGTTCTGATACAACACCAAAAACATGATCTATAAAACAATTAAATTATATACTGGACTTCATCAAAATTAAAATTTCTGCTCTCCAAAATATACTGTTAAGAGAATGAAAAGACAACCCCAAAACTGGAAGAAAATATTTATCAAAAGTTTATCTTATAGAGGACTTATATCCAGAATATATAAAGAACTCAAAATTCAATAAGAAAAAAAATTTAATATGCAAAAGATTTGTAAAAACAGTTCACCAAAGATATACAGATGTCAAATAAGCACATGAAAAGATATCAACATCATTAGCAAAGAAGGAAATGCTAGTTAAAATCATAATGAGATACCAATTCATATCTTTTAGAATGTCTAAAATTAGAAAGACTGACCACACAAAGTGTTGGAAAGGCTATGGAGCAAATAGAACTCTCATACACTGCTATTAGAAATGTAAAATGGTACAATCATTTTGGACAACATTTTGGTATATGTCTATATAAAGACCTGGACACAAATATACATAAAATATTTATTTGTAAAAGCCAAAAACCAGAAACAACTCAAATGTCTATCAACAGGGAAATGGAAAAACAAGTTGTAGCACATCCATACAATGGAACACTACTCAGCAGTCAAAGGGGCTGATGAACACAACATGAATAAATCTCAAAATAATTTTGCTGAGTAAATGAAGCCAGACTGAAGAGTACTGAATGATTCCATTCATGCAAAACCCCCAAATCTGTAGTAACAAAGATCAGTAGTTGGAGAACCAGAAAGTAGAGAGAAACTCTAGAGCAGCTGGAAAGAAGGATTACCAAGGGCCATAAGGAAACCTTTGAGGTTTATGGATATGTTTACTATCTTGATTGTGGTAAAGATTTCATAGGTAAAAAATAAAAAAAAATTGTTCACTTTAAATATGTGGAGTATATCAATTATATCTCAATAAAGCAGTTTAAAAAATTTAAAAAATATTTTTCTGAAAAAGCCACATCAAAGCTTTTATCACGTAAGGTTCTGAGATTTTTAAGATTAAAACCTAGAACTTTATTTGACACTTCCTTAAATGCCATGTAGTAGCAAAAACTCTTGATCAGCCAACCAAGCCAACAAAGAGTCCTTTTTAAAAGCACAGATTGAGGTAATTTAGTTTTTTATGTGATAACCAAATAGGACTTCTACAAAGATGTTCATATATTTGCATATTGAAATATCACTCTACCAGTCGTTCATGTGTTAGTTTTAAAATCAATCAATTGTGCTGAAAACCAACAGAGCCCATCCTTACTTAGGTTTTAGCCATTGAAGTTCTGACCCTTAGGAACTCCCAAAATGATTAAATAAAACTTATATATAATATATATTTATAAAATATATATAGTGCCACATATGATATGATATATATATATATATAAGCTCATAAGATGAAAGAAAAATTAGAACATAAAATGGTTTCAATTGAATTTTTATGAGGTGAGTAATTCCATGGGTTTGGATAATAAGAGGGAATTTAGACCTGACTGGGATATATTCATTTGTTTATTCAACATGTATTTGCTCTATGTCCACTCTGTGAAAGGTAGTAATTATATACCAGAGGTACAGCAGGGACTAGAACAGCTCTCGTGGAGCCATGCTTTATAAATTTTATACTCAAGAGGGAGCAGTGGACAGTTTTAAAAACAAACTTTAAATGTGATGTCAGATGGTGACAAGTGCTAAGGAGGAAAATAGACAAAGGAAAAAAATGACTAAGTGTGGGAGAGAAGGAGGAGGTCACAACTTTAAATAGGTGGTTGGGGTTCTAGTAAGTCCTCACCGAGAGGCTAATGTTTAAGCAAAGACTTGAAAAAGATATGACAGTAAAACATACACATAACTGGGAGGTGGTGGTGGGGGAGGGGTACTTCAAATGGAGAATAGCTAGTTCTCTCTGAAGATGAGATCAGAGGAGTAAATGTTGAGACTATTATAAAGACTTGTCTTTTATTGTGGTCGAAATGAAAGCCATTCAATGTTTTGAGCCCAGAATGATGTTATGTGGCTTAATTTTTTAAAAGATCATTCTAACTAATGAATGAGAGTTGGAAAGGTAGAAGCAGTAATAAGTCAGGAGGCTATTTCAAAATTCTAGGCAAGACATGAAAGTTGTGACAGTCTATATGGTGATCCTCAGTGATCCCTGCCCCTGATATTTACACTTTTGTATAATCTCCTTTGGGTGTAGAACCTTCTGACCTGCTTCTGACCAATAGAACATGGCAAAGGTGATGAGATGATATCCTGTGACTAGATTATGTTCTATGGCAAAGATGATAAGATGTCACTACTGTGATTATCTTACCATATAGATAAGACTTCATCTTGCTAGCAGAGCCACTGGAGAGATTCCCCTCACTAGCCTTGAAGCAACTGCTGCCATGATATAAGTGGCCACGTTGGAGTAGTCCTGGTGGCAAAAAAAAAATCATAAGGAGGCCTTGAATTGCTACGGGCAGCCTCCGGCAAGACACTAAACCCTCGGTTCTACAGCCACAAGGAAATAAATTCTGCCAACAATGGTGGGCACTGGAAAGCAAATCTTTCCTCAACTGAGCCTCAGATGAGACTGCTACCCATACCACTGCCTGGACTGGAGCCTGAAGCTCTGAAGGAGAGAACACAGTAAAAACATGCCTAGACTTTTGACCTATGAAACTGTGAGATAACAAATGTGTGTTGTTTTAAGCTGCAGATTTAGTGGTAATTTGTTATATAGCAACAGAAAATTAATAAAATAGTGGCTGAGATTATGGTAGTGGTGATGGTTAGGCAACAAGATTTAATAACTGATACAAAGAGAAAGTTAAGGTGGACTCCAGTGTTTCTCTGCCTGGACAAGAAAAAGGGAGGGAGGGAGGGAGGGAGGGAGGGAAGGAGGGAAGAAAGGAAGAGGAGAGGGAAGAAGGAAAGAAAAGAAAGAGAGAAAGAGAAAGAGAGAAAGAAAAAGCCCTTTCCTGAGATGGGGATAACTGTGGAAAGAGCAGGTTTAGGGGAGATGTTATCAAGTGTGTATTTTGGGAGAATTTAATTTTGAAATGCATGGAGATAACAAGGAGGGAGTAGAAAGCTGCATACAGGAATTTGGAGTTCAGTGGAAATAAGAGGCCAGCAATATACATTTGGGAGCATTTATAGCCACAAAATCAACGATGTTTCAAAGTTGTGAGTTGAGAGTGGAAGTCAGAAATCTAATGGAAGAAAATGATGTCACTCCCAAGAGTGTAGACAGCATAAGCAGAAGCTCAGTGGAAGGAATATTCAAAAAGCTTGACTGTTAACGACTTAAAAGCAGTGAGCATATTTTGTTTATCTGTTACATCAAGAACCTAGCATAGTGCCTGGAAACCAGAAAACCCTAAAAAAGGACAGGTAGCTAATGAGCATAACACATGAAAGCGGCAAAAGGAAACTGTCCTTAATGGGAGGTGGGAGGATGTGGGGAATGATTCATATTAGTGACTTCCCCTTGGATATATCTGATTCTAAGAAAGGCATGCAAACCATTTTCTAGAGTGTGAGAGAGTTTCTTTGAAACTAAAACGGAAGGAATCTTGCAGCTGTCCTGGCTTGGATAAGAAGGTGCCTAAAGTTCTAGACTCAGCTACAAGGGTAAGTGGTGATTGTGTAGCCACGGGGGTGGGGAGTAGATTCATAACTCCAAGATGGAAAATAGGTTAATGAAAGAGAGTGCTCGGGACAACTCATGGGTCATGGTGCCTTCCAGACATTTTTAAAGTTCTGTATTAGCATCTATTCTTACTTAAAAATGCTGTTGTTCGACAATGATAAGTACTGTGTGTTTTCAATACTCTAACAGAAATATTGTGTAAAAAATTTTTTAAGGTATCTTTTCAGTACTGTACCAGAGGTATTGTGGAAGATATTAAAAAGAAAACACCTATGTGCAAGAAACCACTAGAGAATCAGGAGTCAGCATATATCCATATTTTGGAGGTATTATTAAAGTTCTTAGAAACAATATCTTAGTACTGCTATAAATTATTTAGAAGCACATTTTTAACATTTCCAAAAAATTTGTCCTGATATACTCTGGTATATCTTAAACCAAATGTATATGTGTCCATAAATGCATAAGGTATAAAAAGTAGATTTTGATCAAATTCACTAGAATACCAGATAAGTAAATATCAGGAGTTACTCTGAGTGCTTGTTATGGGTTCAGCACTTTCATCTATGTTAATATGGCTATTAAGTGGCAGGGCACAGAAATTTATACGGGCTGTAGGATCTAACTATGTTTTTCTCTCAGCCACTCTCTCTGAACCAGTGCTCTTTCCCTTTCACTCTGCATGTGTCAATGTAGATTGACTAATTTACACATTCACGCTCTTCAATTCAGATAAATGCTAAAAAAAAAATTTTAAATAAAGTCACCCTGACACATGACAATTTTGCAGAAGCATTGGAAGTTCTTCCCAGTGTTGTTATGAGATAAATTATATGCCAAAATAAGGTACTGTCAGGTGTGTACCTCCCTTACTACTTGGACAGATGTAATAACATAGTAAGTTCGTTCCACCTCTAATTTATTGTTAGCATGAGATTGCACATTTTGTCTGGGTGAAATTATATCTCTAGAGACAATTTTCAATGGATAAAGTTAATTTCAGTCATTTTGAACTTTCAGTAAGTCTCGGAATTTTTTTTAAAAAGACTAACACTGTCAACCAATGAGTCAAGATTTTGAAAGCACATGAAAAGGCAGTTCACACAGTTTTTGACACTAGAAAGAACACTCAGAGGTTAAACGTCTGTCAAGTGCCATCACAAAAAAAAAAAAAAAAAAGGCAAACCTACAGATTTTCTTTCTTTTCAATTAAACATGGATTAAATTATTCGAATAAATGGGTAAACCCAAAGATTTAGAAAATACTAAGGCAATTCAATCAGATCACCAATATTTTGTCCCTCTTTTGGGCAGACAGGACAGACAGATTGGTCATAGAAACCTTCAGATGAAAATGAAAAAGCCAAAAAGTCTACTACTTTATTATTTCAATTTCTAAGCTTTATAAATATCTAGTTCTTTCACTGAACTGTTCCACCTTTTCAGACAGACATCAGGCACTATACACAGTCAGACAGTGTGTATTTAAGCTTAAAAAGACCTTAGTGGGCTGCCAGAGCCATACTTCCATTCAATATCACTAATGTGATGAAAATACATAACTGCATTCTCAGAACTAAAACAAAACAAAGTTTTCCATCCCTAAATATGGCTTTTTATAAGCAATTACATTCTGTGACTTTGCTCATTCCACTTCTGTGTTGGTATACTTCACCTCTTATCAGGCTCTCATTATTAAACTGCATTATATGTTGTAAATACTTATTCTCAACATCCACAAAAATCTTATAAATTGGGAATTTACATTACACCTTGATTTTACAGATGACCAACTAAGGTATACGGAAGAAAATTCACTTGCCCAGTAACGTCATTCATAAAGATGAAAACTAACTTTACCCTATTCTGAGTCCAAACAATGACCTATTAATAGCCAAGTGTTTACACAGCTTTAATGCTTTAAATAATGTAGAAATACAACCTCCAAAAGGGAGG
>NW_011888872.1:6468700-6472130 GCF_000151845.1 Pteropus vampyrus | reverse complement strand
AAAGGTTTTCATGGGTAAAGCTTAAAAGATTTCTAAAGATTACACACACTATATCCTAAATAATTGCTTGCTCTTATTCAATAAAAATAAAATTAAATGTCAGTGAACTTCTTAGATGATGGAAGAGAGATTAATTTTAGGTCAGTAAACCTATCAGTATAATTTTGCCAAAACTATAAAACTATACAAGATGTCTCAAATGCAGTTGTTATAATTCCCATGACTGCTACTCCAGCAGCAACTACTAAGACCTGTTTTCAACGTGAGGCACTTCTTCTCCATAAAAGTCCACTAACATCCGCTACAGGTCTTAACACCTTTTACCATTATATAGCTCCAATTTATCCCAGAGTTTTTCCCAAATCTAAAATCTGTACCAGGTTGTTGAGCGCTGCTAAATTAAGATGGATTTTCATACAATAGATAGAAAAAAATAGAAATATGGGAGGAAACCCTTAGCCTCAGCTAATACCACAAAGTTCGTTATAGGATCACGTTTCCATACCAACAAGTAGTAACAATAGGTATTCGATCCAGAGTGGTTTTCAAGGGGACATACTAATATTTTAATTTTTCCTACCAAATGGAAATAATTTAAAACATCTCACTAAAAAAGAATTTAGTAGGAAAAAAATTTAATTTCCTTGTCAAGGCTATTCTATGGATCTACACATGAAACTATAATGTTCTTATAGTGGTAGACCTGAAATCATGATGCACACAGGTATTAACTATTAATGCTGCCAATAATAGATTGGCAGAATACTACTTATACATTTAGTATCTTAACAATATTTTATTTATCTGAGTGTTGGTATCCCCTTACTTGGAATTCTTATCAATTCCACAAGAAATTCAATGAGAAGTAGAAAAAAAGCACACCAAACCATTTTTAGAGATAAATAAAAACCCAGAAGAAAACAAAAAAGATATACACACACACATATAAATATAAATAGATAAACATATTTGTCCATAATGCTTATGCCAGAATTGCTCTGAAACGTCAATATCAGCATTGCAATGAAGACAGTGAGCCTTGGTATAGGGGGGAAAAAAAAAAAAAAGGAAAGCTAAATGCAAGATTCCTGGATTAAGCTAGGAACCCTGGAAGATTTGCGCATTTCCTGCTGCCAGGTTAAACAAATATAAATCTTCTCTGTGAATATTGTCTTATATAGAAAACAGATCTAGAAGTGCAATATATAACAGTAGCACAAATGAGGGGAGGAGATTAATGAAATTATACTGTTTAAGTTTGCTCTATGATATGTAAATTAGTATAATGTTTATTCAAAATAAACTGTGATAAGTTATATGTCATATTGTTATCCCTACAGCAACTTCTTAAAAAATACCCAAAAAAGTATAGCTAAAAGGCCAAAAGGCCAAATTAAATACTCAAAGTTGTTTGGTTAACTCTAAAGAAAGAAAGAACAAAAGATCAAGAATCATTGAGACGAATAGAAAGTTAATAGGAAGAGAGTCTACTTAAACACAATTGCATTATAGTAATAATTATATTACATGTTAGTGAGCTAACTATTCCACTTAAAATCATTAAACTAAATAAAAAACAAGATTTGTTTTATAAATATGCAAAAGATTGAACATAAAACAATAGGGAAAGATTCCTATGTATATTTGACCTCTTCTCCACAACTGGGTATGCAGTTATAACAAGATCCATGCCCACAAATTTATTAAATTTTCTTATATTTTCAGGGTGTATCTAAAAAATAACTAGCTCTATAATTTTAAGACGAGGGTGTTAAAGGTTGCCTTTCAATAGCTAGGACAGAGTAAAATTCGGGATCATACTCTAGATCTGGCAAGTTAAATATGGTAAGTTAGTCTTTAATCACTTGTTTATATTCACAGTAAGAAATTGCGATCCATTGCCCCTCCAACATGTTCATTCCAAGAATTTATTTGATGTTGGAAAAACCTGGGCTGGGTTTTCAGTCATCCTTGGTTCATGTCTGTATTTTCACCAACCAACATTAGATGTGGTTTTTTTATGCTAATCCATGAATGAATATTTGTGATTGACAATGAGAATCCAAGCCAGGGGGAAAATTTTAGAGACAGAAATACCTATTATATAAATAAGACAGTGAAAAGACCTGTGATTATGCTCTGCATCATACTGTTTTTATCTACAAGTTAAATAGTAAATATTGAACAAATGTTAACCTCATGCTTCTTGATTATCAGTATTGGTTTAATTTTAGAGCCGAACTGAATTTGAGATTAGCAATCCTGTTGTGGGCTGAATCATGTCCCACCTGCTCCGCCACAAAAAAAGAAAAATTCATATGTTGAAAACCTCACAATGTGACTGTACTTGGATATAGGGTCTTTAAAGAGAGAATTAAGTTGAAACAAGGTGATTAGTGTGGGACCTAACCTAATACGACTGGTGTCCTTAGAAGAAGAGGAGGTTAAGATACATACATGTACAGAGGGAAGACCATGTGAGGACGCAGTGAGAGGTGGCCATCTACAAGCAGAGGAGAGAGGCCTCAGAAGAAACCAACCCTGTCGACACCTTGATTTTGGACTTCTAGTCTTCAGAACTATGAAAAAATAAATTTCTGTGTTTAAGGCACCAAATCTGTGTATTTTGTAATGGCAGACTGAACAGACTAATACAAATCCCTTCTTACTATTTGGTGCTATTGTTGTTGTTGAATTGATGCCCAGATGGCATAAATGACTTAGTCAAGCGACAAAGCAAGTTGCTAGAAAAGCTGAGCTAAAACTCAAGTCTCCTGGAAAATGATCTCATTCTTAAATAAAAATACAAATGTATGACACGAACACACAAAAAGATGGATGATCTGCTGAATAGGAAAAGAAAAAGATCATTTTGTTTGTGAAACCCCTGAAGATGCTCCCAGTGATGTACGGAGCACCATGTGAAAATCAGCACACTGAGAAGGCCGACATTTACAAAGGCATTAGCAGAGCCGAATGGAATTTATCAATTGCTAACTAAATTGGTTTTGAACTTTCCCTTTTGACCTTAGATAATAAATCAACTATGATTATAAAAATGAACACACACAAGAGAAATATTTTCTGTAGTTGGTGAAACGAGACATAGAGGATTAATTATACCGTTTGAGATCTGAAAGTAACGAAGAAACTGAAAAGTTTAATAACTACACCAGGAAGAGGGAAAAGAGGTGATAGAAAGTTAGTTAAGCTATATTTTTACCATAGTAGGAAGCTTAATGTCTAAATCTAGAAATAGGTACATAAACATTTATTAATGAGGGGAAGATAACCACCCAAAGCAATTACAAATAGCCAGAAGCCGTTGCCTCTGGAACTCTGGGAGTGGAGGTAAGAGGCAGGAGGCTATGTATCTACTGTAAGCATTGCTATAGCATTTAATGTGTGTGTGTGTGTGTGTGTGTGTGTG
>NW_011888872.1:6453202-6467690 GCF_000151845.1 Pteropus vampyrus | reverse complement strand
TACTCTCTCTGGCCTTGATATATAGGGAAAACCTGATATGTATGGTCCTGTCATAATCCAGTATATTGCAACTGTCTGAGCAGTACATTTTCCAGAGGGACATTTTTCCATTTGGTTTCTTCTTTCTGAAGTACTGCCAATTTTGTCAACCTATTTGGAAGGTTTCACTCCATTACTTTCAAAGCCACCAAGTTTTTTGTGATTCAAAGCAATTTAGAAACAGCTTGGAGCCACCTGGAAATTTTAGACACAAAGTATAGTTCTGAAGTGGCGAGTTCTCTTAAGATATCACATTTTATAAAAATAAATTTTCAAATCACTAACAACAACAAAAAAAGTATTTAGTGTAGTAGCTTTCTGAATAGGTAAGTCATCATGGCAAACACAGTACCAAAAATTGACAGACACCAGTGTATACACAAACGGCCCAGGTAGCCTGAAAAACAGCACACTCCTGTAGGCTCTAGCTACACATTTAGATCCAAATTCTAAAACTGTTTCCAGTAGAAACTGTGTTCGCAGTCCTTGGCTGGAATAAAAACACCCACTGATGCCATCAGGCAAAACGAATAGACTTCTTTTTCGACCTTGTGTGTAAAAGAACTAAATTTTCAGATATTCCAAAAATTATTTCTCTTTCTTATTTAGAGTTCACTCTTTAGTACACATGACACCCCACCACCACCACAACCATCATCACCTTACCCAGCCACCATGTGTATATATTTTCTGATTCAAACAGGCAGCTAACACCTCTCTAATTATGTATCTGTGATCTGGAGATACAGGCTGTGGAGTAGATACTCCTTCTGAATCATGGAATTTAAAGAGGAAATGGTGAGCGGGTCACTTCATTATGTCCTTGCTTATAAAAGCTAGAAACCGATTATATGGTTCCCTCCCTGCACGTGCTGCAGCAAAGATAGTATCAGAACAATTACACAGGGCTTCAATAAATGAGTTTTGTTTTGTTTTTCTTAGAAAAAATTCTCCTTCCCACCACTCAATCACTAAAAAAGATACTCTTAATTTTTTACTAGATATGAAAGTGCAGGGAACTTTTAACTCATCAGATAAAAGTTTATAGTTGCAGGCTCAGACAACATGACAATACTCCTTAAGAGAGATTTATTACCTTTTTAAGTTACTTCCATTGATTTTTCATGTCTATACACCTATGTTTCCTGCTGCACCACAATATTCTGTTTTCTATTTGGATACTTGTATTTTCCATCTGCCTACTACTAACTCAAGTCTTTAATAAATTTTTAATGGGTTTTTAGGGTGACCTTAGCAGACCATGCCTTTGTTTCTTTCAAGTAATCTCTAGAGACAGAGGCCAAGGTCAGCTTCTTCTCTAACACAAATAGGAAAATAAATTGCAGGTTAAGCTATAAGCAATGTTACATGGTGTATTTCTACCTCTAAAGCAATGGAATAATATGGATACTGATTTTGTAATACCTTTAAATAACTCGATTTCAACAATCGATGAATAGTATAAATGAATAAACCTTGAATATGCCTGACTTTAAAAAACTATTTCTAATCTAGGGAGATAACTTAGACAAAGCTTAGAGAGTAGCAGCATAGTAATACAGAGTGTGGTACTCAGTAAGCGCTTATTAAATTTTATTGAATAAATAGTGATGATTTTACTGAACTTTTCTAAACCAACAATCTGCTCATAAAGGAAAGAATAACTTTTGGCTGATATAAAGCCTGATCCAAATTTGAGACCATTGAAAATAAGAATATAGAAAATTTGTACAGTGACAGAATAATGATTGTTTAGGTGGAAAGAGATGACCTTAAAACCCTGTAAGGAGTTCCTTTTTAATCAGCAAAGAAAAAAAAAAAGATCGTTTTTATCAGTAGTGTTGAAAGAGACTGTAATACTCATTTCATTTACTCGTATTCAAAATACCACCATGATCCCCACCAAATTGGCTGCGGTCATCAACTCTGTTTGAACACTTCTGAGAACAAGGAGGTCACTTCCTGCCATTAGCCCATCAAATTTGGACAACCAGATTCTTTCTTTTCTTGACCCCGAATCTACCTTCTACTGAGTTGACTGCATTTATTTTAGTTTTGATCTCTACAGATTTGCAGTTAGTTAAATGCCATGAGACTTTTTCACTTGCACTCTTAAACTCAGCCAGTCTCTTGGATCTACTTTTGAATGTAGCTTGAAAGTTTGCCTTGTTCATCATTTTATTTTAGGTCAGTGCTTTAAAATAAATTTATGATATATTTTTATTGTAAAATAGTTCGCATGTGCAGAAAAGACTAAAATAAATGCTAGTTACCAACTAACTTGAACAGTCTTTGTTTTGCCATGTTGCTTTAAATGTTAAAACAAAGCAAATCAGCACAAAGTAAATCAAACAACTAAAAACTTCATAAATACTGTCAAATCACCTTGTGTGATCCTCCCAAATCCTGTCTCCTTCCTCTCTCTTCCCAGAACTAACTACCATATGGAATTTGTCTTAAACCACTTCTCTGCATTTTAGTTTCACTCATATGTATATATCTACAAACAATATAGTAATATTTAATAATTTTTAAATTCTATATAAATGATATCCCTCTATATATGTATATATACATAGACATACATATGTGTGTGTGTGTGTGTGTGTGTATCCCTAAATATGTTACTTTCTAAAACTTGCTTTTTTCTACTTCCAAGGTTTGTCTGAGTTGATACATATAGCTCTAGTCAATTCATTTTAACCTCTGAATAAGAACAACAAAAAAATTAAATGCTGCAGAGAGGGAGAAAAATCTGTGTACTTGAACACATGTGAGAGTTCCTCTAGGGTTTAAACCTAGACATGAAAGTGCTTGGCTGTAGAAAAGAGGCATCTTTAACAATTAGCACTATAAAGGGACTGAATCAATTTATACACATACCAGTAGCCCCATTGCTCCACTATCTTGACAGTTCTTGGTATCACAAGACTTTGTACTTTTTGCTAGTCTGATGGGAATTGTATGTCATTGTGGTTTTATTTGCATTTCTCTAATTACCAACAAGGTAGAATGTCTGCTTATAGTACTTGGCCATTCAGCTTTCTTTGTCCATGAATTACCTGTTTTTATATACTTTGTCTTTTTTTTTTTTGTCTTGAGTTTCTGGGTTTTTTTTAATTTTTATTTTGTAAATGCTGATGTAAATCGTTCAAGCCTCTCCAATATATGACATCTTATATGACATCTATAGTTAGTTGTACAGATATTCGTAGTACTAATGTAGTAAAATTTAGGATTTGTGCTTACTGTACCTAGTCTAAACAATTTTTGTCTGCCATAGGTTCATACAATAGCCTATATTTTCTTCTGAAAGTTTTAAACATTTGGTTTTCCCATTTGTTTTTCCTGGCACATATCCCTATACATATGGGGTAGAACCTGATGTTATTTTCTATCTACAAAGATAATCTTTGTTCAATACTATTTATTAAGTGCCCCAGTCTTTCTCCACTGATTTATAATGTCACCTCTGTCATTTGTCATACTTTATATTTCAATGGTTCATATTCTGTTCCATTATTAAATTTATTACCTGAAATAATGCCACATTTTTTCCACACTGTTTTGATTACTATATTTTATAATTAGTTTTGGTGTCTGATAGGGAAGAACCCTCACCATGTTCCTCAATGTGATGGTTAATTTTATGTGCCGACTTGACTAGGCTAAGGGGTGCCCAGATTAAACTTTATTTCCAGGTGTATCTGTGAGATTATTTCCAAATGAGATAAGCATCAGAATCAATGCACTTAGTAAAGCAGATCATCTCCCCAATGTGAGTATCTAATCCGTTGAGGGCCAGAACAGAGTTTGCCTCTTCTGTTTCCTGTCTGCCTGCTTGAGCTGACCCATTGATCTCATGCCCTTGGACTAGTATTTATCCCTGGTAATCATGCCTTCAGACTTGGTCTGGAATTACACCACTAGCTTTCCTGTGTCTTCAGCTTATAGAAGGAAGATTATAGGACTTTTCAGCCTCCATAACTGCATGAGCCAATTGCTTATAATAAATCTTTTCCTATGTATATACCCTATTGGTTCTATTTCTCTGTAGAATCCCTGCTTACACACTTTCCTTCAAATTGCCTTAATTGTACTTGGCATTATGCTTTCCGATATACATTTAGTATCAGTTTATCTAACAAAATTCCTTTTGGGGTTTAGAAAGAAATTGCATTAAATTTATAGGTTAGTAAATGCAATTTTTTCACATTAAGTGACTCCATACATAACAATTTTATATCTTTGCACTAAATCAGATTTTTAAAACTTATTCAATAATATCTCATATTTTTCTCAATAGAATCATAAGTACTTTTGTTGAATTCATTCCTAATTAATTAGCTTTTTGTCCTATGGGCACTTGAAAAGAATATATATCTGTAAAAATGGGATATAAAATTTTAAATATATTTTAGATCAAGCTTGCTAGTTTTCTTGTTCAAACATTCTAAATCCTTCTAGTTTTTCAAATGCTTGACCTCTCAATTTCATAGAGGTGTGATAAAATCTCCTACTATAATTGTAGATTTTTCAAATTTGCCTGTATTCTGTCCATGAGAGCAGAGATTTTTAACTTTTTGTTCTCTTTTCCTCCTCAGGACCCAGAATAATACTGAGTGCTTAGCAGACACTCAATAAATAACTGTTGAATAAACAATTATTTTATATTCTTTGTGGATGATTTTTTATTAAGATATAGTATCTCTATTCCTATACATGATTTTTGCCTTAAATTTTATTTGTCTAATATTAATTTTGACACAGCTTTCTTTTAATCCATACTTGCCTAATATACTATTTTTCATCTCTTTATGTTCAGATATTCTGCATGGTTTTGTTTTAGGTCTTTCTTTTGTCAGTATCATACGGCAGGGTATTTGAATATCATATTTGACTATGTGTTGGTATTTATTTCACCGACTTCTATCATCCTATATTTCTTCTATTAATTGACCTTTCTCTTTGTTTTTATTCTTCCTTTTTACTTCTTCTATTGGAATTAATAATGTATTTTCCCTTTGTTGGTAGGATGTCATAGATTATATATCTATTCTTACAATAATTTTTCATTTTATCGCATTTGTTTTTATTGTGGTAAAATATACATAAAATTTTGCCATCTTAACCACTTTTAGGTATACAGTTCAGTGGTATTAAGTCCATTTCGCACTGTTATTCAGTCATCACCACCATTCATCTCCAGTATTTTTTGTCTGCAATACTGAAATTCTATACCTGTTAAACAGCATATCTCCATCCTCCCTTCTCCCCCAACCCCTGGCAACCACCATTCTAATTTCTGTCTCTATGAATTTGACTAGGTACCTCATATAAGTAGAATCATACAGTACTTGTCTTCTTTGTAACTGGCTTATTTCGCTTAGCATAATGTCTTCAAGAATTGTCCATGTTACAGCTTGTGTCACATATTCCCTCCTTTTTTAAGATTTAATATTCTATTTTTTGTATATCCCACATTTTTCTTATCCATTCATCTGTGAATAGACACTAGGATTGCTTCCACATATTAGCTAATGTTGAATAATGCTGCTATAAATGAGGATGTACATCTTCAAGACCCTGTCAATTCTTTTAGATATATACCAGAAGTGATATTGTTGGATCACATGGTAATTCTATTTTTAATTTTTGGAGGAACACCCTGCTGTTTGCCATAGCAGGTACACCGTTTTACATTTCTGACAACAGTGCATAAGGGTTCTGATTTCTCCACAACCTTGCCAACACATTTTTTTTTATAATATCCATCCTATCAGTGAGATTATAATTGTCCTTAAATTCCTAATGTTTATACTTAACTATACTATATACTATATTATAACAAAGCAAAAGTTAGTCCGAATTTCCATCTCATCCCAGATACATCACAGATCCAAATACAGATTAAACCCATTGGAGTTTCTCTTGCCTCCTTTAATTTTTGTCCAGTGTTCTACATTTATCTTTTTTAAATGTTATTTGATTATCAGTATACATTTTAGTGTTATTAACTTCTATGTTAACATTTTTTCTCCTAAAGTAGTTTTGACAAAACTTTAAACTCTCAATTGTTATAGGTCTGAAAAAAAAAAGAAAGTAACCATACTACAAGCATCCCAATGATCCTTCTGAAATTTTGTCCTTTTTCTATATTTCATACCTATATTTTTATAAACATGTGCTCAGTCAAGAGTTTCTAATAGAGTTAATTTGTTTTTATCAAAAACAGGCATGAGAATTCTGAAAGAACTCTGACAGTAATTGTTGGCTGATGTAACTATATCATGATGAAAGGGAAGTTGATAAATAATGTCCTTTATAGAGGTTAGTTTATCTTTACCAAATATTTGAGGCTCAGATTTTTAAAAATCTTGAACAAGTATAATAAAAAGGCTAAACCTTCCAATTTCATATACATAATCCTTTGGATATATCAAGGAAATTTGTCAAATAGTAATGGTAGTAATAATCATATCAATATCTAAATTTGTGAGCACTTAACCATGTAGCAATGCACTTCATCAAACATATTACATGACTTACTAAATTTTTAAAAGCAACTCTAAGGTAGTATGCTAGATTTAATAGTGTCCCTCCAAAAATTCATGTCTCCTTGAATCTCAGAATGTGATCTTATTGGAAATAGAGACTTTGCAGATGTAATTAGTGAAGATGAGGCCATACTGGTTTAGGATAGGCCCTAATCCTATGACTTGTATCCTTATAAGAAAACAGTAACACAGACACAAAGAGAATGCCATATAAAGACAAAGATTGGAATGATGTGTCTAATGTCTGGGAGTGCCAGCAACCACCAGAAACTCCCAGAGGCAAAGACACACCCTGCCCTAGAGCCTCCAGAGAGAGCATGACCCTGCCAACATCTTGACTTCAGACCCAGCATCCAGAATTGTGAGAGAATAAATTTCTGTTGTCTTAAGCCACCAAGTTTGTGATACCTGTTACTGCAGCCCTAGGAAACTAATAAAGGTAATTACTCTTTGTATTTTATTTTATAGATGAAAAAACTGAAGTTCAGGAAACAGGTAATTCATCCAAGATCATATGACTTGTAAATAGCAAAACTAGAATGAAAATCCAGGAAGCCTGACCCTTAACCTAAATATCTATTATATATATGAGAGAGGAATGAATATGTTTAAACGTATATATGTGTGTGCGCATATATAAATATACACACACAAGCATATATATACACATATATATGAACACAGGCACTCTCTCAACTAAGTTGTATGGATATAAGTGCTATGAAAGTCCAGAGGTAGACAAAAACATCACAAAATAATCTCATCAAAATTTATAAAGGAGGTAGAACTTGCACTGAACCTTAGATCTGGATAGAATTAAATGAAGCTAGTAACAAAATGGAGGGCTGGGAGTGGAGAGTGGATAAACAACACATTAGAAGATTTGCTATACTATGGCTGTTAAACCATTCTGGCTATAGCATAGAATCCAGGAAAAGGTTAAAGTGAGTGTATGGTTGGGAATATGCAGAATGAAGGGAAATGGTAGAACACCATGTATACTAGGAAAAGGAAGTGGGTCTTTACCATTAAGGTACAAATTGCTATTATAATTGAGCATAAAAGAATATTTACTTTTGCAAAAGAGGACTTAGTGAACACTGTACATTTAGAAGATTAATCTGGCAACTATATAAAATATGACCTATAAGGGAACAATATTAGTGGGAAAGATACTATTTTAGAGAACAAAGCAATAATCTAAGCATGAGGAAGTACAGGCCTAGATTTAATTGTAGCAAAGGAAAACAAAAACGTAATCAAAAGATTGAAAAAATGCTGCAAAAGAGATTAGAGGAATTAATTTCCGATTAACTTGGTTAATGAGGATAACAAGAGCAAGGGAAGAAAGCAAGCAGAAATATTTAAGTGCCATTTTTTAAATAAAGATATAAAAGGAAATGAGATTAGGACCAAGATTGTTACTTTAAGAGATCTAATTTACCTATATTTACGATCATCTTATCCTTCTCTGTCTTAAAAATGAATTGACTCAAATTTTTCTTCTAAAATTGTTTTTAATATACATTGTGGTCTTTCTCTTATGTTTACACAATCCTAGAAGCTATAAACTTTTTGAAATGAGGGGGAAAATGTGTGTGTGTGTGTGTGTGTATCATTACGTTTAACTTAGATATCATCACACAATACATTTTCCTAGGAAAAATAGCAATTAGGTTAGCTAAAGAAAAAAAAACTAGTTTTTGTTTTAGACTACTTAGTCCATCCATACATATATCTAATTTATTAGTAATCGAAAATGAGACTAGCATATTTCACAATTGCCTAGCAAACTGATCTTTATGTGTATAACATGGCAAATCAAGAGAGCATTAACCAGATTTCAGAAAGTTTTACCTCGTCGGCAAAAACCAAGATGTCATATATAATGCTTCCTCTTTTACAAAAGGATGAAAAAGATCAGATTATTCTATTTCCTATCACAGAGCTAACACATTTGAAATAAAATACAGTTTGTTGAGAATCTACTCTAAGAATTTTAATTTTTTGCAAAATCATCTCAAGGCTGCATCCAAATGCTTAACTGAACTTGACTGAGTGGAAACTGCAATTGCCAACATATATTTCATCCATATAAGAAAAACTTCTCCCTTAGTTCTTCTCTTCTGGAGTCATGAAGACAGAAGGACAGAGACCACTCTCACTTACCAGGTATTTGGAACATGTATTGACCTCATGATTCATGGAAGTGTGATGTATCAATTCAATAGTAGGAAGTTTTCACAGAAGGCTTTTCAAACCAAATACCCTCAACATTGTAAAATGACATATAATTCCCTTCTCTTTCTCATTAGCAAAACAACTATATCTTAATACTTTATCTAATATCTAACGTCAATTGGTAAGACAATCAACAAGCTAACATGGGTTTACCTAGTAATTATAGGGAAAGTGAAAAATCTAAGATCTAACTCTCATTATGAATCTATACATAGTTTTAAGGTGAAAAGTTAGAAGGTGACACTCTTGATTGTCTTTAATGATAGTGTTAAGACACTTTTTGCATATATATCCCCATAGGCAATTCTCTATCTTATTTGTGTTTCCCTGCTCCACAAATACCACACACCTATATATTCTTTCAACAATACTAAGAATATTTAAATGACACTTGAAGTATCCACCTACTCAGGAACCTTTTAGTTTTTTTCTAGACTGAACATGTCCTTATAATACTGCAACCTAAAGTACTTGATAAGTTGGTACCACACACTAGACTTGGTAACCATCATCTTTACATCAGCCTTTTAATTTCTGTTTGAGGGTATGTGAGTGTTGCTCTAATTAAACAAAAGTATCTCAATGAAAATTTCTCACAGAATAAAAAGATCTTCACCTGTGGAGTTTACACCTGAGGTTTTCCTCTTTCTCATCTTCAAAATCTGCTGAAACTGATACACATTTATTTCAACAATATACTGCAAGCCTGACTACATTGTAGAGCTGTTAAGGTAGAGAATCATATCTCAGGCTATATTTATATTCTCCATACATCAAGTACAGAGTTAAATACACACTAAATTATGAGCAAACATTTGCTCATTTAAAAAAGGAAATTATTTTATTTTTCAGTCAGATTAAAAAGTGATCTGGTATTACTGAAAACTAGGGACATTTAGGGGGAAGAATTTGAAGATAATTTCCATATCTTCCTGATAAACCAACCATTCTCTCCTCACTTTGCAATTTAGAAATTCACAGCAATAGTTTGATTTCAAATACCAACCTAAATGACAGCCCCATCATTCAAACTCTGAGTGCAGATGGTTGACATTCTAGGCAGACTGGGAGAGAGAGCTCTGCATTTGTTCAATTTGTAAAGGTTTCTATTAAATAGATTCCTTATTAAAGGATCTATGGCTCTAAAAAAAACTAAGTGCTGTCAAAATATTTCATATTCCTATTATTGTTTTAATTATGAAAGTATAAGCATTCAATTGAATTCTGAAAATAATCACTCTTACATGTGCATTCCCTCCCTACTTTTCAACACATGCACTCGGAAAAGTAATCTCTCTGAAAGCCAAACCAGCATTAGAGATGTTATATCTACTTTTAAAAAACAAAAAAAAAACAAAAAAAAACAAACTCATAACAACTTCATTGTCTCGATTTCCAAAACTTTTGCAACCTGTAAATTAAATTTAAAATATATTAAATAAATAAAAAGTAATAAAAGAGAATGGACTTTGAGTCAGACATAACTGGATTCTGTTTATGGCTCATCTACTTACTAGCTCAAAACTTTTAGGGAAGTTACTCTGGACTCTATTTTTCTCAGGGAATTCATTCTAGTTCATAGGGTGGTTTTGTAAATAGATGTAATAATATATATGTTATGACAAGTCCAGGGTCTAGCACATAATATCTGCTCAATAATTGATAACATTTACAACTTCAGGGAGAAGAAAGAAAAGTAGTATGAAGAAGAGAAAAGAAAGTGTGAAGAGAAAGGATTTTCAAAATCAAAATAACTTTCTACCTTAAATGACAGATGGTCTGGTCATAGGCGGAAAACTGAGAAGTTCAATACTTGGTCAGTATCCAGATGTGATTTGAGTAAATGGAAAAAGAGAAAAGAAAATAACTAAAAGACAAATAAAAAGAAAACAACGAGAAAAAAAATGTGTGCTGAGTATACTCATGTATATGTGAACAATTAAGGAAGTACACATCATTGGGGTGCTGTCACCACCATCAGTAAATGTTTGCAAATATAGATTGGGTCAAATTTACTTTGAAAGACTGAGCTAGATAAATATGCTTCTAACAATGCCTGAGAACCATTTATTAACATTTATAAAGCCATACACGGGGTAAGATGTCTTCACATCTGAGTGCTCTAACTCATCCTCCATTACCATGGATGCACATGTACTTCAGTCTTTAGCATCTCATTCCTGAATCCCAGATATGGAAAAGCCATGGGGAAAATGGTGTTTATGATGTCGTTTTATTGAATCTACTTTTTTCCAGTTAAAAAAACATTGTCATTTGTGAGTCTATATGTTCCTATTCCAATCATATAAAGATGGATCTAAAGAAAAAATAGATTATCCAATAGTGGACTGTAAAAGATGCACTCAAAACAGAGTAGTGTACAAAGAAACAAAGGAAAAGAGAATAATAGCATTACTTCTCAGACACTTTATAACCATACATTCTCAATTACCACACTGCCTTTAAGCGATGAAGTTTATATGAAGTTGATTACGTTTTGGGGCATTGGAATCCAAATTGATTCTTATTATCTCAGAATATAGAAACTCTGATGTCTTAGGCAACAGCTGCAACTCATAGATGATTTTCAAATGAGCTAAATACAGAGTTGGGGAAAATAAATTATGAACACATGTAAATACAGACAATTCAGCTCACCAGTTTTTAGATGAAGCTTGATTTTTCTAAAATGTTTTTCTTTAATTGTATCTCATTTATTTAATGAAGTATTTCTAATTTTCTGAGGTGCTTGCCATTACATTGGTTCATGTTATATAATTTCATAATGAACATAAGAAAATATGTTTATCAACTACAGTAATTTGAACCAAGTTCTTATTCAGATAATATCTCATCCACTTTAGCAGAAATGTTCTTTTTTGTTTTTTTCCACTGCTTTAGGCTAACCAATTTTCTCCTAGACCCACAAGTAAGCACATTCATAGAAATAACAATTCAGGTAAAGCTACTTGGAAAGGGAACTTCAGAGTATATTTTGTCGTATAAATATTTTTTAGATTCTCCTACAAAAAGCTTCTTGACTAAAATAAATGTAAAATATGTAGGGTCCAAATTATTCAGTTAATTATTGATCTATTCCTTTAGATTATTGCCAATTTGATATCCTTGAGAGTCCAGATTTGAGGTTTTGCTTTCGCTCTCTATTAGTTTCAACAAAGCCTCTGAGAACTGACTATGAGCTGGATCCTGGTGCTGCCAAGAGGAATAAGACAAACC
Organism: Pteropus vampyrus; assembly: GCF_000151845.1. Taxonomy (NCBI): domain Eukaryota; kingdom Metazoa; phylum Chordata; class Mammalia; order Chiroptera; family Pteropodidae; genus Pteropus; species Pteropus vampyrus. Next base: position 6,455,616 of record NW_011888872.1, on the reverse strand, counting down.
TTGTCATCAGGGACTTACAGTCTAGTCAAGGAATATAGAAAAGTAAAGAAGGAATAAGTTATACTTGCAATGATAGATATCTGAATACAGAGAAGAGGCAGAAAGGAGAATGCTTGGATAGAGATACATCTATCAGTACGGCTTTGAGAAGGACTTTATTCTTGAAAGACGAGTAGGTATCTACTACTATGTAAACATATGGGGAGGATGGAAAGGGCATACCAGAATAAGCCATATTAGAAAAAATAAAGAAAATGACAAATTTAGAGAATTATAAGTAGATGTGTTTGCTTTCAGAATGGGATGTCAGAAGCATATGATGCAATAGAAAGCTGGAAATAGTAAGACAAGACCATGGATGACCTTGTATGCCATGCTAAAATGTTTAGAGTCTTGAGGGTTTTGAACAAGGGAATAAAACATCACATTACTTCTTTGTAGAAAGCTCTCTCTAGTGGCAGTGGAGAATTTGGATAGAGGAGGTACAAGACTGCACATAGGGAGACCAGCAGTATGACATTGAAAATCCAGGTGAGACAAGGTAAAAGCCTTGAAATAAAGCACTAGTTATAGAAATGACAAGAGGAAACAGATGAGAAAGTTAAAGAATAGACACCTAGGATAAAACTTGAGTTTAGAGCTTAGCAGATTGGGTGGAAGTTTGTGACACTCACAGAAATAGAGAGAAAAAAAAAAACAAATAGCAGAGTGGAGAGGTAAATTTCTTTAGTTTTTGACTTCTTGAATTTGAGGTTCCTATAGAATATCCAGACAGAGATATCCATAGAAATTAGATATATGGAAGTAACACCTAGTTTTCTTACATTTGAACCTTTTAAATTATTTCTGTGATGGTATATATCTCTGAGAAGCAAAATAGGTTACTGTTAGGAAGCTTTCTCAAGTTCACACTTAAACAACAAAAAGTCAAGTATAAATGGAACCTGCTGAGAGAGAGAACAATTATGATGGCTAGATGGCAATTTATCTTGTCCACAAGAAAGAACACAGGGGCACTGGGAAAAGCTAGATTTTAGAGTCAACTTGGGGTCAATTTGAGTTAAATCCCATCTCTCGTATTTACCAACTGTATACGCTTAGGCAATTTATCCAGCCTCAATTACTTTGTCTGTAAAATAAGGGTAGTAATATCAGGTTTGTTGAAATAAATCCTTTCTAAAAATACTATCTAAATTTAATCTATTTCAGTCCAGTAAGTAGCTTGCTTCTTGATGAAGGCTGCATACAGGACACACATATCTTTTCAAACAATGTCTAGAACGCTTACAACCCTGGAAGGCAGAGGTTGAGCTATGACTAGATGAGCGAAAAGATCAGGTAGCTGACAGATGGCTCCTTGTTCTCACCGTTTCTACTCCTGAGTTTTTCATAGAACTCCAATTGTTTTTGTTTAAACTAGAAAAAGCTGAAAGAATTATTTGCTCCCTGACATCATCCAAAAGCATTATGAATTTGCATTGCCACCTTCATCGTTCTCCCTTACATAAATAAAAGCATTCCTGCAGAGATTTATGTGGTTTTCTTATTTTAAAAAAACAAAAAAAAAAACCAACTTTCTAATTAGAGATTTTGTCATTTCTCCTTCTTCACATACGAGGTGAGAACCACTTCAATCAGGACTGTACACAGAGCTAGTTTCAAACATCTCTTTCCCCCCAAAAAAAGCTTTTAAAAGGCTTGTTTGGAGGTGAAAAGAAAAAATGAGACTCAGAAGCTCAACTAAAATAAGCCCATTATTTATGTGCCAGAGTGTTCTCCTGAGACCTCCTCAAGAAAGCAAAGACTGTGGCTCCCAGAGCTCTCCTGCTGCTCAACCTTGATATTCTCTCCTCTGGTTAGATGAGTCCTTCCTGGAAAACAAACATAGAAAACAGAAGGATCTTTATCTGTCTTTCACGCTTGACCCTAAAGAGAAGCTTGTAGCAGACGGGATGCAAGATGGAGTTCAAAGATGTCACTTGGATTTTTTTTGTCAATTTCTAAAGCTTTAGTTCCAACAAATCTATGATGTAATGTATATGATCATATCACTAATTTATCTAGCCCCTTGAACTTCTTTGTAACAGAATGATTGTAAGTTTGGGAGAAAATATGTGAATCAGTTGTTACTTTTAAGAATAAAAAAAAAAACTGGAAAACGGGGATACTTTCTACTCTGTAAATCCTCACTTACTATAATTACGATACAATAGTAAACCATAAATCCAATGTTCAGTCTTTGTGGAGAGTAATTTTATAGCTCTATGATCTAGAACTCACTCCCTGGAATCCTTAGAAACCAGTTCAGACATCTTGACTCCCACTTGCAGGAACTCTTGCGGAAACACTTCTGAAGTTTAGACTTTTCCTAAATGACAATCTGTTGTCCACTTATTAAAAAACACCAGTTTTCA
>NW_011888872.1:6445291-6453152 GCF_000151845.1 Pteropus vampyrus | reverse complement strand
AAAAAAAAAAACCAACTTTCTAATTAGAGATTTTGTCATTTCTCCTTCTTCACATACGAGGTGAGAACCACTTCAATCAGGACTGTACACAGAGCTAGTTTCAAACATCTCTTTCCCCCCAAAAAAAGCTTTTAAAAGGCTTGTTTGGAGGTGAAAAGAAAAAATGAGACTCAGAAGCTCAACTAAAATAAGCCCATTATTTATGTGCCAGAGTGTTCTCCTGAGACCTCCTCAAGAAAGCAAAGACTGTGGCTCCCAGAGCTCTCCTGCTGCTCAACCTTGATATTCTCTCCTCTGGTTAGATGAGTCCTTCCTGGAAAACAAACATAGAAAACAGAAGGATCTTTATCTGTCTTTCACGCTTGACCCTAAAGAGAAGCTTGTAGCAGACGGGATGCAAGATGGAGTTCAAAGATGTCACTTGGATTTTTTTTGTCAATTTCTAAAGCTTTAGTTCCAACAAATCTATGATGTAATGTATATGATCATATCACTAATTTATCTAGCCCCTTGAACTTCTTTGTAACAGAATGATTGTAAGTTTGGGAGAAAATATGTGAATCAGTTGTTACTTTTAAGAATAAAAAAAAAAACTGGAAAACGGGGATACTTTCTACTCTGTAAATCCTCACTTACTATAATTACGATACAATAGTAAACCATAAATCCAATGTTCAGTCTTTGTGGAGGGTAATTTTATAGCTCTATGATCTAGAACTCACTCCCTGGAATCCTTAGAAACCAGTTCAGACATCTTGACTCCCACTTGCAGGAACTCTTGCGGAAACACTTCTGAAGTTTAGACTTTTCCTAAATGACAATCTGTTGTCCACTTATTAAAAAACACCAGTTTTCAGAACACCAAAAGAAATTCCAGAGAAAGCATATGGACATCAGAAAATTATGTTACCTTTTGATCATGAACAAGTCATCTGCAAATGTCCCTTGAGAGAAGAGATTGGCCCAGGACTTCATTTTCAAAGAGAATTGATGGAGCATTAAAGCCAAAAGCATCTGGGACCAACCAGACAACCCAATCAGCTTATCTTTGCATGAACTATGACAGATACCAAATGTAACTCCAAAAACCATCAAAGCAATTGCTTGTGGATTCTGCCAACAAGGGAAGATGCTGCCAGTGAAAAAAGAGCCTTCCTGGCTTAGCAACTGGAGCCTCACACTGCTTTTTAAAAATGAGCAAAAATAGAATTACAAAGAAATGATGGTCAGCAATAGTTTGGAGAACATAAAATGAGAATATTTGATAAAATGTGTTTGTTAGTCATATTATAAATCTTCCTTTTTCTAGCTGAATATTTCTCATCCAACAGAAATACTTCTGTATTAGTCAGCACATCCTATTCAATTACTCATCCATCCTCCCCCGCCCCAACATGTTTTCTTAAAGAGTCAAGGGAAGATAGTGATCAGGGAAAAGAGGTGTGTGCTGGATGCTTTAGAGACATTAACTTTTTTACTTTGTTTTTACTTCAAGAGAAAACTCGGCAATCTCTTCAAAAGGAGATACCTTGGAATTGAAATAGTTGAAAAAATCAAAGTTGCTCAGAGCTACACAGTCTCAGAAAGGACCTTAGAATATCCTCTGATGGCATTCCCCATTCAAGGCAGCCTCTTCTTGAGCACCTGTAGAAATGGGCACACCCCTGGTGATAAAGGTGCCCATATCATCAATGCATAGCCCTCATTGTTAGAAAGCTTTTCTCAAATATTTTCCACTAAATTCCATGTGCCCATTCTAACTCTGCTATCTTATGAAACGAAGACCAAGACGGCTATTCTTTCCACATTATGCCCCTCATTTCAACTATTAGATGACAAGAACTGTGGCTTCCCAAATGACAAACCTCCAGTTGTAATTCTTTGTAATTCTATGCAATTATTCCTTGGGTAACTTGGCTTATTAACATCTTATTCAACTCCCTGTCTATATCTGAGGATTTAGTGAGGGTTCAGGCATAGGACATGCTCAGATGAAAGAATAGAGTGAAAAAGTTCAGGTGTAGCCTGCTAAAGTTGATTGTGTCTGTTGTTAAGCTGAGTATGTCTTGAGGTGTTGTTATGTTGACTAGCATGACCTGTGCCCTACATCCACTAGGGTATATCAGTCTGCTGTACAAGCTTGAGAGTGTTTCTTGGGCTTCCCTAGACTCATTGATGGATTCTTCCCATCCCTTTAATACCCTAAACTTGCCCAGAGCTTACCCTGTGCTCACCCCAACATCACCCAGGCACACCCCGTGCTCACTACAAGTTTATTTTCTCCTCATTCTTACCCTAATTCAACATTACTCCAACCTACCTCTTACCTTGCATCAGAAATACTTTGTCATGATCATTTGATCCCTTTTAGTAAAACTTACAACATCCTTAAAGGTTAAACAATATCTCTGTGTGCATATAATGTATAAATTTGATCTTTTATTTGTAATCCAACTGAAATGTTCCAATACACAATCATAAGAAATGGTATCTAGAAGTGAACTCAATATTCCAGTTATATTAGGATCAGCACCAAGAACAGAAACAATGTTACTGCCCTTGATCAAGAAACAGTGTTTTATGAATGTAGTCTAAGTTTGTATTAGCTTTCTAAGCAGTAATGACACACCCAAGCTGAATCCGTAATCAACCTAAATAATGAAGTCTTTTTCACAGTAGCATTCTGCCAGTGTGTGATAAATCCTATTAAATGATGGCAATGTAAATACTTTAGGGTAATGTTATACCAGGGCTAAATTTACATAAAAATAGAACACTCAATTCGAACATATTTACAATTTCAAGGTTAACTGGTCTAATTAAGTCTACTGTTTCCTAACACATCCCTCACTTTGCCAATGACCATTACATCATTCCGAGTTTAAAGTTTTGGTTCTTATTAAATCACTTGGGAATAATAGCACATTAAGTTGTTGGGCATAGCTAGAAGAGGAAGTTTTGGTAGAGAATGAAAGAGAAGCATAAGGAAGAACACTAAATATCTAAAATAAGCAGAAAGGCTACTGAACAAACACTAAAGAAACTTTACTAGCTTCACAGTGTACATTAAAGTTAATTCTGTTGATGACCACAGTAAGACCTCCACCTAACTCCCTGAGTTTACCAGGGAGGCAGATGATAATTTCCACATTCTTGAAAGCTGATATACCTTTCCACTGGTGAAAGCTTCAGAATCTAATGACGGGAGAGAAACACACCCATCTCTCTCTTGCAGGTTCCTGGGTATTATTGGGGTGCAACAAAAGGAACTATTTAGATAATATGAACTATGTTAATGAATTTTCAAGAATCTTGTTCCATTCAGATTGCTTGTTCCTTTTTACTATCTTCTGATGGGGAAAAAAGCTGTAAAGATGGAGGAGTAAATGTAGAGGGCATCCAAGGACTTATATTCAGGAGCTAAGAGTTCATATTCAAGGCAAGATTAAAAGTCAAAAGTATGTATTCAGTGTGGCAGGCTATGAATTTGCACTCCAGATTTAACAGGCAACAGAAACCTAATGTATCAGGTGGATTAATTTTACAGTGGAGACACTTTGCAGAAATAACCATTCAATAGCCAAGTCTAGCTTTCCTGAATAGCCTTAGTTTGACTGTCACATTACAAATTCCTAATAACTATCACGTAGTTCATTCCATCAACAGAATCCTTTAGATTAATACTTGGTTCCAGGAATTCGATCTTGCCAGCAACAGTAACAAACACAGGAGAGGCATTTGCCTCACCATTGTGAGAAAAATACAGAAAGAAAACTTCTATTTTATACAGATGCTTTGTTTTTTCATTGAAATATAAATATCATTATATGCACAACTTCCAAAATGGGTCATTGAAAATGGAGAGGTCAATCTTCTCTATTTCCTTTTCCTGAAAGCATTGCTCAGACTGCTGAGAGGGCTTGCTTTCCGATTACTCCCACTCAGAATTGAGCAGTGTGTCCATGTCAAGCATGATGTGATATGACATAATGAGAGAGGCTGACCTTGTGATTTGACATGAGGCCATGACCATCACTCAGAGTTGTACTTAATGATACATACATGCTTTCTACATTCCATGACCCAGCCAGCAAAAGATCAGAGTCAAATGTCACTGAGCTTTGCAATCTTTGTGATAAATAAACAAGAAAAGGGAGGAGAGTGATGTAAGAATAAATTACTCAAAGCTTGACACACAGAAAACCAACACCATCAAGAAGCAACCATGAAAAATATCAGGAAAGGAAAATGGCTGGACCTAAACACTGCAGAGTAGCTACTGAGAATGACGATAGCATATGACACTGTAACTCTATGTCCTTCTGCTCTGCTTTCACTGCACGGCACTGTGCAAAGCATGCTTATAGAGAGAGAGAATATTTGTAGAATCTTTGAGCGCTATACCCAGGGATTTCTTATCCCATGGATTCCTACGGAATTTAAGGTGCCTTAAATCAGTGGTCCCCAACCTTTTTGGCACCAGGCAACGGTGTTCCTGTGAGAATCCAACGCCTGATGATCTGAGGTGGAGCTGAGGCAGTGATGCTAGTGCTGGGGAGCGGCTGCAAATACAGATGAAGCTTCACTCGCTCACCTGCCTAATAATTACCACTGATGTTATTAACAGTCCATAGACTGGTCCTGGTCTGCAGCCCTGGGGGTTGGGGACCCCTGCCTTAAATAATACATTTCAGAAGTTTTCATTTTAGATCTGCTTTCAGATGGCTTCAGTTAAAGTCCAGGTCTTGGTTATTATATACTTTTCTCTCAGTGCTATACGTTGATGAGTGCCCTGAATTCATTGGATGATATACTTGTGCCTTAGTGACACAGATGTCTTCTCTCAAGCCAAGAAATGTCTGTGGGAATCAGAATTACAGTACAACTCAGCAAAGTTGAGTGATGAAAAATTCAGTTTTGAGAGCTATTGAGTTGATTCAATTTTCCCAGTGTGATATACCTCCGAGACTTTAGAAAGCACTAGTCAACAGAATCACAGATAAAAGTGATGATTTTTTTTCCCTGCTACATCAGCTTGGAAATGCTGGCAAGACCAATCTACAAATGCCAATTTAAAAAACGGTTCTTCGTTTCTGCCACTGAAATGTATTATTTGCATCACATCACTACACCTGTTTATTCTCCTTGTCCTTTGATGTTTCTGGAATGTCCTATTTGTACTTGATTTTGACACTTCTTACTGCCCAAGAGTTTGAAAATGCATTTCTCTCTTTTGGGCCATGTTCTCATGGGATTCTTGTAAATGGACAGGTTTATTGGCCCTTTCCAAGATGAATTATTTTACCTTGAAGATTTCAACTACAAACAATTGGCTTATTAGTGATAGTTTCCCATCATTTCAGGCAAGCTGATAAAAAAAAAAAACAAAAAACAAAACAATCTGTGGAAAAAGATATTGCCTTGAATGAAATGAGTTGGATAAAGACAAATACTGTATGATTTCATGTACAAGTGGAATCTAAAGAGCAAAATTAACAAAAAACAACAAAAGCGGAAATAAACTCGTAGATACAGAGACTAGTTAGAGGGACACTAGATAGGAAGGGGGTTGGGAGACAAAAAGACAAAGAGATTAAGAGGTACAAATGGATAATTGCAGAATAGACATGGAGATGTAGAGTATAGCTTAGGGAAGATGGTTAATAATGTTGTAATATGTAAGGGGGAAGAGGGGTATTAGATTTAGTGGGATGTTCACTTTGTGAGTTATGTGGATCTCTGATCACTGTGCTATACAACTGAAACTGATATATTATTGTATGCCAACTATAATTGGAAAAAAAAACTCATTGAATGGTACAATGTAAATACGAGCAACTAGTTGTTTATTATATTTCAATAAAGACAAACTTCATCTGGATATTTATTATGTATAAATACTTACAATGATCTATTTAGAGTATCTTCAACTTCATAAAAGTCAGAAGTCAAAGGATAATATTCTAGGACCATGCATGTGAGAATCATACATTTCATATTGATATTCTCTGGGTTGAAAAGTCCTATTCCAACTTACTTGTGGGGTACCCCAGGGGTATGATAGTTACAGTAGGTACCAAAGACATGTCTAATTATACCATAAATATAGTTAAGAGGTTTTGTTAATTAACTTCAAAGAAACTTCTTGTTTTTACTTCCAAGATCAAATATATTGTAATAAGGAGGGACGAATAGACCCAATTGATTTCTTTATATTAACTATGTATGACTGTTTCTTTTAGAAAAGTACTCTAAATTTGCTTCCTTAAGACTCTTAGAAAAAAATTACACGAAGTAGTCTTTTCAGCGAGCAGTCTATAATAATGAAATACAAAAGCTCACAGTAGATAAACAATCAAGTTTTCAAATACTTTGAAATCAAAATACAAAATCCTTCTGTTTTCCTCTTGGATCACGTATTTTAAGAGAGACCATTTCTCTATAGGAATCAAACACAGTCTGATCAGCACAGTTGGTAAATGTTCCCAAAACAGGAAAGTAAATGAAAAACGACAATAAATGTAAAATTAAAGGTATCCTATTGAATCGTGAAAGCATTTCTTTTAACTTAAGAATTACTGACATCCCAAACTACTGCAGGGACACTCTGCTGCGGTCTACCTTGATCATTCTCTTCACACAAATAGTATTTTTATTTTAAAAGTCATATATGCACAGCAAGCCCATGGAAAACTCAGCAATGTGCATAGATTTAAAAGAAAAATGACAAGTTTCCATTTTCTCTTCAGTGATTATATTGAAAATAAAGTGTGTTGAATGATTCACTGGACTGTTGATACCAGTTGGAGGGTTGGCCTTTCCCAAAACTGGTGATCTGTATCTTCCATTAACTACCATAGCAATTTGTAAAAAACAAATTCAAAATTAAGTTCTAAAAAAATCATGTCTATATTTTAGCAGATATTAAGGGTAAGATGACTCCACAGTTCCCTTAGATCCCCAGATGTCTGTGGAATGATTTTTTTTCCTAGAAAAAAGGTAATTGTGATACTATAGTATTCAAAACTGGGACCAAAGGGTTGGGTTAAAGTTAGTATTTTATTGAGCATTTACATGTGCCAGGCACTGTGCTAGGCACTTACTACATGATTCCTCACTCCTCTGAATGATATGAAGTGGAGAGTATAATATCTATTGTATAGAAATAAAAAATAAGGTTCTTAGAATATAAGTGATTTATTCAGCTAGTAATTAGCAAAGTTGGTATGGATTTATCTGCACAGCCATTTCTTTAGACTAAAACATTCTGCCCCCAAGGAATTAAAACATTAAACTTTACTTAAGTGAGCATCATGAGATCTGGCTTTGAATTCAGGCTCTGTTGATAGCTGAGAGGCATTGGGTAATTGTGCCTGAGACTTCATTCCTCATCCAGAAAGCATAAAACATAATAATACCTATCTCACAAAGGTAAAGATCAAATGACTTAATATACATAAAAATTATTGACAAACAACCCAGCTCATGCAAGTATTTCCAGCTATTATTCTTTATGGACCCTCATTTGTTACTTGTCAATTAAGACAACTAAGAGCGTTTGGCTATAATTCTATGATATTCTACCTTGTGATTTAGCAATTTCTTTATTTCTGTCATGTTTGAGTAGATTGTGTCCCCCATACATAATCTAGGGGTTACCCAAAGGAGATCCTGACTCTAAAAAGTCTTTTAACACTAGGTCAAATTCAGTGAACAGAAATAGTGTGGAGGAAATCGAGGCCATTGAACTAGCACTGAACACCTACCCACAGAAATAGCTGTAGAATTTGTTACTTTCTTTATTTATGCATTAAGCAAATCTTATTTAGTACCTACTACATGCCAGTAATACTCATGCTGC
>NW_011888872.1:6432953-6444291 GCF_000151845.1 Pteropus vampyrus | reverse complement strand
TCTGACAGTACCTAGCACAGTGACTGACATACAGTACTCTCAGTAGTTTTTAAAAAGTATCAATATGTTAATTAGTTAATTCCTTAATAGAACCAAACTAGTTGGGATTGACTTTATGTAAGAGGGGACTTAAAAAAATTAAATTTATACAATAAGTTATCCTGTATTAAAAAAAAGTAAAAATATATAAAATAGGCCAATTATTCGAATAATGAGGTACAGAAGAAAGCATTATGCTAATTAAATAATACAAAAGAACCAGTCTTTTTCCCTCTCTATTCATATACTCATCAACATATATGGTTTTTTTTCTATTCTGTTCATCTTTCATAAGATTTTCCATGAAAAAAAGAAAAGCCCCTTTGTTTTTTCTGCAGAGAAACATCCACTGGCCTCCCTGAGCCTTGTTGCCACCTAGCCCAGAAAAGCTTGTGTTCTGCTGCTCAGAACTTCAGACAGGTAGAGAGGTCAGTCCTTCCTGTATGTAGGCTATTCCATCTGGTTGGCAATTTTGAATATTCAAGACCATCTAAGATAAAAGCAGTTGACTTGTTTTCCTAGAGAAGCATTACTCACTGCTTTGACCCTTGGTATCTCTTCTATTGCTTAAAGGAGAAAAGCCAAAGCTATTTACCAGATTGCCAACTTCCTCTCTAAGCTGATTTTATCTTTGCCCTCAACCTTAAACCAAGTAACAGAGGAAATGGACCACAAGTGGATTGGCTTAAAGGTGAACCTAATATACAAAACAGTTTAACTGACAGGAAGAATTCACCCACAGCAGCTCAGCTGCATCCCACATTACAATTTTGAAGTAAATCCATTGTCACTAATGCAAACAGCAGGGGGTTTTTTGGACACTTTCCACAAAAAGGCAGGGTGTACTCCATATTTCTTTCCCTTTGTCCCCATCATACCTTAGGCGGGATGCTGATATTAATTTATGGTTAAGAAAAAGACTTACTTCCTTGTCCGTCTACTTTCATTCTTTCCAATGGAACAACTTATCTCCCAGTTTTCTGTATACGGAAAGAACCAAAGCAGAGTGTCCTTCCCTGTGGGACCTATGAGCCAGCTTCACATTCTGCCCTATTAACAAGATTAGAATCTATATTTCATTTCCACAGTACAAATAAGCAGCTTGGGAAAACTCACTGATTTATCACAGAGAAAGCAAAAAGATGAAGAAAATCCTTTTCGCACATCGGATGGGCAATTTTTACTTTCTCTGGGTTACCACCAATAGAAAATTTCTAGATGTTCAAATAAACCTTGTTCTCCTTTATTTGCTAGGACGGCCAGTTTATTCAAGACATCCCCTTGTCTGCCCTCACAAACTGTTATAAGTACACCAGGGAGACCCCCTTCATTCATGGGAAGACCCAGCTATGATCTCCAAAGGCATTTTAAGGTATGAGTCTTTGGTGAGATATTGTTTATTCCTCCTTTACGGTTGAAAGAAAAACTGTTGCCCGCATGTACAGAAGCTTCTCCAAGCAGTCAGTTCATATTCTATCTTGGTGAGAAAGCCAAGGATTAAGCCAGCTTTCTCTTCACCCGCTGTGACAGACAGGCCCAGGAAGATGTCTGTCTTCCTGGGATGGTTAAGTGGCTTTGAGCAGATGCTCTAGCGTTGGAATGGAGCTGACTTCTCTGGACTACATTCTCAGAGTAGAGAGAGAAAGAAAGGATATAGAAAACTGATTCCAAAGGGAAAAAAGGCAAAATTTTTATAATTTTCCCCAGTAATTTTTTAAGCACTCAGGTCCTGCTTAAAAATGCACACACATTCACAAATACATACACTCACATTCCCCACCCACATGCAAGTTTGATTTCAATGCAATATAAAGATTGCAAGTTCTCCAAAATGAGTTATACTTTTAAAAACAAGTTGCAAAAAAAATCAGTATTCTTCTTTCTCTGATGCAAAATCACTCTTAAGACATATATGTTGACAGGTAGAATGGTTACTTTTTAAGGAAAATCATACAGGACCAGATAAACAGATAAGTTAATATTATTTCAATAGTATCGCTAGCAATAGGAGACAGAGCACAGATCAAAAGTGGATACTCAGCTCTGCTGATACAAGAGTCAGGAGGTTTTTAAGTGCTTGGTGAGCTAGTGGAAAAGTACTGGAGGATGTTAAGTGGAGGCTGATCAATGGATGTGTCCAGCACACTGAATTACTCCTGAGTTTGCAAATGTTTTTCTCTGTGATTAAGAAGTCTGTGTTTGCTAATCGGTCCCCATTGAAGTTAGGCTCCTACCCTCCTCAGAGATTAAAAGATGGGGTGCTACCTCCTTCAATGTTCACATTTCAAAGACATAGTTCCCAGGTCCTTGAAAACTTTTCCTGGATTTTAAACTTGCAAGAAGCTAGAAGACTTAAATCTCAAAGAGGCAAAGAAATAATTTACAATGGCACGTTTCCTAAAGTAAATGCTCAAGGAAAAGAGAGGACAGGGACCTTAGTCAGGAGAAAACCTGTCTAAAGTTTAGTGACACTGAAGGGAACTTCAAAGCCATCTTGATCAGTTCACATCCCCAGATGTTCTAGAGTCCTCCTCTCTCTACCAATGTGACCATTTCGCTTTCAGCAGGATAGAAAACATGGTTAGAGGGTTCCGTTTTAGCCGTACTCCTTTATGATTTTTCTTTTGTCCTATGATTTGTGTCAGCCGTCCCTCCCCCAGTACAAAACCCCTTATCTTTCTACATTCTTAACAAATTCTTTGTCTTCATTTTGTTAATGCCACCTTCCATTTACCATTCCCATATATAGCACAATCTATGTTTTCTAGCACAATCTATGTTTTCTAGCCCATAAAAAAATCTGTGACTGCCAGATTCTATCAGGCCACATGGGAATTTCAGTAGCTTCAGGAATAAAATAATCTAATTTTTACAGGGCAAATTTTAATTATCATTGTTTGTAACTTTTAATAAAATTAGTCAAGGTGGTATTTAGACTATCAAACCCAAGAAACAAAATCATTGACATTAGCTATTGAGTTTTAGATTTAAATTTGCTTTCGTTGGAGGAAGAAGTAATAGCTGAAATTTCAAGTTCAATCTATATTGATATAGATTTAGAATTCCTATGTGTGTCAGGCACGATGATAGGTACCTTCACACTTAACCTGATGTTCTTTGTGATTGTTGTATTCTCTTCTCTCTTCTACTTAGCATCTCCTTCTCTTGTTCCTTTCATAGTTTATGTTCTTTCTCCACACACATTTTGATGATTTATAAATACTTAGGTATAAATTTAAGTTACTAGTTAATACATGCTGTCATCAGAGGCACTTTAATTAAATCCATTTGTCTAAGTACTGGTATGATTGACCCTGTCAGAAAGGAATATCCATTATTCAACCAAAAATACTTAAAAATAAACAAATAGTTGGTCACCAGCAGCCCCCAGACCATACCATGTGAATATCTCCCCCTTTCCCACTCTCTAATATTCCCATTCCACTCTCAGGTTAACTGGCAGGGCCATTTCTAGATATTATTTTAATTCCCTAAAGTTACATTGACACTCTCCTGCACTCCCAGGTGAGTGACTGCCTGAGAACTTGGGGTTACACACTCTGGGAGAGTAAGGAAAAAGGTTGATCCTGGGGGGTCACTGAAATCAAACTATAGGCCTATAACTCCTTCTGCTTCATGCTGTTTTGACCATCTGAATGCTAATCTTCATTGAATCCCAGCCTTTTGATGCTAAGCCTGTGCATTGCTGAGGGCAGCCTGGGAAAAACTGAAGCAACCCTCTAGGGGAGTTGTGGGAAGCAGGAGGAGTATTATGGCCTTTGAAGTTCTAACGGAGAGTGTGAGCCATAGTGATAGTCCTTCAGAAAAGCCTTATGATTTCACTCTTATGTGGGATATAAAACTGATAGCAACAAATGAACAAGACAAACAGACTCATGGAGATGGACAACAGTTTAGTGGTTACCATAGAGAAAGGGGGATGTGGGGGGGTAGATAAGGGTAAAGGGGGTCAAATATACGGTGACAGAAGGAAATTTAACTGTTGGGTGGCGAACACACAATGCAATATACATATCACATAGTATTGAACTGTACATGTGAAATCTATATAATTTTATTAACCAATGTCACCCCAATAAATTAAAAAAAAAAAGAAAAGAAAAGAAAAAAAGCTTAATGGGCTACAAATCAGAAGGAGACATTTTAAGAAAACTTCAAAACTCTGTTAAGTCATTTTTAACACAGTTTGACTAAAAATAACTACTAAAACTTAAGTGTGAGACTTTGAGAATTCATCATGAATTCAAAAATAGTTAAATGTATCAAAATTGACAAGATCAATTGCCAAGGGAATAGACTCCTAAAAAAATAAACTGCAGAGAAACTATTTCTCTTTAGGTTCTGTTTGAATGAAAAAGGCTCTAAATAAATCATTTAGTAGGGTTGTTTATTGTCTCTTTAAAGGCCAACAGAAGGCTCAGGAAAAACTGTTAATTGGGTATCAGGTAGGTTTTTATTTCAGTTCAGTATTTTTGAACACCTACCATGTAAGAAGCATTGTGCTAAGGGATTTGTGATGGACAAAACACAAGTCTTCTTGCATAAGCTCTAATTCAAAGGATAAAAACAGGATTTGGATAGCTACAATTAAAGTCAGAAAAGTATTAAAAGGCATGAAAGTGACAATCGGGTGACATGGAGCTCAGAAAAATAAGAAATCTTGAGAGTGAGAAAGGCTTTATGAAAAATTTGGCATTTGAATTATCCTTCAAGGAAAATTCTGGATCTAACCCACAGGGGGCATGCCTGGAATCCCCATAGGGTGTCAAAAGTGTCACTAAAGGCATAGCAGGACTCCACCTGGAATATTTAGTCCAAACACGATTACCCTGGACCTGTGGAAACATTTGCACAGGTTAATTGGTGAGGCATCCATGAATTAGCCATCTGTCACAAACTGTTACCTTAACAGGATTGTCATTAAACCAGCAATGATAGTGACAACTTAGCACCAAAGGAACACTCCTCAACTTCATTCATGGCTATACTTCATTTTTGTAGCTATCCTTAAATAATTTCCACAGGGAAGTCACCCTTTAAAAACTGGTGAGAGTACAGTACTTGGAATGTCCTGAGATTTCTGTGCAATGGATCCAGAAAAAACTAAAATACAGTACAGTGATCTAGATCAGTGGTCACAAACTGCAGGCTTATATTTTTTGTATAGTAAGCTAAAAATAGTTTGTATGTTGTTAGGGCTGTTCAAACAGAAACAAAACAAAGAGAATATGTGACAATGAAGACTGTGTAAGGCCATCAAAGTCTAAAGTATTTAGTATCTGACCTTGACCCTTAAGAGAAGATATTTGCTGACTCCAGTGTAGACAGTGAACATTGGAGCTTGGATACCAGAGAAATTTCCAACAATTTAGTATTTATACATTAGTATTAAAATATTTAAAAACAAGTAAAGTGAAATGCCCTCAAATGCATTTCTACAGAGTCATAATTGAAAATACTCTAAATGGCATATATAGAAGCGCTGAGGCAGAGAGATAGAAGAGTGACAATGTACAATAAAACCAGATCTCCAAATCTAAATTATTTTATTCTAACTCCTAAATAAAGCATGATGATAGTTTGTTTAACAAGCATTTATTAAGCATCATATATGTTTGTGGATGGATGGATGGATGGATGGATGGATGGATAGATGGATGGATTAGATATGTGGGTGGATTAGATATGTGGGTGGATGGATGGATGGATGGATAGATAGATAGATAGATAGATAGATAGATAGATAGATAGATAGATAGATGATAGATAGATAAAGATAGATGGATATTGGGCATTGTTTTAAGAGGTCTGATGTGAAAAATAGCAACCCTTTAGAACTTACAATTTGCATGTGCAAATCTTAGAAAGCTACAACATAAGCACATAAGCAACAGTGCACATAAGAAAGTGCTAAACGGGCAGCAAGTCAGGAGTGGTTACTGCCAAATTGGCCAAGTGGTGCAAAGTCATTGACAGGCACCGGTCTTGACCCACCTTAAACAAAATCATGTAAGATGTTAGGAGAAGGCAAGAGGATCTCCACAGAGAAGAAACAAGGATGAGGTAGGAAGATATCAAGGGGAAAAGAAGCCGTGGGCCAATTACAGAAGCAGCAAGAGACGGACTTATAAAGTCAGGCAACCAAATATAGAGTAGGCCAGATTAAAGCTTTGGGAAACCTTCTAAACAATGTAGAAAAATGTTTAAATTAAAACTTGCTTTCTGTTTGTTAATGCGATCATTATAGCTGTCGATGTGGTGAAGCAAGCATGGTGCTGAGGGTGTGTTAACTCATGTAATGCTCATAGTAATTCTGTGAGGTATGAAACATAAAATATTAACATCCTTTACAGATGCTCAGAGAGCAGAAGTGAATGCAGGAGTCAGTGCAGATCTTCCCACCTCTAAGGTGACTGCACTTAGCCATTCTGCTATAATATCTCCTTATTCAAAGGGGATATGGCAGTATTTGACAAATATAGAGTAGAAACAGCAAGCCCTAGAGGGAAAAAAATTATCACCAACAATAGTTCCTGGGCCTTTTATTCAAACTTATAGTCCATGCCTGGAAAAGGGATTCATGACAAGCATCCATTCTGAGAGTTTGGGCTAGGTGCAGATGAGGAAATGGGATTGAAATTGTAACCAAGTAGTAAAAGAAAAAGATTAATAAACCTCTTATCGGAAAATTGGACATTTGTAAAGACCTCAGAGTTTTAATTTACCCAAATTTTTAAAAAGGCAGTAAACGATGCATGTGTGGAATTCTGTCTTTCAATGTGTCAGTCATCTTTCTCTTTCCCTGCCGCTGATGGCATGCACTCATTTGTATCCTTTGTCTTTATTTTCTGACATGATGAAAAGGAATATTTGATAAAGCATATAAAAATATAACTGATCAGTCAAGCCTTTAGACAAATATTTCAGTTCTAGAATGTTTGTAGTAAGTGTTTTGATGTTTCTAAATTACCATATGTTTTTATTGTAAACAGGGACTGCTTCATTTGTGGAATAGCAGTGATACATTATGTTGACTGTTTTTGATATTATATTGAGTTTGAAACTTAGGAGGGAAAAAGTAACCCCTCAATATTCCCCACCTTGCCTTCCCTGTTTGACAGACAGAGCCATTTGCATTTCACTACTTAATGCTACTGTACTGTCTTTCTCAATTACTATTGGGCAAAATCAAAGAAGTAAATAATTTGCTTCAACCTATGAATATTGATTTTAATTTTTTTTAAATCTCTGTGTTGCTAAATGGTTAAGAAAAGTCTTGCTAGAGTCATAAATTCATAACACTCCTAGTTTTTATCTCAGAGTGCAACCATCATCGTTTAAAAGCTTGAAAACAATCCTTCATGCAACTTAATCCTGGCTGGAGTTGTGTGGGTTGATGCAGCAAAGTCTATAATGAACGATTCCAACATCCCAGAACTGTGTCTGCCTGACAGAGCAATGTATAGAAACCCGTTCCTGGCATTTATTGGGCTTCACCAAGTGTACAATTCTCCAGTGAGTCCAGGAATCAGAAACTGTCAATTACAAAGAAATGGTTGGCAGACGGAATGAATATTTGTGTGTAATTATCACAGCATCCACCAGCAGCAAAGACTCCAGAATGGTACACACAAATGTTAGTGTCCTTTTCCTGCATAAAACACCCATTTTTACACTGCATGATATCAGTGCCTAAGAGAGGTGATGAGGCAGGATGCAGGCAATTTATTTTGCCAGCCACATATGAACCAAGATGTTACTCATCACTGAACAGCGACTGCTTCTGCCAAAAGCATTATTTTTAAAAATTTAAGAGAGTCTCAGCTTTCTTTCCTTTGGCCATACTAGAGCCCCTTTCTTCTCTAGCTTTATAACCGTAAAAGACAATGGTCAAGACATGCTTTTAAAGTTATAAGCTCTCGAGCAACAAGCCTTCCTAGGGTCCCTTTTCCTCAGATATAAAAATGGGGGTATTTTTGATAGGTATTCTAGCTCAGGTATTTTATGATATTTTAACACCTATATGCTCTTTCAGTAAAACCTTCAGAGGGGAAGTTGCTTTGTCTCTATTTCTAAGGTCGTTTAAAGAGGAGAGAAATAAGATTTACCACCTTCCCTGCAAAGTGATGAGGTTCTTTCCTGAGCTACAATCCTCCTAAAATAGTATCTTCTCATTTTCTGAGGTCAGACACTCCTTTGAAAATCTAAAAAAGAGTCTGCACCTCCTTGCCAGAAAAAATTATGATATATTCATGTGTGCACACACCCCTACACATGCCAACTTTACGGGCATGTGACCTGTGCAGTTGCAAAGAGTCCCTTGCTCAGAAGGTTCTCATGCTTGTTTTACTATTCTGAGGTCACCATCTTGAATTCTTAACTGTTTTGTAAGAGAAGTCCAATGGGATAAAGAGACACAAGCAGAGAACGGGAAATATGTGTGTTCCCTGTTTTTGCCACTCCATTTACACACGGAATCCACATTGCCTCGTGAGCACAGAATTCCAATGGACCCATGATGTAAGGGAGTCCAGAGACAAGGTAAATGTTTATATCTACTCCCGAGTAAGCAGGGGCCTCCACAGCCCCAAGAGGCCATGCTTTTAAATCAAACCAGAACTTGTTTCAAATGAGAAAGAAGGCAATGGTGCTTTAAAAAACAAAAAGGACCATGAAACCCTATTGTATCCTTATTTGTTTCTGTTACTTCCCTACATTAACCAATTACCTACACTAAAAATGACACAGAAGGAAAAGATCAAGTGACCCATAGTTCATTTTTCTTTAAGTCCTTCCTAACATAGCAGAAAGCCACAGGCAGTGAGTGTTGCTAGAATGGACATGTACCAAGAAGCGAAGTAAAAACAGTTGAGCTAGTTCTGTGCAGTGTTTCTACTGTCCTGGTAAGTGTGCTAACAAACTACAAAATAAGAATTGTAAAAATTTGGTGATTATGCATGCAGGTTAAATACTTTTATACTTGCTTTCAAAACTTGCATTGTACAATCTAAATATTAATGGTAAAATACATGCTAATAATTTAAATTTTTCACTTTTCTTTACTTAGAAATTAAAAATGGCAAGTCCAAAGACAAACCATGGAAGAAAGGAAAAAACTTTATTTTAGGATCTTAAAGGTACTCCAGTTCTAAAGAAGTCACATTTGCTTCCTTTTTGAGCAAAGGGCCCCATATTTTCGTTTTGTACTGAAACCCAGAAATGAGCCTACCACAGACCTACTGAATTCTATATTGTCAATACGATTTAAAGAGATCCCTAGATCCTTACAAGGTGGGCAAAAGTTAAGAGGATATATCTATTTCCATATACGTGTCATTGTATTAGTTTGCTTGGGCTGTTGTAACGACTACTATAGGCTGGGGAATACCTAGACAGAGTGATTATTGGTAATTCCAAAATGCAAAGATTTTGTTACTGAATTAACTCTTTCTCTTATTCTCTTATTCTCTCACCTACCTCTGCACCTCAAGGGTGTAGAGTATCCTGTGACCTAAGACAGCCTTTACTGTTTTTCAAAAGAAGAGTTTTATAATGTAGTATAATCAATAACCAAGACAAAATGAATTTAACGACTCATACACTAATAAACTGAGACTGCTCTTTAATTATCCAGAGCTCTCAAAACAATAATTGTCTGTGCTTCAGTGTTCTACATTGTTTTTTAATGAACACACTTCAAGAAAACATTCTATGTACCTAGTTGATTCCAAAAGTAAATTTTATTAATGTGTCTAAATACTTTCTGGCCCTTATCTAAAATTAATCTCCAATAGAATTTGGAGCCTTTAAATTATTTCTGTTCTCAGAAACCTGTTCTCATCAATCATGTTCTCAGAAATTGACCAAAGAGGAGGAACGATGGACTGTAATTTTGAGAAGCACACATACCAGGCTGGGTAGCACAATCTTTTCTTGCCCCATTAATTTCTGAATAGCAGAAGTACAACTAAGATGGAAAAATTATTTGGCTCTTGATACCCACAAGATCCAACATATTTAAACTCATTTTCATGCAACAATATGCTGTAACAATAACATCCTTTCCATGTACGGATGATATACATTTTGTACACAAGCCCACTCGATTCAGTGAGAAGTGATGTAACATCCAAAGACTTGCATTTTAGTACAATTTCTGATGCTAATTAAGTCCATGGCCCATTTTAGGTTAGCCACGCCATCTCTACTTCTTCCTCTCTCAAGAGAGGGGAGTGACACAATCAAACTCAACATTTAGGGTGGTTGTAAGAATCAAGAAAATGTTTGAAAGCCTCTGAAGATGCACTCTTAAGTAATACAACAATTTGTAACAGCTCTTTAGAATATTATTTCATCCGACTCCAATTTTTCCTCTAATATTTGAGTTGCTTCAACCAACTTCAAAATGTTCTCCTTTGCATATGGTTCAGTGTTAAATTAAGCAGTGATATCCCTAATCCATAAGGTTAATTTGTGTATGCCTTGGATTCAATGTTGATAAATAATTTAATATTTTCAATATTATTTGAGCATAAACATGATATCATTTACTTGAGTAGGTGAAAGGTTAAAGAAGTATTTAAAATTCACTTCTCTGGAATTGAATGAAGACTATTAAGAATCTACTTCATCACTAGGTTTGTGTTCCAATAGGTTTGTGATAGGTTTTGTGTTCAGATTCTCTCTCACCCCTTAGAATCAAAAAGAGGACAGTAAATAAAAGCTGTAAGACTTTGGATGCCAAAACTCATTCACATAAGACTGTTAGGCTCTGTCAGTCTCCTGTTTCCATTGCACAACCTAAATCAAAACAAAAAATGGCTTCATTCTAAGTAGATATACACAATCTAATGTTGAACAAAAAGATGCAAGGACTACAGGAAGTTGTGTCACTTTTTTGAATCTATATTTTTTGTATCAAGACGAATGAGTTATATTACATGATTCAATACTGAGGCTGATACATCAAAAGTTTATGTGAAGAAATTGCAAATTTTGTTGCATTTACAACCACTAAATTTTACCGTAATTCAATGGCCTGCCCCCAAATCTCAGTAATCATCATTTGAGCCTTTGAGAGACAGATTTCCTGATCCTACCAAAGACTTACTGAATCAAATTCTCTAGGATAAGGGCCCAGGAATCTACATCTTTAAAATTTCCATGTGTTTCTAAAATAATTCAGATTTGGTTACCACTCAAATTCATAGTTCTGAATGTGGAACATGCACATGGTGTAAACCAAGTACATCTATGTCCTTCCTGCTGTTTGTGGAAA